>NC_058091.1:285870833-286173125 GCF_020171115.1 Neogale vison
CCTACATATTATTTATACAGTGCCATTTATTATATATACATTAGTACCGAAAGAATTTCTTGATTCAACTAAAATATTTTAGGCAAAAGAGAAATAAAAGGTATTATGATTTTACATTATAGTGCTCAAAGATACTTGGAGATTCAAAAGTATATGCATCTAGTTGTCTTTCTCCGCTTGACTTATTTCGCTAAGCATGATACGCTCTAGTTCTATCCTATGATCTCCCTGATATGAGGAAGTGGTGATGCAACATGGGGGCTTAAGTGGGTAGGAGAAGAATCCATGAAACACGATGGGATAGGGAGGGAGACAAACCATAAGTGACTCTTAATCTCACGAAACAAACTGTGGGTTGCTGGGGGGAGGGGGGTTGGGAGAAGGGGGGTAGGGTTATGGACACTGGGGAGGTTATGTGCTTTTGGGTAAATTGGAAGGGGAGGTGAACCTTGAGAGACTATGGACTCTGAAAAACAATCTGAGGGGTTTGAAGTGGCGGGGGGGGGGGGGGTGGGAGGTTGGGGGTACCAGGTGGTGGGTATTATAGAGGGCACAGCTTGCATGGAGCACTGGGTGTGGTGAAAAAATAATGAATACTGTTTTTCTGAAAATAAATAAATTGGAAAAAAAAATCTTTAAAAAAAAAAAAAAAGTATATGCATCTGGGATTGCCTAGGTGGCTCAGTCGGTTGACTGTCTGCCTTTGGCTCAGATTGTGATCTCAGAGTCCTGAGTCTGGGCTTCCAGCTCAGTGAATGGTGTGCTTCTCTCTCTGCCTCTGCCCACCTCCCTGCTCATGCTCTTCCTCTCTCTCAAATAAGTAAATAAAATCTTTTTTTTTAAAAAGTGTATGGATCTAGCAAAATAAAATAAAAACAGGTAAATTCATAGCGTCTGTGCTAAGAGAGACATTAGGAATAATTTAAAGTTCACATATCTATATCCTTCTTCCTTCTCCTTCATCAGATTAAGAGCTCATTCAGAGTAGTTGAAAGTTCACTGGGCAGGGTAATGAGAGAAGAATTGGTTTGAATCTTGGCACCCTCACAAGCACTTGAAGGAGTTCCCTGATCCTCTGAGACCCATTTTTATCACCTTTAAAGTGGAGACAATTGTACTGCTCTAATTTGCAACAAGGATCTGAGGATCAAATGAGAATATTTTTGAAAGTTTTTTAAAGTTGCATACAAAAAGATATAATCAACACCATCCTCATGAAGGTCAAAGTCCTATCCCATTCTTCTTCTGCTCTCCGGTTAGAGATGCCACTCAGGCTTGAGCAACAGAAAGATAAGGAAGTGATGCACACCGCCCCCCCCAACCTCCAAGAGATCAGCAGTACCTCCACAAGATAGAATTGCCTTTTGCAACTGTATTCTGACTACCAAAGACACCCCCAAAAGAAAATCTACATAAAATTTTATAGATTAAATTCCTTAAGTTTATCAAGCCAGGAAAAAGGAAAAGTAAACTCTGGAATATCTCAGCAGACAAGCACATGACAGCAATACAGGCCCCTTTCTAGGGCTCAGAAGCCAGACTTTGTACCTATTTGTTTTCCTTGCCCCCCCCACCCCGTGGTGTGAAGCAGACAGGAAGGGCATGTCGTTTTGCAAATCATCTGACTCCAGCCTGAAATCAGTAGTCCAAAGAAAAAGCACTTGGGAGCGTAGGGGTATCAAAGAGGGGGCCAGGTTCAGGCCTTCTGATAAGGTATAATGTTGAGTGGAGAGTGGCTAATATGACGGCATTGACCCTCGATCCTGAAGGCACCCCCGCAACACATACAAAGATCTGCATCCGCTCTGGAGCGGAATTAGGGAAACAAAGCCATTCTCTCAGTCAAGGCGAACCATGATACCCAGAATCTGAATTCTGGGCTTCTAAGTGCTGAAAGCGTATTGGTTTTCCTGTAAAATACCTCCTTATGGGAAGCTCTCTGAGCTGAAGCATGGAATCCTAGGGAGTGAAGTCATGCTTGTTTATCTGCAGGACCCAGCTAGTGAACCAGCAGTACCCAGCTCATGCCAAATGTTGGGTAAATGAATGAGTGAGGGAATGATGAACAAATGAACTCCATGAAATACCTAATGGTAACAGTGGTCTTTAATTTTTTGTATTGTAGAAATTTTCAAAATGTAAACAAAACTAGAAAGAATTATAAATTGAACCCCTTATAGTCCCATCACTCTGCTTCAACAATTGTGTTTTGCGGCACCCGAGGGGCTCAGTCAGTTAAGCGTCTGACTCTCGATTTCAGCTCCGGTCACCATCTCAGAGTTGTGAGATTGAGCCCTATTGGGCTTCGTGCTGGGCATAGAGCCTGCTTATGACTCTCTCCCTCTCCCTCCACCCCTCCCCGCACCTCACTTGTGCATGCTCTCTCGCTCGCTCTCTCTCTCTCTCTCAAAAACAAACAAAAAATCTTGTTTCATCTATTTCTCCTCAATTTGAGGGATGGAGTAGGTTATTTTAAAGAAAATACAAGGTATCATCATTTCATCGATATGTACTCTATATCTCTAATATATAAGGATAATGCATTTACACATTTGACAAAATTAACAGTAATTCCTTAGTACCTTGTAAAAATCCCAATTTCTCTGCCTCAAAAATCTCTTTTAATGTGTTATTTGTTGGACCCATAATCCAAATAAGCCTCATAAAAGTGCGTAGTTTGTCTTTTAAAGTCTCTATAAATCTATAGTCGTTATTCCAACTCCACACCATTCTTTCATTAATACCATTGCCTTGTCGGAGAAAGCAGGCCATTTATCCTGTATAATGTACCACGTTATGGATTTGGTTGACATGCCTGGTGGTATCATTTAATTTGATCTTTTATCTATATTTCCCCTAAACTGGTAGCTATATCTAGAGGCTTGATTTGATTCAGTCTACTTCAAATACATTTCACAGTTAGCTGTGTATTTCCTACAGCATCACACAGAAGAGATCCTTAAAATGCACCAAAGGGTGGGAATCTATTTGGCCTTTTTATATGTCAAATATAGAACATGATGGGTTCATATTCTGGACCTACTAAAAATTAGATCCTCAAATTAAATAATACATGTCTTCTCTTTTTGGTTTTACTTGTGTCTGTATCAGTGCAGTATCTACGTGCAGCTTTTTTCTTGAACCTGGGACAAGAGGAACAGTAGAAGTCAGACCAGTTTAGTGGGCATTCCCCTCACTAAAGAAGGGATGTCCCACAGGTAAGGATGAACATTTCCAGTTTGGAAGAAAAGGTGAGAAGGGAAAGATAAATCATGTTTGGAGATTATAATGATTTCCTGATATTTACTATCAATGAAACATACTGCTTAAGGGAAGGTTGAAATCAATAGGCTCCACTGGGATAGGTACCACAGGGAAAGTATAAATCTGAGAAGAGGGAATAAGGATAAGATAGTAGAGCAGTGACTTAAAATTGATTGCTTTTGTTAGTTTTTCAGGGCTGCTGTAACAAACTCTCAAAACCTAGGTGGTTTGGGGTGCCTGGGTGGCTCAGTCGGTTAAGCATCCAACTCTTGATTTCAGCTCAGGTCATGATCTCAGGATCACGAGATCAAGTCCCGCATTGGGCTTGGTGCTGGGTATGGAACATACTTAAGATTCCCTCTCCCTCTGCCTCTCCTCTCCTACTTGCATGTGTGCGCAATCTCTAGCTCTCTCAAAAACACCCCCCAAAACAAAAAAAGCCTAGATGGTTTAAAACAAGAGAAATTTATTCTCTGGCAGTTCTGGAGGTTAGAAGTTTGAAATCAAGGAGTTGTCAGGGCCCTGCTTCTTCCAAGGTCTCCAGGGAAGAATCCATTCCATGTTTCTCTCCTTGCTTCTGTCAACAACCTCTGTCTACCGTGTACCTTGGCTTGTAGCTGCATCCTTCAGACCTCTACCTCCATCTTTCTGTCAGCTTCTTCCCCGTGTGTCTGTGTCCAATTTCCCTTTTCTTTTAAGGACACCAGTTGTTGGATTTAGGGCCCATTCTAACCCAATAGGACTTTGTCTTAACTTGATTACACCTGCAAAAACCCTCTTTCCAAATAACGTCACATTTGCAAGTTCCCGGTGGACATGAGTTTTTGATCAAACATGAGTTTTTGAACAAAAACACTCTCTGTAAGAAGATTACATTAGAACAACTCTGTGAGAAGATGACATTTGAACAACTAAAATGGTTAGAGAATTAAACAGCCACAAATCTGGAGAAAGAGAGTGGAAGCAAAGAGTAGCCTAGTGTGAAAGTCTGAGATATGAAGCGCGTGAGGGGAAGATCAGTAGCAGTGACAGTGACAATGGTAATGGGGTACAAGGGAGAGCAATATAGCCTTGGAAGCCAGTTCTAAGGATGATAACTTTGACACTGATGGGGATAGGAATTATTGGAGGTTTCTAAACCAAAGTGTGATATTATTGGACATTTCCATGAGAACCGCTAGTTGCTGTATTGACTAGACTGTGAGAGGGATAAGGGCAGAAGCACTTAAGGGTTATTGCAATGACCCATGGGAGAAATTTGATGATGATTTGGACCACAGTAGAATCAATCAGATAATAAGATCAACACATAAAAATGTTCCAGATTTTTCCCCATTAATACTTATCTCTTTTATGATCAAGCGTCTTGTCACCTGTTCATATGCATTCCCAGAGATGGGAGGCAAGCACCAAAAGTTTAAGAATTGGTTTTATGAGAAAATCTTAGAATGAGAAGAACTGAGCATTTCCTTTTTCTTGTAGTTAACATTGATAGCTACCATAGGGCCTACTGTGTACCAAAAATGTGTTATTTTACATCCATTCCTGTATCACTTAATCCTCGAGATAAGCATGCACTATTGCATTGTTTTCCATTTCACACATAAGGAATGTAAAGATTAGAGAAGTTAAGCAGTGTGTCCAATCATATGAATAGTTAAGGACAGAACCAGGATTCTAATATATGTATACTGAATCTTAATCCCATGTGGTTCTCATTGTGCTACAGTGTGAAGCAGGAAAAAAAAGTCATTATTCTAGTTAAGTATCTAATCACTGGGGTCCAGGTCTTTAAACACCATGTTCCAGAGAGACATTACTTGGTGTTCTTCATTTGTAAGTAGCTGATTAATCAATTTGATTGATTACTACTGACCAGGAATATTGTGAAAAGATACCCTTCCATAGTCAGCATATTAGGAGAGAACATAGCTAGTCTGTACCTCATTCTGGAGATGAATGTGTAAATCTCTTTCCATCCCCACATTCAATGACATCACGGACACTTCGAAACAACTACCCCCTACTGGGGGTAATTACTCCGCGGAAATCAACAAGCACGGTAAATCAGAGCTTTTTTATTCAGAGACCTGGTTTACCAACAAACTGTTTCCTATAACTCAAATTCAGTCACAGCAAAATATAAAGGTGGGGGGGGTGAGAGAGAGAGGGAGGGAGAAAGTGGAGAGAGGAGGGAAAGAGAGAGAGACAAGACAGTGTTATCAAATTAGTGTAGTTAATGTCTAACATTAGTTTGAAAACTGCCTTAATATAAACTAAAATAACAGAATGTGTCCGCTGGACAGATAAACACATTTAAAGTTTATGATTACATATTTCCTGGTTGGCCTCGGCAGCAGGACTTTAGGACTTAAGCGTTTTCAGCAACAACCGCACCGTTCTGGACCGGTTTTTCATCCATCCAAACCCACACCCAGCCTTGCCTTTCCAGGTGGTGTTTCTTCAGCAAACACACTTTGGGTGAGCTCAGTTCTTCCACGGAAGACTGAAGCAACAGTGATCCAGGGAGAGGCCTGCTAATGGGTTTCAGGAGCTTTGGCTTCTCTCCCAACAGAAGCTGGTGATGAGGTTTCTTTCCCTGAGTTGGCCTAGAGAAATGTTCTTTTACCAAAGATAGATTGAGGAGGAGAATCAGTCTCAGTACTAACCAGAATAAGCATGTTTTCCTGGTCATGGGTGGGGGAAATATCAGGGTAGCTCCATTTAGAGGAAGTGATGGTGTCTGAAAGCCAGGTAGAAATGGTTTCAGGGATTACCCGTTATTTTGGATCATATCCTCAACTTGTATCATTCACTAGTATTTCTCCTAAAAAAACAGTGGCTTGGGGCACCTGGGTGGCTCAGTGGGTTAAGGCCTCTGCCTTCCACTAGGGTCGTGATCCCAGGGTCCTGGGATCAAGCCCCGCATCAGGCTCCCTGCTCAGCGGAGAGCCTGCTTCCCTCCCCCCTCTCTCTCTGCCTGTCCTCTCTGCCTGCTTGTTATCTCTGTCAAATGAATAAATAAAAAATCCTTAAAAAAAAAAAGTGGCTTATCTATTGAACCAATACACACACATACATACCCCCCCACAAACACATAAACACACACACACCTGCTACTTCTACCCAGTCTCCCTCCCTCTCTTTCTCTTTTAAGATTATTTATTTGGGAGAGATTGAGTGGGGAAGGGCTGAGGGAGAGGGAGAGAGAAACTTTAGTGGACTCCTCACATGACATGGGACTTGATCTCAAGACCCTGATATGACGACTGAGTGGAAAGCAGTCAGATGCTTAACTGACTGCGCTACCCAATCTCTCTTCAAACCTTCCTTGGAGGAACACTCCTTTTCAGTGGCTCTTTGCTGCTCGGCTCAGCTGTAGTGTATGATTTCCCATTTTCTCTCTCTCAGGGCCAGACCCAGGATCAGGACAGAACTTTCTCCTTCTGCTCAAAGTCTAGACACCAGGGACAGACGTCCTGGAAGGGGTGCTGAGGTCATAATGAGTCCAAATGAGTCCATTGGTCCCGAGAGGACAGGAGAACATTGGGAGCAGAGGTACAAAGCCAAAGTGGGACACAGAAGGACAAGGGGCCTGGAGGCAGAGCAGTTGCGGGAACAGGCAGGAAGAACGTGATCAGCGACAATTCCAAAGCTGTGTTGGAGAGTTAATGTCACTTATAGCCTTTTCGTTTCTTGAGAAAATTCTAACCAGAGTCAGCATTGCCTAGAGGTAAAGTCACAAACCCTGGAACCAGACTTCCTGGGTTTGAAGCCTGGCTCTGCCATTTACTAATTCTGTGACTTTAATCAGTTTCCATCGTTTCTTCATCTGTAAAATGGAGGTAATAATAGGTTTTCACTCACAGCTTTGTTGTGAGGGTTAAATAAATTAATATCTGTAAAGTTCTTAGAAGAGCATCTGTATAAAAAGATGTTAAACAAAACAATATTCACCCAAGCCTTAGGGGAAAAAATTACCAGTTATCCTGGTAAAAAATAAGATAAATTAATTTATTCTTCTCCCTTCTCTCAGAGGATACCACCATCTTGAATTCGTGATTTATCATTCTTTTCTTCAAGATTTATTTATTTATTTGAGAGAGAGAGAGAGCAGGAGAAGGGATAGAGGGGAAGAGAGACAAAATCTCAAGGAAACTCCCTGCTGAGTGTGGAGTCTGATGCAGGGCTCGATCCCAGGGCCCTGGGATCATGACCTGAGCTGAAATCAAAAGTCAGATGCTCAGCTGACTGAGCCACCTGGGTGTCCTGTGATTTATCAACCCTGCACATCATTATATTTATTTAAATAAGTGGTTGTGTCTCCAAGTATAGAGTAATTTTATTGTTCATATTTTAAGCCATATATAAATGGCATCATGCTTATTGTATTCAACTGTAATTTCTTCTTCCTCAGTTCATCTGGGTTGCTCTAAGCCATTCTGGGTCATACATTCATGTCATTCCTATTATTGTTAGAGCATTCCCAGTGCATACATGCACCACAATTTATTTGTCTATTCTTCCGTTGATGGACACTTCAGTTGTTTCTACTTTTTGCTACCATAAGCATTCGAAGACATCTTTCTTGACAAATACGTGGGAGTTCCTCCAAGCTGATTTTAAAGTGAAATTTCTGAGGTTTAGAGTAATCTTATTTTCAAATTTACTTACTATTTTAAAAATTATTCTTCTAAGATAGTCAGACAAATTCACATTATCATCCGTGATCTACTATGTGCTAACTGCTACTTGAAGTCTTTTAGAGAGAGCAACTTTTTCGATCCTCAGAATCACACTATGAAGGAAATTCTATTATTTCCCTCACTTTATAGAAGAGAAGTACAATAGTTTTCCTCAGATCACACAGCTGATAAGTCATGGAGCTCAGATTCACACCAGGACACACACTTGTTCCAGAATCATGCTAACTGCAACATAAGATACAAAGAAAAAAAAAAAAGTCAAGATATTCTGGTCCCAAAGTATGACAAGGCAAATAAAAAGACTTAATTGAAAGAGGTAAGATCTCATTAGATCCAGTATTTCCTCATCTTAACTAATTACATGTGCATAGACCTTGTTTCCAAATGAGGTGTAGTCTGAGATTCCATGTGGACAGGAATCTTGGGGAGGAGAGACACTGTTCAAGCCAGTACAGGACCCCCTTCTACATCTGTGGCCAGAGAGTGGAGTCTACACTACTTCCCACAGGACAAGTTTTGGATATTTGGAAAGAGCTCCACTATTCATAGGTCTCTCTCCCTACCTCGCCTCATATGCCCAAGGAGTCTCTTGCCTTCTCTACACATACCCAGTTCAGTCAGGCCACACTGGCAGAGGCCCCGATAGTTCTCAGCTCCCAGGAAATTCCCTCACCATCCAAGGGGCCATGCTCTGGATGCCCTTCCATTTGCCAGTGTCTTCTACAGATGAAGAAACATCCAAAACTCCACAATAGATGCTCTCTTCCAGGTGTGGACAGACCCTGACAGCATACAGTGAGCCCTAAGAGTTGCCAGTAATTCCTGCAATGCTGTTTGGATCCTGACTGCATGAGCCATACCTTCTAGATCATTCAGGAAAGCTGAGTCATACTTCTAGCTCTGTCCCTAACTCTATAAACAGAAGCAAATCAAAGTTCCTACACTTACACTTCTTAACCTTTAGAAAAAGTAATACTTGCCCTAACCTGTTTGGCAATAATGTTGTGAGGACAAATATCAGATGGGTACAAAAGACTTAGATAAAATCCTCAGATAAAAATGGATGGGAAGAATGTGGCTATGCACCCAGAGCACAATGGAATGTAACCTTGTTTTATGGCACGGGGTCCTTTAATAATCCAGCGAAATCTACGCTGCACTGCCTCCGAAAACGCACATAAGCATGGGGGCATATACATGTAAGCTTCCAAATAATTGGGGAATTGGATTACCCTGGAGCCCACACACGGATTCTCCCCATTCTCTAATTAAGCAGTGATTTTGAGCCTGAGCATTAAGTAACTACAGAAAATAGTATTCCTTCCTGATTCACAGATGGCCGTTCTGGTTTAGAGGTGAGGCTGTTTGGCCAGTCTCAGCACAGCACATGGCCATGGTTGGAGCAGAGTAGAAATATTTTTGGACCGAGTTCAGTGTCTGCGGACAGTGAGGCACCTTCTCAGTAGAAGCAAGAGCACTCCAAAATACAAGCGGTGGGGCTCCCATTCCCCTTTTCTCACTTTCCATCTTTCCCCCCTTTTTAATGTCCCCATTTCAGCAGAAATGGACTCAGCTCTCTTTGAACGGATGAAATCGATCCATTAAAGTGATCCTTACTAAGCTGTTAGAAAATCAGGGTCCCAGACTGTTCCACATGAAAAGTCAGCCTTAAAAAAGTTGCCCGCAGCCAGAGAAGCATAGTTATCTGACGTGTGATTTACTAGACAGTATTTCTTCTGTTGGCGGTAGAAATAATTTAGGACAAGAACACCTTTCTAGTAATGCATATTTTCCATAACTTTAACATAGTTTACAGTATTCCTATAGTCTCAGTTTGTTCAGACTCTTCTCTTTGAATCTGATCTCCTTTGTTTTCTACCAAAAACCAAAACAAAAGTGGAAGATAGGGAATGCCCATTTGATAGATAAAGACACTGAGCCCTTGAGAAGTTAGGCTACTTGCCAGAAATCTTTCAGTTAGTAAGAGATAGAGCCAGGATTTTCACCTAGATCTGATCCCAAATCCTACTTCCTGTGCTAGATCATAAAGGTAAGCCTGTAAATAACATCCAGTTTCAGTTTTCCAATGGCCTCTTTGAAGCCAAGGTCTAGTATGACTTCAGGGGTAGTAGAGTGTCATCCCGGGGGCTAGAAGTCACAGAATTCTTCTTTTACTGGGTATCCTTAAGCTGGCATGGTGAAGTTGATAGTTGCCTCCAACTGATCAAAAATAATAAAAAATATCTGTCCCTATTCTTACTGATGACTAAGACCTCTTTAACAAGGAGTGGTGTCTTTCATGCCACAATAAGACACCGGATTAGAAATGCAAATTTCTGAGTATAGGTCAGTGGAAATGGCTGATAGCAGCTCTTTCTCTGAAAACACGTCTCGACAGGGGAGAGGGTAGGGAGAGTCACCACCAAAGCCAGAACACTGTCTGAAGCTGCCGAGAGCCAATGGGAGAGAGAAAATCCAGTCTGAAGACCAATGGCACCTGCCTCCTATCATCCTTGTGCTTCTCCCTCTCCACTGAGGTCTCCTCACTCAGAGAAGAACGGAATGAATATGCTCTTGACTACAGGAGTACTCGGTGTTGCCCAAGTGTGGTCCCCAGGACTATAGCCCCTGAGTCACCCAGAAGTGGTGGCTAATCATTCAGATTCCAGGCACTTAACACCTTCCCCTTCCCCACTGATCCACCCACACACCTTTTCAGTCCTGGTATCAGGCTAGAGCTGGGAACTCGCCCTTGTACAAAGCTCCCAGAATGTCTGCTGTGAACAGGAATTGTTTGGGGACTATTGTTCTAGAGGCCCAATTAGATCATGAGAACACCCACTTTTGAAGGATCTTGAGGAAAACACCTCAGTGAAAGCTATTTTATGGATTTCTTTTATAACTCTTCTTTTCCTTTATATTAAGATCAATTGGTGTAATTTTTTTTTAATTATGCAAACTTGTGCTTATACCATTTCAGTTAGGTATACAAATGTGATCTCTGTATATCTGCATACAGGCTATTTTAATTTCTTTTTCTTTTCTGTAAAGCTCTTATTCCCTTCCCTCCCCTGTCTATTCTCATTTCCATGAGGTCCCCAGTAATGTATAATGCAATTCAATCTCTAGTCTCCCTTATACTTATACACACACACAAACTTATATGGATAGGTGTTGCTTTTCGTATTACAAAAACAGAAACATATTTTACATTTTCTGTATGTTGTTTCCTCGCTCAACAATACTTAATAGAAATCCTTCCATATCACAAGACATAACTCTAATTTATTCTTTTAAATCATTGCTATGATTTCACAGTGCAGATGAATCATAACTTATTCAATCATTCTCCTATTGATGGACAAAATTTGTTCCCATGTTCCTACTCTATGGATAAGGCAGTGATTAACATCTTTGCTTTATTTCTAAGGAAGATTCTTATTCATAGGATAAAGAACTACATAAGTGTTGGCTACAATAATAATTAATATTGGTATTTTGTAGGTTTATATGTTATTTTTATTTTTAACCACTCTTTTCAAGTTGCTTTCCATGTAAGATATCTTAACCAGTAATTATATGAGTATTCTTTTCCCCCTTTACAACTTCTCATTATATAAGTTTATGTTGGTAGGGAAATGCAATTACTTATATAAATTTGTCATATTGAATTTTTAAATGTCTCTCACTTTAAATATCCCAACTTTTGAAGTACGATTTGAGGTTTACTAATGCACATCATTAGCAAACAGTAAGTATTGCATTTTAAGGTGCTTTGCAGGTACAGCCAACGAAACAAAAGAAAAATGGGTTGCCTTCAATATGGCTACCCTCCAAATATTTTAGATCGATCGATTGATATGAAAAACCTCCAATATTTGTCATGCCTTGCCAACAGCCAAATCCGATAGGGTCAGTCTTTCTGTGTCTGTAAATATGGTAAGTCAAGGTCAAAGAACATTTTCTGGAAACAATAGCTATTTTCTTCTTTTATATTTATGACACCAAGGTGGAAGAAGAAAAGCTGTGACCTTGCTAGATCCAGAAACTTTAACCAGTCCTCGTTTACTGAGAACATCTGGAAGTGTCCAGCAAGGCATCAAGGTGCACAAACAGTTCCCCCAGGACCACATTCGAAGTGCCATTCACAGTTCATGGGAAGTGGTGGGATTCAGAAAGTGATGTTTAAGGGAGACAGGCGGGGGTGGGGGGTGGGGAGGTGAGCAGAAGAAAGGCTGGAGAAGGGAGAAAGAAAGCTTTAGGTCTGTGATCTAAAGTGGGGGGGGGCGGGGGAAGCAGCTTAAGTTTGGAAGAAAAGACACACACATAGGATAGCTCGCACAGGCAGAGTTGCTGTGGAAGCACATTCCAGGAAAATCTTAAGAGATTACTTTAATAATAAACCATGCATTCTTCAGCAAGCCATCACGGGATTAACTACCCTTTTCCTAGGCTGGGAACACAGTCGTCAGGTTTTTTTTTTTCCCTTCTCCCTCACAGGCAGGTTTTGTGCAAGGGAAAGTCATGCAAGGACCATAGGTCTTCAAACATTATATTGAATTTTCCTCACCTTAATGTGCTAAGCATTAATTTTAATGGTGATAAGAAAAAAACCATTTAGGCAAGGTTAACATCTGGGTGGGCTTGGGTGTGATTTTCCAGCTGCAAGGATGTTCATTTCAGACCTCCTGAAAAGTGAACAACTTCTATGGGATAGGAAACTGTGTTCCATCAGAGATTAAAAAGAGTTAAATTGTTAAATTTCTTTTCATGCTTCTTTCTTTCTTTTTCTTTTTTCTTTTCTTTCTTTCTTTTTCTTTTTTTCTTTTTTTTTTTTTTACTGTGAACAGGACACTGAATCACTGCCAGAAGCAATATCAGCACCCTAGAGATATAAAAATACTCTTCAAATCAGAGTTCTCCACTGTTGACTCTTAAGATTTCTGTGTAAAATGACAGAGCTGTCTGCTTTAAGCTGTCTGTGTGAGCCCACTCCTCATAAAGGACTGTTTCCATTAAAGTCTTCTCTTGAAACTCCAGCTCATTTGAACAAAATCATTTTTTTCCTCTGGCTTCTTAGACGTAACTCTTCTTTTTGGTAGAGCAAACATATGTTAACATTTCTAATAACAGTCTTCTGACTAAAAAAAAAAAAAATGTTTGGGTGGTCACTTCTGAGGTGAGAAAATATTAGCTATTGAGGTTAAAAGAGAAACCCCCCTTTTCCCCCCAAATTGCCAATGCCTCTATGTGCCTGAAATCAGCCATCATTTGTCCAGCTACTCAGCCTTTGGAAGTGAAACCATCCTTCTGGACTCTTGGGTCTTAGAAATAAAGCAGTATGTCCTAAATGTACCAGAATTAAAGTTCTCCACATAAATGTTATAAATACTGCTCTAAGATTAAAGTCTGAGTACCTCTTGTTATTCCCAGGAAGTCATATATACATATATATGTGTGTGTGTGTGTGTGTGTGTGTGTGCGTGTGTGTGTGTATTTTTTAATAATAGCAAATCAGAGGAACATTGGAAACTGTCAATACCACCCTCCCTCCCCACCCCTACACCGTCAGGTGTGAGGGGATGAGACAGGTGGCAGAAATCATAGAGGCCAGGAGAGAGGACCCTCTCCCTGTGGCAGGGTTTTGCAGCTCCGCACCCCCAGCTCCGGGGCAGTCCCAGGCCTGACCTACTTGAGAGCAGGGACTGCCACTCACACTGAGCTGCCCCAAATTACACAGCGGCTTTACAGCTGGGCTAGGCTTGGACCACAAAATGCATCCTTGGTATCCCATTAGCCCGATTTGAACCCTCAGTTTCCAGAGGTAAAATGCAAATCCGCTGTGTGTCGCTTACTCAATAAAATCAATAACCCCTTCTCCTCCAAATCATAATTTGGTAGTTTCACATTTAGTACACACTGTCTCCCACTGCCAAAAAAAAAAAAAAAAAAAAAAGACGTGCTTTTCACAAAATAATTTCAAAATTCTTGAAAACTGACAGTTTCTGGGGATACCGTACAAGTGTTCATGATTTTAAAATACGGAGAAAATGAATTCCCAGCTCGTGAAGGTTCTCGAAGCGATGCTGTGGCGTGCCAGTATCTTCAACTATTTTATTTCTCGTGTCGCAGATGGCTCTGAGAGGTGCAGGGAGCACAGTGGAAAATCCGCGCAGAGTCAGGTCAAGGGTCTGCACGGGGAGGTACATCATCTTTGCATCAGAGACGCAGCTCTTTTAGATCGGTTCGATGGGGGTGAACGTCTTTGTTTCCATCGATTTCAGAGCACTGGTTTTCTATCTGTCCATCAGGAGTTTATTTCAGCCCTAAATGCAGCCTGTTTTACCTGTGCCCACGCAGATCCCCCACCAAGTTAGGAGCGCCCGCCCCGGCCCTGCCTGCGGAGGGGCAATCCCACGTCCGGCCGGAGGGACGGCAGGTCCGAGCCGGGACCCGTCGCCTCTTGCCCGGAGAGTCAGGAGTGAAGGCGGCCCTTTGTTCCGAGGGCCCCGGCGGGTGGGGATGACTTTCGTGCGCCACATCACCGAAGTGGCAATCCGGAGAGGGAATTTGGGAAACGAAGGTCCGGTGGATCCCACCCCTTTCCTGCGGAGTTTCCCCTTCCTGTCCTTATTTGCCCCCTCCCCTGCCCCGCGTCCCCCAGCTCGCGGCGGCCCGGGCGGCGACGGCGCCCTCCTCCCTCGTCCCTCCCCCACGGGGCCGGGGCCCCCTGCGATCGCCCCCCGCTGGCGGGGCTCTCGAGCGAGGGGAGCCGGGCGCGCGGCGTGGCGGCCGCTCGAGTTAATAAACAGTTAAGTTTGGAAGACTCGGCAGACACGTTGAGGGGGAGTTACCAAGCCCAGGCAGCAAAAACATCCCGGCGCATTCCTGGGGAGTCCTCGGCTGCCAGCATCTGATTAGAACCATATCTCGCCGGGAGTGGCCGCGCGGCTCCGAGGCTCCCGGGCCGGCGGCTATTTAAGCGCGGCCCGCCGTGTCGGCCGCGCGGCAGCCTGGAGGCTCGGCACCGGGAAGTCATGCTCGCTTCGCCGAGGCGCTAGCCAGCCGTGAGTCGCTCTGCCGTCCTTCCTCCCCGGGGCTCCATGTTTCGCCCTCTCCACCCTCTTTTCCTCCCCTTGGGATGCAGCTCTGGGACTTGTTGGGGGGGGAGTGGGGGTGCGGAATCTTGGAGAGGGGACGGTACTGGGGGAAAGAGCGGTTTTGTGGCCTGACATCCGAGGAATGCTTCCGCGGACTGCATTTACCTTTGGGGTCGGGCTGCAGATGTCCAGCTTGTGACATTTCATAAGCGCCTCCCTTTGTGTGTGTGTGTGTGTGTGTGTGTGTGTGTGTTTGCGTGTCCGAGCGCGCTTGGTTAAAGACTCTGCGGGCAACCCTGGTAGTACGCTGGTGTGGCCGCTGACTGCCTAATTAACCCCTCCAGGGGTGTTTATTTTTGCCCTGTGACAAAGGCTGGGGACCCGGTTTGTGCTCCCCCCCCTCCCCAAGCTTTTTCCTAGTGGCTGACAACGTGTGGCATGAAAATGTGAACTTTGTCTTACACCGCATTCTTAAGAAAGTAGCTGCCCAAGAGACTGAACAAACTTGTTTTAAATCCCTGGAGCGTTTAAAAGGTGTTGGCCTGCTTGCTGTAAACTGGCTGGAAAAATGAAGTAAGAATTCTAGAAAAGGGGGAAAAATGAATGGGTTAAAGCCATGGAGCTCCAGCCAGCCTAGCGGTTCTCACAGCGTAGAGCAGACTCTTGTTACTCCTCTCCGGATTCCTTTCCTCTTGTTTGACTCAGTTCTTAGCCTGGAATTCAGGTCCGCTGTCAATGTCAGCAGGGAGCTGCTTGAGTCCAAAGGGAAATTTAACTGGATTAAAAGCACTTAAAGAATCTGGATGTTATCTCCACGCCCTTACCACCCTCCCTCCCCACCGCCCCCCCAACCACCTTTTCCTCTTTCCTTTTAGTTTGTGTTTGGAAGGAAGACAGGCACTCTTGTAAAATGAGAAGAGCAGCAGTAAGCTTCCAGACACATGGAAAGACTTAAAAATTATGGAGGGGAGACTTCATGAATAGTAAATGTTGTTATTACACTATAAAGTGACTTAATGAAAAAATTTCTGGCCCTAATCAGGCAAAGCAGCAGGAGTAGGGGAGAAGGAGGTAAGACGGAACTAGCTCAAACAGAACTAATGGTTGGAGAAAGAAGGCAGCTGCAAAAATGCCTTCAAGATGTCTGATTAGGCTCTCTGAATGGCTTTGATGGGATCTAGAATTGATCTTCCTTACAGGCTTGAGGTTAGCTCCCTGCACGGGAGCATCCACTGGCTGTTGAGGAGGAAAGTACTAGCTGAGAATGGGGGAGCCTTGCAGCGACCAAATGGTTTGTCTCCCTGGTCTATGACATCGCCACGCTTGCTTCTTAATCCCCACCGTCAGACCATGAGTACGCTGCTTTTCTCTGGGCACCGCCCACCCCAGGTCCTGTCTCTCCCTCTTTGAAGGGAAACAGGCCTCAGTGACACCGTAGGAAAGTTTATTGCCTTGAGGATTCAGAAGTATTTGGGACTGAGCTCTCTTTAACCTTCGGGGCAAGGATCATTTTGGTAAAGTGCTGGGGGCGTGTGGGTGAAGTACCACACTTCATAGAACATGGAGTGTGCAGGGTGGACAGTCTCCTGGAGAAAGCACGGAGGAGATCTAGTAGCCTTTTCCAATGTGTATTTCTGGGACTGATGACTTCTTCCAAATTCCTCATCAGTCTTCCTCCAAGGCAAACTGGATTCTTTTTCTTGTTGGTGAATAACTTAACTTCCCACTCTCAACTCTGTCCCTTCTTACCCAAACAACTGCCCTGGAAACCAGTTCTTCTTTAAGCTATACCCTCCTACATTTGATTGGAACCAATTGATGGTAATGGAATGTCCTCCACCTTTGAACCCTGACATCTGTGTTGTTGGCATTCTGATCTTGGGCACAGTTGGATCTTCACCTGAGGATGTTAGGAGAGGGAAGAGAGCCATGCATGGCACTTGTTAAAAGCCTTGCCTAATCTGTTGGGGGGGAGTCTGCATTTCCATTCAAGACTTTTGACAGTTTTAGATTCAACTAGAAGTCCGAATTCCCATGCATTCGGTTTATCTCTTGGCTTGCTCAAAAGCTTGAATGAATCTTAATCACCTTGTTAGGGTTGAAGGAATTGCTTTTAAACCCTTGTTGGCATGAAGGTGGTACAGGGACCTCTAGAAACTTCTGACCAGATGGTTGGGAGTGATACTTATTGGCCTACTTGGCCATGCCTCAATTATCTGAAGATTAAGAGAGCAGAAAGACATATGCCTTGTTGAGTGGCTCCTGGCCAGAAGGAGGCTTTGTGGATATGTGGGCTCTTGGTGAAACAGCAAGAAGATGCTGCTTCATTCCAAATTCTACCGTAAGCGTACACTTGCTACCACTGATATTTTTTATCTGAATGGTTTTGAAGGCATCATGTGTTTCTCTCCCTCAATCTGTCCTGCCTTCGGGATTTAATTGATGCTTTCCTCAAAGACAAGTGAAGGTGCTGAAATGCTCGAGCAGGCTGCTGAAGAGTGGGCTCTCCCATGTGTCCGGTTGTCCTCATGGGCATCAGAACATGCCTTCCCACGTGGAAAGGCTTGACAACAGGCTGGCTGGGGAGTGTCCGTTAACACATCCGTGAACATGTCAGGCTTTCTGTCCTCCACGAGGAATCAGAACGAGACCTGCACTAGCAATAAGAAACACCTGAGTAATAGGACGTGGTATTTTAAAATTTTCCCTGGTGCTGCACATACTTCTGAATTGGAAGGCGTGCCACTGAATTGCACCGAGGTCAAAGTCATCCCTAGCAAGCTAGCTGCAATAGCAGCTCCGTGTGCTTGGTGGAAGCCTCATTCACCGTAACGTGGCCCGACTGGGTTGTATGAATCAGAAAGAGAATAGACCATCCGTCCCCTCTTGGACAAAAACCATGCTAATTTCTGATGAAGGGAACAGGGGATGCTGAGGATGGACACAAAGGGCCAGCACTCATCCCAGTTTCTGCCTCCCCCCCGGACAGTCAGGTAGTGGGGTGGGTGAGCGCGTGGCTTCCGGAGTCTTGCCGCCTTGATTCAGACCCTGGCTACACCACTGTTGGTTACATGACCTTGGGCAAGTTGCGTAACCCTTCTGTACTTAAGCTTCCTTATCTGGAGAATAAGAGTACCTAGCCCAAGTTTGCTAGGGAGATTGTTAACCTAATATGCTTAGAACACCGTATTCTCTCTGACCTAGAAATACACGAGTTTTGTGTTATTTTTGCCCCCTGAACAACTGAAGGATGTGTCTCTGTGAAAACTGAAGGCAGAGTGGAGAATTTCTGCATCAAAACTGGGCACTGCTCGTCTACCTGAGAACGGCTAATCATTCAAGCACTTCATGTTGCCAGTGTGTTTGCTGTGCTCACTGCTAGGACAGACAGGGACTTACTCTGTATTCTCTGCCAGGAAGCCTGTAGTTTGCTTTGGTCAAGCTGACCTCCTTGGGTCTCAGTGAAGTCTCTGCCCCCCTCAGCTTCCCTGTGGAGAGGAGTGGAAGCCTCTCTTCCCCAAGTCAGCATTACAGGAGAAGGAAGTGGGAAAGCAGGGACCACCCATACTAAACTGAGGGACTGGACCAGAAATAAAGTCTTCCAAATGCGTGCCGCCCGGGTCTATGCTTGCCCACATAGCTGGGCAGGTTGCCATGGTTACTCCCCTTCCCGCATCCTTCTCCCACCCTGGAAGGAAGCCTGCCACTCTAGGGTGAGCAAAATCTGAACAAATTGCTTCCTGATCTAAAATTGGAAGTTACTTTTTTATTGAGGTCGACTCTCCTGTCTACCTACCTCATCCTTTTCCTCTCCTCAACTTCTTCTAATCTTAACCCTTAATCGCCTAACTCTTGCTAATTCTTCCATCATCAAGGTAGAACAACAGGAAGGCTTATGAAATTTCAGGAACACAGGAGCTATTGCCTCAATATTAAAGAAACCTGGCAGTTTTTCTCTGCTACCGTAACTTACACAAGCTAGCTAGAGGCAAGTGACCTTTAACTGCCTTAAACCGGTAAGAATTCTGAGTGAACCCAGCAGGCAGAGTGTTGAACTGTAAGGAAGTTACCAGAAGGCAGGATGCAGGAGGACTGTCACCTAAATTTTTAGGTAACCACAGAGTAAGGGAGCAGGTAGACTAGGAAGTAACAGTCCTGAAAAAGTGAGATCCAAAACACTGCTCAACCTGGAATAAATTTGGGGGAAGTATATGTGGTTTCACATTTTCTCTGGGTGAAAAGCTACCCTATTTCTCTCTGGTGTACAGTTACGCTGAAATAGACTGAGATCTTTAGATGACAGATGAAACACACAAGCTCTCATTTCACAATCAGATTCATTCAGTCTTTCAAGAGTGGACACTTAGTTACCTTCATGTGTGTTTCACAGCTAGAGAGAACTTGTCTAAAATAGTGGTTCTCAGAGTGTGGTCCCCAGACTAGCAGCACCGGCATCATCTGGAAACTTGCTAGAAATGCAAATTCTTGGTCCCCATCCCAGATCCAGTGAGCCAAACTCCAGCAGTGGGGCTCATCCAGCTGTATTTCAACAAGCCCTCTGCATGATCTAAGAGTAACTTTCACAATTCATTTGTTTTATAATTCAGTTGTTCAGTGGAAAGCATAACAAAGTATGTGCATTCCTACAGTCATGGAAATAATAAAGCAAAGCATTTAAACACAGCTCAATTTAACTGGATCTTAGGATACAAAAGATGAAAAGGCACAGACCTTGACATTTTTCCTACTATCTCAAGTTTGTTTTCTTGATCCAAGGAAAACCGATATACTCCTTATTTTTGTATTATCCCCTCACTTCCAAATCCTTTTTCCTCTTTTGGGTTAAGATCATAATTAATCTCCATTTATTAGGAGACTGCCCCACTTACTTCTTTTAAAAAAGATTCTATAAACTAGATCATTACCCATGAACCAGATGGTTTTCTCTAACCTATAAAACTTTTTTTATTTTGTTTTTCATGCAATACCCAGAGTGCAGATGAAGGCTTCTCCATATTGGTAAATGAATCTACTGCAACTTGGTTTTTATAGAGCTTTATGGTTTAAAAAGTACCAGTCCATTCTCCCATTTATCTTTCACTCTAATAACTTAAAATAGAAAAATATCTCTTTCTTAGTTCAAATATGATCATTGCATGTGAGCTTGCTCAGGGTCATATCATTAGATAGGAAAGTCAGGATTCAAGCATGAATCTTTATCATTTGAATCTTGGTGTTTATCTGAATATTTACATAAGTACCTATTATGTGGATTGTGTTGCTAGCCTGGCAATGGAAGAATACCCAGTGAGTGGAAATCTAAAAGAAAACCTACATCACGTGAAACAAAGAATGTAGACTCTGAACCTGCATTGGAATGACAGCTGGGCCATTTCTTAGGCATGCTGCTTAACGTCCCTGACCCTTAATTGCCTCACCCACCTTGCAAAACAGTCCTAAGAATGACGGATGTTAATCAGAGACCAATGTTTAGCAGAGATCACACCTTAGACTGAGAAATACAAGGGTGTGATCCAGAATTAAAGAATTGGAATTCTAGTTTCAAGGAGATGGCATGGGTTAAGGGTTAAGAGCTTAGACTCCGAACTGCAAATGACTGTCCACAACTCACTTTTCCATTTAAGACAAGAGATAGCGTGTCCAAGTTTCTATTTTTCTCCATCAGTAAAATGAGTTACTACCAAGTTAAAGTTTAAGGTGAAGCCCTGGGAGATGGAAAGCTGCTGCTTCAAAACTCCTCCTCCTCTAGAACTACAATTCCCAGTGCTGCAGTTAGGCTGATATTTGGAAAATGCTCTTGCTTTACTTGTTTTGAGCTTGAGGCAAGTTGAAATCTAGAGATGAACACATTTCAGCTGAAAAATTAGAAGACCTTCTTTCTTGCACACCTTGAAACTACTAAATGTGAAGGTCCAGCAGGAGAATGTGGCAATGCTTCATAAACCAGTACAGGCTCACAAATATTAACTCTCAAGGTACCACTTAAATCTCATTGGGCATGACAAGTCAGTCCTCCTAAAGTCTAGAGTTGATCCCTATTCAAAGAACCGGAAAGTGATGAATAGCTTCATTTAACTGTGTCCATGTTGGATATAGCTGTCCTCCTTGTTCTAAACATTTCATACAATTGGCTTCACTTATTTTCTATACTTTAAGTGTCCTATTAGGGGTCCAGACCTGTTTTGATCTTCTGTGATATGTTATGCAGATGCTGAAGTGCTTTCTGTTGTCAATTAGTTGTCATATGTTCGAACACCTGAAAGGTTATATGAAGAATGCTCATTCTGGCTTTGGCCACCTTATTAATCCAGGTAGGAAGCGTATACCTGACCTCTAGATCAGAGGATCAGAAGTGGGCACGGTATGCTTCCGAGTAGTTGTTCAAATATCTGTCCTTTTGAACAAAAGTCTCACCTGTGCTTTAATTAAATTAACCCTGGGTGGTGGTGTGGTGGTATTTTTCGGTTTTGGGGTTTGAAATTTTTCTTTTAAACCTTTACTTCTAAATTTAAACATCATAAGTGCAATCCCATTTTTGAAGTAGAAAACAAATACGTAACTGATTGAATAGGCTCTTCCATCCACAGCCGGTTGATAATAAGGAGATTTAATATCAATTTCTGCTTAGACCAAGGTTCAGCTATAACTGAAGCTTATCAGAAACATACATATTGACAACTGACAAAGAATCGAAAAGCTGATTTTATTCAACATTGAAACTCTCTTTGGAAGGGCATCTTGTTGCATATAGGTGCTTGTTTAACTGCCTGTTAACTTGTTCTTTGGGAATTTCTGATTTATTCAACTTGTCTGAAGTTCTCAACGACTAAAGGTCAGCTGTAATTTTGTTGGATGATAATATTGACCTGACACCTGCTGGCAGACACATAAATGCCAACAATCGCTGCCAATAAGAAATTTAGAGTAAATGACATCGACTTAACTAACATGTGGTTGTATTAAAATGAGGTGGTGTGGGTAGGATCCAGAGAAGAAAAGGATACCAGTATGTGATAATGGACTTAGCTTTTGAAAGAATGGTGGATATCAGATAGAAGAAAAATGCATCCTAGGCAGAAGCACATAAGCAAATTATGCAGGTGCGTGTCAAGGATACAGACTTGCCAGTTTGACCAAGAGCAAGTACAGATGGCAGAGAAGGAAGACACGGATGTGGAAAGTAGAGATGGATTGCACTGAGCCTTAGATATAAGCACAAGAACTTTAATCCGTATTTGTTATGCAGTGGATCTCTGTTAAATCAGGAAAACAAAATGCTGACTCAGTTTAATTCACCTAGCTCTACTAGCAGAATGACTTTGAGCAGAGATCGTTTAACTTTGAACAAAAGCCTATATTCCATGACAAATCAACAGTGCAGAGAAAAGATTTGCCTAAGAGAATATTAGGGAGCAAATGGAAAATATATGTCACCCCTAATGTTTTAAGTGCACTACTCTTTACCAAACTATGTGGGTATCAGAAAGTAGGACCTGACCTCACAATTTCATTGAGTTGGGGGAAGAGTTCTATATGAATTGGAGGGCAACAAGAGGTCGTGGCAAGTGGAGAGAAACAGTAGGCTGGTGAAGGGTCGGTGGACTCCGCTAAGGCAATACACCATGAGTAGACCTTGAATGATGGGAAGGAATTCACATAGGTGAAGGCAGTATTACAGCCTAGGGTCGCAACACAAGAAAGTGGTGTGTGTGTGTGTGTGTGTGCGTGTGTCCAGGGCAAATGGAAAAAATTAGCCTCCCTAAGGAATAGGTCTCTCTCTCTCTAAATATATGTAGATACATAGATAGATAGATAGATAGATAGAGATGCCTGATTAATATAAAACCAGGAAGGGGGTGCCTGGGTGGCTCAGTGGGTTAATCCTCTGCCTTCATTTCAGGTCATCATCTCAGGGTCCTGGGATCGAGTCCTGTGTCAGGCTCTCTGCTCAGCAGGGAGCCTGCTTCCTCTCTGTCTGCCTCTCTGCCTACTTGTGATCGTTCTCTCTGTCAAATAAATAAAATATATATATAAAATCAGGATAGGGCACTCCCACAAGAATTCACCCATTAAAGTAAGTCATTTTACAGCTAGTTTCTTACCACTTGGATTCTCATTGGACCTTTTTGAAAGAAGCTGAAGGAAAAATTTGTCTCACAAAGAGTTTCTTTACTTCAAGAATTCTAAATATCTTAAAAAGCACCTATGTTATGGGTACAGAAAATACCAAAATAACAGTGTAATGTGAAGTGGCGAATTGTGAGGGACAAGATACATGATACAAGGAAGTATCGCTCTTTTGGAAACAGGAACTTGGGGTGACAATGAGGCAAGATTAGGGAGGAATACTAAAAATAATTTTTTAAATTTTTTTGGTGGGGAGGAAGATGGGGAATGGACATAAAGATAGTTCTAGAAAATAGAGGGTCACAGGTTTGCCAGATTTGGTAGACATGAGAAGAGTCTATGATAAAATCTTAGTTTTATGCTGAACTATGGCCAGTACTGTTATTGATCTTTGAGGCATATCCACATACCAAATACATTCTGTAGTTCTGTTTCCAGATAGCATCTTGAGATGCAAATGTTCAACTTTCTACATAGGAATTCATTAATAGAAACAACGGAGGCAACCCTGTTCTGTTTTAGGATCTGGACTCTTACATTTCGTGCAGCCAACACTTGTTTAAGGGCTTCCTACTTGCAGTGATAATAAAGTCAGTTTTTGAAAGACTTACATTAACCGGATGCTACCGGATACTCCCTTGCCAATGCTCTTGTAAGTCGGCTGTGTTACTCAAATACCAAAGCACTTTGGTGTGGCCCTGGTTACATTTTCATAATATTGCTTCGTTAAAATCTGTGATTCAGTAGTTTTGCCTGATCTGCAAGTGGCATTATTGTACTCAGAAAATCTGATGAGTGAGGGTGCTGCCGAACATGTCTGGTTCTAGAATATGGAGGTTCGGGTCATCTCTGAATTGCTTGCCCTTCTGAAGTGACGGAACTGAATGCCAAAAGAGCACAGCGTTTCTCGTGTTTGTGATATAACATTGATTCGGAAATTTGGATAACTTTTCAGGAATCATCATTGATGTTCTTTAATAACCAAGTGGATCACAAGATTCTTTCCTCCAGCTGGCTCTGTCACACAGATGCTCTTTCAGATCGTTATATGGGTATAGAGGACTCCCTAACATTGAATGTAAATATCTTCCATCTAATTAGTGCTTTAAGTAAATGTCATAATTTTAAAACTGTCTGTTGAAGAGGGTAATTAAGCCTTTAAGATAAAATTTGCATCTTTCCATGGTTGATATAAATAAGACAGCAATTTATACAGGAGTCCTTGAAGTAGAACTAATTTTGCTTCTATTAAGCATTATTCATGGCAATGAGGCTTTCTACCCTAATCAGAAATGTTTCCTCTTAAAAACTTAGCACCGATTGAAACCATTACCTGCTTGTTCTCTCTCCCCTGCCTATACTGTAAGCCCCTTGAGAACAGAGGCCATGTCTCTTTCAGCACTGTATATAGAGCATACCACAGCACTTGGCACACAGTAGGTGTTCAATAACCAATAACCAGATGGCCAAGCGAATGAGTGACAAGATGCTCTCCTTTGCACCATTGACTGTAATTTATTATAGAGTGAGCAAAATGGGAAACTTCAGCTCACCTTATCATCTGTTGGTATAAGTCAAACAGTTCTGAATCCTTTTTTTTAACTTTTATAATGAGTAGCATCCATATGTTCCTCTACTTTAAATCTGCTCAGGGCCTGAGAAAGGCAGACAAGCTGTTACTGAAATTCTCCAGATGGTGTGGTCTTTTCAAGTCCTTGGGTTAACTTCTGCCAATGGAGTATTCGTCATAGCTCATACATCGATCTGACATGATGCATGTAATCACCCGGCTGATAATTACTGTAGTGGTGAATAGTCTCCCACCTGATACTTCACCCAAGGACAACTTCTTAAAAGTTGCCACTAACCTGCTTCCAAAAAACAAACAAACAAAAAAAAAAAAAAACAAAAAAAATAATAAAAATGGAAGAAATAGATGAAATCTTTGGCTCAAGCACTGGATAATTAAGGTTATCCCCTTGACTTAACACAATTTCTGCCAAAATCAGAAGAAACCTTTTTTTTTTTAAATTGGCATAGTGCTGCTATAATGTAAGGTTGCGATGTCCATTAGGCTCTTTAAAATGCCCAAATTGAGGCGCCCGGCTAGCTCAGTCGGTAGAGCATGAGCTCTTAAAATGACCAAATTGTGTTGCCAATTCATTACTGTTCCACAGATTCCCTTGGGTCCAAGGAAAACAGCCTAAAACCGAACAATAGACCAAATGCTGACCAAGTTTAACAAGCCCAGCATAAAAGAATTTTTTCAAATCTTGGTGACCATTTGATCCAAATGTTCATCTTTTTTTTAAAGATTTTATTTATTTATTTGACAGACAGAGATTATAAGTAGGCAGAGAGGCAGGCAGAGAGAGAGGAGGAAGCAGGCTCCCCGCTGATCAAAGAGCCCGATGGATGTCGGGTTGGATCCGAAGACCCTGGGATCATGACCTGAGCTGAAGGCAGAGGCTTTAACCCATTGAGCTACCCAGGCGCCCCCACCAAATGTTCATTTTTTTTTTTTTTTAGGATTCATTTACTTGACAGAGAGTGAGAGAAGGAGAGAGAGCACAAGCAGGGGGAGCAGCAGAGGGAGAGGGGGAAGCAGGCTCCCCGCTCAGCAGGGAGCCCGATGTGGGACTTGATCCCAGGACCCTGAGATCATGACCTGAGCTGAGAGGTCTAACCCACTGAGCCACCCAGGTGCCCCCAAATGTTCATTTTTTAATACATCAGGA
This sequence comes from Neogale vison, assembly GCF_020171115.1. NCBI lineage: Eukaryota > Metazoa > Chordata > Mammalia > Carnivora > Mustelidae > Neogale > Neogale vison. The sequence goes on from NC_058091.1 coordinate 285,896,790, forward strand.
ATTTTTCTCAATGACTTCAGATAGGTAAGTTTCCACGAATGATGTCCAAGTCAGTAGTTCAAAGCTTACAGTGCGCGGCATTCCATAGTGTGCATGTTCATTTTGTAGGTTCTCTAAGCTTTTGAGTTTAATTTCACATGACTGAATTCTAAAGCACTTTCATGATTCTATCTCTAGCCCAAGATAGACTATAGATTTACCTACATTTCAAATATTGCTCTCTGGCAAATTAGCTTGTCTCTAAGGAATTTAATTTTAAAAATGCAGAACAGCACGTGTCACCCTAATATCACTGTTCTAAAGGCGTAAGGAACAGAAATCTGTCTCTCATCCTGCTCACTCCCGTCTTAACCAGCATTTCCTTGGTACTGATCTTCCTAGCCTTTCAAGTTATATGGAAAACGTAGATAAAATGGAGAAATGCTATATATTCTGCTTCAAATGAGGAGCTATAACAATGTGACTCTTTTAGTCGGTAGCGGCCTTCTGTAAAGGATATTATTCTTTTAGGTGGTCACATTTCAAAATACCAATTCACTTATATCAGCTTTTAGAAAACTGACATTATGGGAATTCTATTTTTAGGATGAAATGGATCTTCTTAGAATGAAGGTTATAAGACATAATGGCCTTTGATTTTATTTATTTATTTATCTTTTAAGCCACTTCTAGGACACTTGGTTTGTTTGAAGTTTGAGCATCATAGCTTGGCAAGATGGATAACCTTGGATCTGACATTTGAGATTTGTTAGACCTTAACCTTTCAATTAAAAACCTTTGTTTCCAAAAGATTAGCCAAGTATTTAAATGAAAAAAAAAATGGCCGTGTTGAATCACTCAAAGTGGCAAGTTCATGCAACTATCCTACTACAAAGCAATGTCACTCTTTGATGCCGTGGTTCGTACTCAGATTTGTCACCACCCCAGCCTCCGCACCACTGCTCAAAACCTCAGTCTTCCCAGTACTGTCTAGACAAAATGTAGTTCTGAAAATTCACTCTAATCCAGTTTGACCCAGCTTTCAACCTTTTCCCCTCGTATCCACCAACACAGTCCTGTGTTCTAGCCAAGCTGACATAAGTATGCTTTATTCACTGCTATCAATTCCTCTTTCCATGAAAGTGTTTTCTGGCCAATTCACATTCCTCTAATCTGAAGAACTGAGTTTACTTCTCTCTTTTTGCTCGTATAATTCTAAAACAGAGAAGTTAAAAGCATATGTATTAGCCCTGTGGAATTTTTAGTGGGTTGGTTGAATTTTGTACTTCATCTTCTCTCCCGTCAGGTAGGGATATCAATCCTTCCCCCATAACATTAAACGAGAGAGGTTTAGCATCTTACATCACACATCACACCTGATGTATAATAAACATCCAATAAATTTAACTTGCAAAAATAGGGTATTCTTTCTGCGTTCCTAAGAAAACTGTTTAAGCCGTCATTAACCCTGCACTTCCAACTCTTTTTCTCTCTCTCTCTCTCTCTCTCTTTTTTTTTTTTCAGGACATTTACCACCTTCTGAAAGACTGTAATCTATTTATATGTTTCCCTGTTAGAGAGTAAACCCTACAAAGGAATAGAATGTTCCTACAAAGGAATAGATCTTTCTTTTGCTCATTGACATATCCCAAGCTCTAGAAGAGTGTCTGGCACATAGTGGGGACACAGATTTGTTACATAAATTAGCTTGCATTCAGGGACAAATTTTGTTTTCATTCTCTCAGTTATAGTGGTTTTTGAGCAAAGTTTAATCACCAAACCCCAGGTGCTCCAAATAAAATAATAAATAATAATAAATTTTTAAAAAAGCAATCAGTATTTGAAGGGCTTCTCAATCTTATAATAGCATGACTTCTGGGCAAAATCTAGGGTAGCTAATGACTTCCCATTTGTGTAGTCACTCTGGCTATGTGTGAGACAGATGACAGGCCTTTCCGAGTCAAAAGGGAAGGCATTTGTTTTTACCTTTTTAAGGGATTTTCTTAGATGGGGGTGCAAATGTAGAATAGAATGTAGGGTAAGGGGCCTCAATGCTGGAGAGATTGACCCTCAGAAAGAAATTTTAATCACATCCACTCCTGATAGCCCCCAAAATAGAACTTGCTTGTGTTAGTGGAACTAAGAAAAAAGTCCTTTGGTGTGTTTCTCTCACTGTTTTCTTTGGTGGAATTCACTATCTACATACTTCAATAATTCATTAAGGAGTGCAACCTAGTTTAGAAAAAAAAAATAACCTTACAACTATAAACATTCCTAATTTCAGACTTTGCTGCACTAGAAGGCATCTGTGGGGTATAGAAGGGCTTGATCATTAGTTTTTTGAGGATTTGTTTTAACCTCCTTGTCTACAGTATTGAGTCTTTTTAATAAAGATTGGATTAGGAACTTAATAGTGGCTTTCAAAAAAGACTTGTCTTTGCACAGAGCTATAGAGTTCAGCTGAGGAAATGAATGATCTAATTACATTTTCTGATGCTAAAAATGCCTATATTCTAAGACCAAAAAATAGCAGATGCCACCGTGAATCTGTACAAAGCTTCTAGGACTGGCTCAAGTTACACTTATTTAATGACTATAATAGGGATAATAGAGGTGACACGTGGAACACCAATCTAATCATTTATATCCATCCCATGGTTGCTGTAGTATTTAAGTGTCAATTACTTAGCAGGCACAGAATTTTGCAACAGATCATCACTAGTTCAGAGACTAGACGAGATTGCTCTAAAAACTAATGAAACATGTTGCTTAAATATTACATTTCTTATGAACCAGAGAAACTTCCTTTACAGTGAGTCATTGATGTTGACATTCCTGTGTAGGCTAACCAGAAGCCTTTTTGTAGTTCAATAAAAATAGGACTATCTCATAATGGGCCGGGAGGTCTCAGGGAAAGCCCAGCAAAGTGGCATGTGATCAGCAACCATTGCTACTAGTTTGCCTTATGCTAGACCCAAGTTTCACCCCCATGTTTTATCATCTTTAAAAAGCCCAAGAGGGATGGCTTGCATTTAAGAGGCCTGGGAGAGCTCTCATTCCATCTACTTATTCTGAAAAAGGCAGATGATGTGTGTGGTAAGTCAGATGATGATGATGATGATTTTTTTTTTTTAAAGATTTTATTTATTTATTTGACAGAGAGAGATTACAAGTAGACAGAGAGGCAGGCAGAGAGAGAGAGAGGGAAGCAGGCTCCCTGCTGAGCAGAGAGCCCGATGCGGGACTCGATCCCAGGACCCTGAGATCATGACCTGAGCCGAAGGCAGCGGCTTAACCCACTGAGCCACCCAGGCGCCCTGATGATTGTTTTTTACCAGCTTCTTGCTTTGAAACAAAAACGTGCCTATTAAAGGATCCTTGGGTCTCGGAGTGCTAGGCAGGTATATGAGTAATAACTTAATGCAAAGGGAAAATACTTGACACAATGTCTAGCCAAAGCTCTGATGAATAGAAAACAGAATATACTTCCAAAGTTTTTAGCACAACTATTAAATAGCAGTAATCTCGCTATTAACTTAAATCATATTCAGGTAACATGGAAGGAGTAGAGGTTCATCCAGCTTCAGATTCACATGAAGATTCACGTGCAGCTGGATATGATTCTGAATAACACATTTTAAAGGACACAGCAATAGATCCAATAAATGAGTCTTTATAGTTTAGAAAACCAGAAAAACTAGATGGTCCTAGTATATAAATTTATCATCTCAGATAAGTTAAGCCCTTTTAGGGAAGTAGCAATTCCGTTGGCACCATATGGATTGATGACTTGTTTAGTTAATTCATTTATTGCCTTGTAAAATATCCAAACTGAGATGTTTATCAGGCTAGCAGTATAGGCTTATAAGAAACAGCATATTACATTGATGATTGTTTCACAGAAATATACAGTTAAGACACTAATTATTTCTTCAATCTTGTAGAATAATAATTAAATCAAAAATAGAACAAACAAAACTATATTGTGATTGGGGGAAAAATAGTACTTTTCTAGGTTCCTCAAAATCAGTGGTGAATGCCACCTCAGGAGTTTATCTTAAAAGGAAAAAAAAAAATGAAATATACAAAACTCTAGCCTTTGGAAATGTTGTCTAATGACATACCCAGGAAAATTTTCTTAGATATCTTATTTTTATGCAGCAACTCAAAAAAAACCTTTATTTTTTTGGGGGGGGTCCCTTCCCCCAGCCCTGGAATGATTTTAATGTCAGAAAAGATGATGTAAGAAAGCAACCCAGTAGAATACGTAAGTTAGAAAATCTTTGAAGTCACTCTTTAAATCCTACAATAAACTTTTTCTTAAATCTATACAGAGTAAGGGGAAACTCGAGGTCTTTTCCTTGTGCTCTTTGATTACTATAACTAGGAAAAAGATGAGTAAGTTGTATGTCCATTTCATAAAGGCACTTAGTTCTCTGAAACTCCACATCCTAAAATGGATATTATTGGTAGAAATCACTTCAATAGTTGCCAAAGGTGGTATGGAAATTGACCGTCTGAAAACTTCTTGGTTAAGGAACATTGTTTAATGTTTGGGATCACATGGGGTGGCTTTTTCCATGGAGGCTCTGGTAGATATAAAACTCCTTGAATTACTTTTCCAAACTTGCTGATTGTGCTTCATGATTCCTAAGGTAGATGTCTGGCCGTGTCTGTGGAAGGCAGGACCCATTAATGGTGATGACTTACATGATTCTGACAAACATAATTTTGGTTACATTTACTTGGATTTGTAGAGAGAGAGTTCATGAAACAACATCTGTCTCACATGCTGAGACTTTATAAGTAAAAGTCTGACGTTAAGTAGTAGGTTTTCTAATTGCAGTTGGAACCACCTCTGCTCATCTGTCTGTGCTGTGAAAGGACCCTACACAGATATTTCAATACAGTGGAATCATTTGTTGTTTGATGTAGTTGCTTCAATTGTGCAGCAACTAAAATCCCAAATCTGCCTCCTTTAGCATGGGTGCGTGTGCTATCTCGAATATTCCCGTCCTTCAGTTTAATTTAAAAATACACTTATTTATTCTCAGTACTTACTTGATCCAATACCAGTTCTGAAAAGATGAAAGAATAATGACAGAGCGTGAACTTTAGCTCAAAGGTACTTGTGCGTTTTTGCCATCTTGTGCTCACTCTGCAGCAACGTCTTGAGGTGTTTGTAGATAAACACAGTTTCTGAGCAGATAGTCTAGCTATTCCAGGACCTTTTTTGGATCCTGCCACCTAAATTTTTCCACACTTGAATGGTATTAGCATATTACCTCAAGAAGCAAGAAAACAAGTTGGCAGATCCAGCTTTCTTCTTGTCCACCAGAACCTGAAATTACCTAGGGATTTCTTATCTGTTAACTTACCTAATTTGGTCAGCAACCAAGAAGTAAGCAAATGAGACTGTATACTTACTTCTCCCAGTCGAGTTCCCCTGGCCTTTTGGATAGCATCCTGGAACTTTGTAACCTTCAGTGTGGTAGAACGCTGCAATCAGGAGGGGAGAGGGCTGGTCATCAGGTTGCTGGTTCTATGCAGACCTGAAATTTGGCAAATAAGTAGAAAAGTCCCTTTTTATTCGGTAAATGATTCTTTTTGTCTTCTTCTTATTTAAAAGCAACCAAGTCTTTTTTTTTTTTTTTAAGGGAAATTAGCTAAGTTAGGAAGAACCATCCATAAAATGATAATTGATATATCAAGCATACAGATAACGAAAAAGTAGTTTTAAAAACACATACATTCTTAACCATGGGGCTTAGCAGGGCCGCCATCATTCTTAGAGATAAAGGAGGAATGCCCTGTCGGAGGTGGAGACCTGGCCAACTAGAAAAGGTCCTAACAGACGTGGAAATGTGAGCCAATGGCAAGTTTCTCGCGGAAGGCTAATGCCAGCTCTAAGGGGAGACTGGACACTAAAACAAAGGACATATTCGACTGGAAAGGCCACCTAGAACCCAGAGATAACATATAGGGGTGGTATCACTTAAACTGATTTTGTGTTGTGTCCTACATGGCTATAAGAACTTTCTCCCCATAGTTTTGGTCTGTGTACAGACACAGAGAGAAAAAGAAGTTCTGCCTGTCCATTTGCAATTACGAAACACACCACAGTTTGACTTTTCTGTGCTGATGGTACAAGGCAGCTGGATTCTCGTTCCTTTAAGCTCTTCAAAACACAGCTTGTCTCTGAAACATGAGTTGTGGAAAGGTACAGAAACACTCAGGCACTGGCTTTGAGGATTATATAAACGTGGGCCTCTGCCTGGAAAGGAAAACCACATTGGGATTTAATATAATTCAGCCAGGCTATTAAAGAAGAAACCAAATATCAGGCAAAGTTTCTTGCCTTGGAAGAAGAAAAGTTTTAGGTTACCTGCGTGCTTTTAAAGTGCTCTGCTGTAGTCGATCATAAAATAATTTGTCTACATTAGTAATTCGTAGCTCTTCATTCTTCCTTATGTTTAAAATGAAGATGGTCCTAAATAACATTCTTCTAACATCCACGGAGACTTTCAAGACGACTATTGAAACGGTACTGGAGTACAAAGTGGACTGTGTTTAACAATGAGGATCTATATGTAGAAGTATCATAGGTGAAGGGTGCAAATGGAAAAAAAAAAAACACTATTGTATCCTGAAGTCCACATGCTAGATATGCTGTACACCCATTTTGGCTTAATTCAGGATTATTTCATATGGGAACAAGAAAGCACGACTTGATGTTGTGTGTTCTAGGACACAAGCTAAGATTGATTTCTATGATTTATTTTAAAAACTGGCTTGTAGCTAGGAAGAGGAGTCATTTCTGGTGGCTAACCTACCTTGGGAAGAATAGACATGAGAAAAAAATGAAATACTTGCTGGTCAGTTTGAGTAGGAATACCTATACGTGAGGGAAGACTGGTGAAAAAGGTATGAATAGTGTCAGTGTATAGGCCTAGGAATCAAATGGTACAATGACAGCCCTTTTCCCTCACCCCGGCTCATTAGCTTTTGGACTACTCTTTCCCTGCAAGGGTCAAGCATAATATCCATTATACATTTAAATGCCAAATTCAAAGTAGAAGTCATATGTTTATTGTGTTTTTATACCAGTTCCATAATGCTTCTCCTCAAATCATTCCCCAAAGTCCCTGCAGTAGAAAATTTCTAGAGACTTCCATGTTAACAGTGATATTTTATTTTATTTTTTTTTTTACATTTTAAACCCTAAAGCCTTTGTTCCTGTAAATATTCTTTAGAATACCCTCTTTCCTTGGCTTTAGGATGAGGAAAAAGCAAACTGAAATACAGTATCCTACTTTACTATTTAATAGTACACAACAGAGTTCTTCTAAATTCAAATTTTAAAACCGATTCATTCCATTTGCCTATTCCAATTATCTATCAACACTTCAGCTTTTAAAAATCTTATTCTTTCCACATGACTTTTTGGCATACTTTCTGGTTACTATCACTTCATAACTAGAAGTAGCAAACTCTGCAGGGGCCCCTTTCTGTCACTGTCACTACAGTGTGCTTTCCCCAGCCTTGTGACAACACCTTGGTACAGGTTACTGTGCCACCACCAAAACATGCCGGGTTTTCTCCACTGAAGCAAGCACTTGGTGGCGGAAGCAGACGCTGCCATCCCTGGCCTACAGTGGGGTCTCAGCATGAGGGGAGGAGTGCTCAGCAGAATTCTGTCACGTCTCCACAGGCCCTGTGGTCACACAGCTCTTTCCGCCTGCTCATGCATCCCACCCACTTAATATTATAAATTTGACTCATGGTACCAATGATGCTGCCCAAAGTGTGGAAATTTCTTCTTGGCTGGGTTCGGTGGGAACCCTGACATTTCAGACCAGGACTTCAGTGTAGCCTGCTCACTGAATACCCATTCCTCAGCCATAAAGAGATTTTCCTTCTTCCCTATCCCGCCAAACACACACATCTGCCCCATGTTGACTGCTTTGGTCCATTGACCATTACCCCCAGAATGTCTTCACTTGCTGTACAGATTTACTCACCATATTGTCAGCTACCTTTGAGCCTAAAGCCCAAGGTGTATGGCACTCCCATCCCACAAAAAGCTATATTTATTTAGCCTTTCCTCAGAATTAATGGGAATCACTCTTGGCTTCTTCCATAGGTGACTTGATAGCTCTCTAATAGAAAAAGCAACAACTAATAAGGTGGTTCAAGATGGTACTTAATACTATAAATTTGACTCAAGGATGAAGTCAATACCTTGCCAATCTCTCTTCCCCACATGGCTCCTGAGGTATAAGTACAAATGAGACAAGAGCAGAAAAGGAAACACATTGTTAGGGAGATCAGGACCTCGGACCCCCCACATGCAGAACTCTGATAAATCAGACTGAAGCATACCGCACACTAGACCAGAGGTCTCTCATTCCCTTTTCCATGTCAGGTTGTGTCTGCTACATTGCCCTTCCCAGCTCACTTGAGATATACAGAGCACACGTGCCATAGCTAGTTGAGCTGTGTCCAGATGGTTACTGGTGTCAGGGGCACCATGGTAGAGCGTAACCCAAATGATCCAATCCCAGCAGTGTAAAGCAATGACAGAAACATGATTTTCAAAGCTCCAAAGTTTCTATGTCACTTCCTTCCCTTTGTAGAAGTGAGTTAAAGGATAAAGTCAGACTCCAGCTTCTCTTTTGTATTTGGTCTAAGCTAGAAGAGGTGATGCCCAAGAACTAGGATGGAGGGCGCCTGGGTGGCTCAGTGGGTTAAGCCTCTGCCTTCAGCTCACGTCGTGGTCTCGGGGTCCTGGGATCGGGGCCCACATCTGGCTCTGCTTGGTGGGAAGCCTGCTTCCCTCTCTCTCTCTCTCTCTCTGCCCGCCTCTCTGCCTACTTGTGATCTCTCCCTGTCAAATAAATGAATGAAATCTTAAAAAAAAAGAACTGGGGTGGAATAACGGGGATGTTACAGTTGAGATGGGTAATGCATCTACTATCAATTAACCCAACTCCAAGCCTTGCTTGTCCATGCGCACTAGAATTCCACATGGCCAAAAGACCACAGGGATATTCCAATACTATACTCTTTCTTAAAGTCTGAATAAGAGTATAGAGGAGGTTCTAGACTCTGTGCCCTACGCATATCTTTGTTCATGCAAGCACACTAACTTATACCCAGCTTTCCCAAGAGGCAAGAGCATACTTTGATTATGAATTTACACTTTCTTCTTTTTTCTAACTTTTTTACACTATCTTTTTCTACCTCTAACTGGACAGTCATTGTACTGAAACAACTGAGTAATGTGATTGTAAAATTGAGCATAAACGTAATACTTCAGTTCAGCTTGGGAACAACTGCAGACATTCCTAGTGAACTGCCTGCATTGCCCGGTCTAGAGAATGGGCTTTCATCTGGATAGCATTAAGCTCCTTTTTACAGCTTAAATTCTCCTAAACGCTATTTATTTTGATCACTGTTTTCTAGGGTCTAGTAGGAGATATTCCTAATGAAAACTTACTTTAAAAATGAAATGGGTGTGGTGGATGCAAAAACTAAGAGAGGTCATAATGAGTTGAAAAATATTGAAATTCGCCAACCCGAGAAGTCAAACTTCCTGTCATGTTCTGGAAAAAAAAAAAAAAATGAAAAGGCCACACACTGAATAGTAGAGAATGTACTAAAATGAATTTGAATGCTTTGATCTGTGAGCTGCAACTCAAACCTAGCCAAATACTTTCTTCCAAGCAGCCAAATCAACATTAATAAGCCAGTTTGACCAAATAGGGCTCCAGCTACCTTGGTTAAAAAGAATTCAGTGACACTGTATGATTAGATCATGTAAAGTCCTTTTTCTGTTTTGATTCAGAAAACATCTCTGAGATTAAATTATTCTAGGCTATCTTCCTGTTCTGTGCTTGCTTTATCTACTAAATAGAACATATTCTTGGTTTGGTCTGTATGTAATGGGTTTAGCACAGTTTTCTTTAAAAATAGTTTTTAAAAAGTGACACATATAATCTCTAGGAATAGGACAGTAGAGCCTCATGTTAGGATCTAGATTTCTCTTGACATCAGCTCCATCCCAACCTGTCAGCCATTTAATGGTGGACAAGTTATACATTCCTTCTTGCCCTTAGTTTCCTAATCTTCAGTAGTGAAAAGGTGTGACTGATAATTCCCAGGGTTTCTTCCAGCTCCAAGTCTATCCACTTGGCATTTCTTGAAGGGAACAAATGATCATGAAGTAGATGGCTGGAACTCAAACCCAATCGATCTGAATGTAGCATGGACATCTTTTTAGGAGCTCTCCAGTAAAAATTCCCCAGGTGATGGGAGCTTGACCCTCTAAACTGCCAATGGTAGTGATGTAGGCTTGGATTTGACTCTGTCTCTGGGTGGCTCGGAGTGTGTTCAGAAGCCAGAGTTGAACAGGGGGCTCTACCGCTGGCAAACACTCTCGCTTCTTCACCCGGGCCTTACTGGTTAAAGCACTACATCCTTCTCTGTGTGTACTTGCTAGCTCTTTAGTTGTTGGTCCTTGTTGTTCTGAAATCATTCAAACAGCTGCTGTGGAAAAGCAGTGTTGGAGGCAGGATAAGAGTACACAGGACGCAGCACGTGAGACACTGCTTTGATTTCATCATGGCTGCCTTTCACTGAGCACTTTCTATATAGTAGGCATTCTGGTAATGACTCGGCAAACTATGTTCCCATTTTACATATGTGAATATTAGATAAGTTGCCCTGAGCTGCAGAGCTGCAAAATGGTGAAAGTGCATACGATCCCCTAAGCCTCAACCCTTAGCAGCTCTGCTGTCCTACCTCTACCTAAAATTAATTGTTTGGGGCACTCTTGGTCTGACTAGGTTCCAAAGACAGTGAAAAGCTTCTCGGGTCTATCCTTTAGCTCCTACACTGTGCTTCCCAAGGGTTCAAAGCAAGGAAAATGCTCTCTGTCAATGCATAACTTGTGTAGGCCTCCTTGGTTCAGGCATGTTTTGTTCCTGACGCCCCCATGGCAGTGTCAGCACTTACAAGACAATCTCCTAAGGACTCCTTTTCAGGGTGCATTAACAGAGTCTCATTTCCCCCAATTAAACAGGCTGTAAAGATCTTCCTGTCTATGGCACTGGGCCTTTGCGGAGTAGAGTAAACGGTCCCTAAAAGCATAGGATTCCAAGCAGTTTAAACATCAAGTATCAGAAACAGCTGAACTTTGCTGTAACATTTCTGGCAACATCTCTTATTCGCAAAATGCTACTTGAGAAGTAATGGGGAAGACAGCTTGCTGCCCTCTTGGACCCTGAGATCTGCCTTAGAGGTTAATATTTCACGTGTCCTAATGCATTACCCCAGCTGAGGCAGGACTAAAGTTCCAAAGGACAAGGGAGCATGTTTTCTGACAAGTACAAAGTACTAGACACTAACAAAGATGTTTATGTTGCTTTGTTCTTGACTCCTCTTAACATTCTTTCCTGTGTCCATTTTATGTGGTATGTTCATGTCAGGGGGATGAAGACTTTAAAAAAGCTTAGAAAATAGAGGTTAAAATCAGTGTGATTTTTTTTTTCAAAAAGATAAGAGCCACCAATATCTATAAGAGACAAGGGAACACAGCTCATGTTCAATTTTGAGCCTAATGACCTACTAGTGATTGATTTGGTCTTACTGAGTCCATTAACTTACTCATAAAATAGACCCATTTTATTTCACAGAGCTTTCAGGATAAATGTTTCAAGTTCTTGGTAAGTGAAGTGTTTGTCCCCCTCCTCCTTAACATTAACAACAATTCTCTACTATGTGTGGCATGGGACTACCATTAAGTTAGTCTTTAAGTTATTCCTTTTACCAGCATTTTGAGACTGAGCAAGCAAATTTCTCTCTGCTGTGTATAATTACAGTAGGAAGATTGGCTAGGAGAGAGAGGGGACACTTGTGTCAGGGTATGGCTGAGAAACCTGGGATCATTAAATGCTATCTCATTGTTGCTACCCACACAATCCTAGTGGAGGAAAGGGAGCCAGCAAGAATGAGGAGGGGCCAGCCAAGCTTCTCCCTGCATGAATTAGTCCCTGGACTGGGTCTATTCCAGGTTCTAAATACTAGACATCTTGCATGAATCACTTTAAGGGCTAAACAAACTAGCTGATTTTTTTTTTTTCTTGTGCAAGGGATATACTTGTCATAAGATGACTCAAGCTGTCTTCTGGTATACATTTCTCAGAACCTTCTCAGAAACTGAAAAAAGATGTTGCAAGCTCCAGAATCCCTTTTAGTCATCTGATTCTTGTGCCATGGAAAGGGGAAGTGCCCACATTCTTTCAGGGAGGTATCTGTTCAGTCCAGAATCCAAGTTATGTATCTTTGCTCAAATGGGAGGTAGTTTTCTTGACCTAGCAAAGTTTCTTTCACAACTTGCTGTCCTAAGATGGAGTCTTAAGAAGTTGCCTTAAGAAGGAGTCAAGAATCTACAATAGCTTTAGATCCTCCTCTCTTTCCAGCTGTGCCTTCTTATTCCTCTCCTTGAGTTTCTATCAAAGGAAACAGCCCACCCCCAGGAACAAGAACCAGCTACGTTTAGATGGGGAGCTGTTTATGTGACCCTTTGTATATGTTTTTGAACTTGAATTTGTAATCCCTGCTTTGAGATAACACCTCATTGCATGTGTTTCCTGATTAACTTTGTGCTTCTTGGTCAGAAGAGTTTTTCTGTAACTAAACCCAAGGAATAAGAAGGCTGTAGGCTTTCTGGATGTCCTACGCCCACTTATTCCCCTTTATGAAAATCTTTTACCTCACTGGAGCTTTGAAACAGAACACAAAGATTAATGCAATCTAGATAATTTTTTTTAAAACAATGCCCCTAATTTGGGAAAGTAATCAAAGAAAATAATAGGGAACCTTTTGGTCCCCAGATCCCTTTTCCAGGCCGAAACCGTTTCCAAAAACAATTCATTATAAAACCTTCTGAAAGTTTTATGAGAACAATGGACAATTCTTTAACATTGTTAGAAGAATTATGCATTTGAGTTTTTACATGTTTAAGTTGATTATTCTCTATAGAGGGACCTGAGTCTAGAAGCAGGACTTCCTCCATCTTTTGTATGTCAGATGGTAGCTTGGACATTTGGAAAGTCTGTACTGGGGCATTTGCTCTTTTAACCTTGGGAGAAAGGTAAATGTTTACCAGTCTGGTATATGGGATACTGGAAGGATGCTTTTAGTGAAATCATTCAAAAAACCTCTTCAACATTTCTTTATAAAGGTGCTTCTCTCTGAGTCTTATGGCCTTGGGGCAGAGTCTACTCTGATCATTTCAGGGAACATGGATATATTTTAAATGGCCTGGCCTGTAGTACGGACCTACCTTTGGTTATTGCAACCTGATATACATATACCTTTTCTTCAGGGAATTTATACTAAAGAAACATTTTCTTTCTATTATTTTTTTCTTCCTTGCCCTAAAACTGCTCATTCCTAAATGGTAGAAGGACATAACTAAAGGATACCAAATACCTTTTAAAATGATTCTAGTGGTGTGAAAAGTTGTACTTAGGTGTCTGAAAAGAGAATTTTTTTCTATAAAACTGAGGTAGCACCATTTGCTTCAGAACCCTTCCATCTTGGTCCAGTCGGCCGACACTAGATTTGGGACTTGGTCTTGAGCTGTGAGGTTGCTGTGTCTTGTATCACTTTAATGACTTACATAACACCATTCCCACTCCCAAACCCCTCAAAATGTTTTGTGGCACTTCTCAAATCCCTTTAAAATATTCTCAATTTAGAATACAGTTTGCCAAATTTAATGGCCTAAACATTTTCTTGTCAGAAATAACATCCTGCAGAAAAGTACAACAGTAGGCTCCAGAGATGTCAGTAAACTCTTCTACCTGGATTATTTTAAAGCTGAACTAGAGGGGAGGAGGGATAGGCTTCAAGGAGAGGTCTTACCTACTCTCTTCAGGGGCAAATAGATAAGTGGGATGAGCTCATGTAGGGGACCTTTCAAATATGTGGGCATATTTGAAAAGGTAAAGATTCAAACAAAAATGCTCTGAAAGAAATGAGAAACTTTGGGCTGCTATACAAAAGTGAAAGAAAAGGATGTTGAAGATAAGAAGGGGCAGAATATTTAAGCATCTTACAGACAAAACAAAACAAAACAATCTAAATTTTTGTCCTAAATGCAAAGGGAGCCACCACAAGACCAAGCAAGAAAGTGTCAATGTTATTCTAAAATTTAGAAGAACTTTATCATTTAAAAAATAAAAAAGGATTCCAGATCATTCCAACACAGAAAATATAAGCCATGGACAGGAGCATCAAGGTTGTTATGAGAGCAAAATGTAGGGAGGGAAAAGGCTCACAGAAGGGGATAGGTGTCTGGTGCATGCAGTCAAATACTTCCAAAAGGCTGAACAGTAAAACAATTGGATTTGGTCGGGAGACTCATCAGCAGCGTCGTTGAATTTCTGAGAGTAGAGTTGAAATGAACAAGTCCTTTGAGAGGAAGGGAATATGAAAAAGTAAAGGGTAGGAGACTATCAAATTTAAATGTTTAATCATGAAAGGATCATGAAATGATGATTAGAGAGTTATAGGGAAGTGTTCTCCTTATTTCTGAGATGAGATCTGAGCAACTTATAAAGGAGAGGGCCCAATGGGGAAAAGATGAGGACACAAGAGAGTACATGTCCTTGCATCTCCCTAGGTCAGAGCTTGGTCTCACCTCCTGATGTTGTTAGCATAGGCAAATATCCTCTAGAAATTGAATACATTCTCTGAAATTAAGAAAATAATTATTAGCTTACTGAAATTGGAAAAGTGCGGATACGACTTGGAGATTTATCATGTCACCAGAAAACAGATCTTGGGAACCACTGAAATCAATCAAGTCATACAAAATAGAGGTGTTGTGTTAGTATCCTAGGGCAGCCATAAAAACTAATCAACTTGAAACCACAGAAACCTATTCTCTCTCAGTCTTGAGGTGAGAAATCCAAAATCAAGATATCAGTAGGGTTTGTTCCTTCTGGAGGCTCTGAGGGAGAACCTGATCTGTGCTTCTCTCCCAGTTTCTGGAGGACATTTGCAATCCTGGTTCATAGATATGCCAATCCAGTCTTCATCTCTTATTCACATTACCTTCTCCTTTGTGGGGCTCTTTGTCTCAAATCTCCCTTTGCCTTTCTTTTATAAGGATACCTGTTATAGGATTTAGGGCCCCCCAAATCCAAGATGATCCCAGCTTAAGAGCCTTTTTCCCAAATAAGGCTACATTCAAAAGTTTGAGGGTTGTAGTTTTGGACATATCTTTTTAAGGGCCATTACATGAATGTAATAAAGCATCTTTGTAGCAGTATGAGGTTTCTCAGAGAAGAACCATCAGTGTAACATGTGAGGAACTCTGGCTTGGGGCCAAACAGCCTGGGTTAGATAGACCCAGGTTTTACCACTTAACAGCTGTATCATTTAAAATCCCTGTGCCTTGGCTTTCTCTCGGAACAGTGAAATAATATTATATCATAATACTCGTGGGGTCACTCTGGATTTTTTGAGTTAATACTCATAATAGGCTACTAGTATCTGGCCCCCAACTAAATCTTGACTAAATAAGGCTTTGAGTCCTCTGCTACGTAAGACTTATACCTGTAAGGAGACTGGCTCCCTGGCCGCCTACCAGTCAGGTATCTTTGAACACAATTAGCTACTAAATCTCCAAATTAAATAATTCAATTAAAACATTAATCATATATAGATTTCTATATATGTGTGTGTTTTTTTCAAGACTATTAAGACTATAAAGACCATTTAAAGACTCATGGGGGGAGAGACGAAGTATGCACCTTGAGGAAAATATGTTGACATTTAGGAACCAGGGAAGTGCAATTTCAGCTGACCGAGAAGCAAAAAAATGTGAGACTTACTTTTTACCCTTTACATATCTAGATAATAACATACATTTCCATGTGATGGACATGGTCCTTGAATTTAAAAAGCTCAAATTAGGGCACCTAATTGGGTGGCTCAGTTAGTTAAACGTCTGCCTGTAGTTCAGGTCGTGATCTCAGGGTCTTGGGATAGAGCCCCGCATCTGGCTCTCTGTCAGGTGGGAGTCTGCTTTTCCCTCTCCCTCTATCCCCCAATATGTGCATGTGCTCTCTCTCTCTCTCTCTCTCTCCCCTGCCTTCCCTCAAATAAATAAATAAAAATAAAAAATTTTTTTTATTCTTAAAAAAAAATAAAAAGTTCAAATAAATGGATGCTTTAGAAACAGAATAAAGAGAGATTTGGGGGTGGGTGGGATATACCAGTCCATGGGTGGTCTTAACAGGTTTAAAAAACTATGAATGGCTGCTATCCTGTCTTCTACATGAAAGTTAATGCTCTCTCAGAAACTGTGTAGAAACTTTGACTCCTGGGAGGTGAAAGAATCTTTTGAAATATTAGTTCACGTCTGTGTGCTTACAATGACTCTAAGTTTTTCTCTTTTACCTGCCATTATACATAAGGGAGTCTTATGAGAACACATGCCACAATTGCCTTGAGGATAATAATATCATCAATTATTATCTTTGAGGATAATAATTATTTTATGCTAAATAATAGCATAAAAGTATGGCCACTCAATGAATTGCACAACAGACATCCCATAAATTCACTCTTCCCTTGATACGTGTAAGTGTTAATGTCAAAAATGGTTGTCCTTTAAAGGATAGTGCTTAGATAGCCTGGGAAATCATATGCAGAATCACAGCATGTAAAAAATATATATTTATCAACAGGAATAAAATTTTTAACTTTATTCTTGACCCTGCCTTTACAACTAAATGAGCTTTTAAAGCAGAATTTACAATGTCTGACTTCAGATGCCAATTGCCGTCTTCTCAGATTCCGCATCCAGTATATTTATATTTTGCTCTGAAATCTTATTTTTGTATGTGTGACATGTTTTGATCGCTATGTCTAATACTAATACTAGTTTTTTAATGCCAAAATTTCAATACAAACTATTTAGGTGGGTAATCATTAAATGTTATCAGACATCCATTCTTAAAGAAAAGCCTAGTAAACACCCTATTTCCATTTTGAAAATTACAAAGGAAACAGTCCTACCCTCTCCTCTTCAGAGTTCAGTCTAATACGGGAGAGAGAACAAAATGGGTCTGAAGAAATATACTTTCAAATCACGAGTTGCCAGCCTAGTAGCAGACCGCCTGGATTTGCCGTGTTATGATCTCATGATGCCTCTAAACCCTGCCCACAGGTGTCTGTAGTGGGTTATGTTCATTTGAGACTTCCGGATCTCCTGGTGTCACTCCGTGTCCACTGGTGCTGGAGTTCGCTGTCTGCCTTCTCGCCATGTCTAACGAAGTAGAGACGAGCACAACTAACGGTCAGCCTGACCAACAGGCTGCACCAAAAGCACCATCAAAGAAGGAAAAAAAGAAAGGTATGGAGATATCTTCCTGAGGCCACTGAGGGGAGTGAATGTTGCTTACCTCTGAAGAAATGTGAGGTTTGAGGTGAACGAAGTAAGAGCTGGTCCTTGGCTCCCTTCAGTCTCAGCCTACTCTCAAGTTCTGAACAGGAAAGTTGGACTTTGGCAGAGATTACTTTGCCCCACTCATAACAGGACATGTCTCTGATTTCACCCACTGGAGCCTGCTGGGAAGCGTTCATCATAGCTTGTTTGGTTGATAAACACCACTCTCCTTTATTAGAGATTTATCTTTCGGTAATCTATTTACCACTTTGCTTTACTGAAGTAACTGTTTTTCAAAAACTGAGATCTTTTCTATTTTATTAGACCTTGTTCTCTTGACCTGAGGTACCACTAGAAAGTGCCAGAGTCCTTAATCATTCATAGTTTGAGAATATGCCGTGGCTTGCCCGCCTTTTACTTTAGCTTCTACTTTAGCTATGGAATGAGATGATTGCAGTCTTTTTAAGAAAAGCAAAAGAAATTCTGAAGATGAGATATGTGTCTTAATGACTTTCAAATAAATTTATTCATAATTTTCTTCTACCTTATTGGCGACTCAAAGTGTTAGTAAATAGTACAGTAGCTTATTTTTCTTTCATTAGAAAAAGCGTTATCTTCCTTACTTTCTCTTAAAAATATTTTTTTAATTATGAAGAATATCCCCGAATCTACCTCACACAGTCCCATACATTTCCCATAATCAGTCCATTTTGCACTTTTAAAAAAAATATTTTATTTATTTATTTGACAGACAGAGATCACAAGCAGGCAAAGAGGTAAGTGGAGAGAGAGGAGGGGAAGCAGAGAGCCTGATGCAGGGCTCCATCCCAGGACTCCTGGGATCTTGACCTGAGTGAAAGCCTGAGGCTTTAACCCATTGAGCCACCCAGGTGCCCCCATTTTGCATTTTTAAGAGTTCACTTTCTCTCCACCCCAACACCATATACAGTATTACAGAATACAACGTCACTCAGAGGAAGTAAGAATAAAGATAGAATATTTCATATTTGAGCAACCGTAATGTAACCAATATGTGTGCTACTCATCTTTGGAGATTCTGGAACATATTTGGTCATACCTGGGGATGATATTTAAAGGCATTTATAAATTTTATCCTATATTTCTTTTTTTTGCCTCAGGCTCTGAAAAGACAGATGAGTATCTTTTGGCCAGATTCAAAGGTGATGGTGTAAAATACAAAGCCAAACTAATTGGCATTGATGATGTGCCCGACGCAAGAGGGGATAAAATGAGCCAAGATTCTATGATGAAACTAAAGGTAGGAAGAAGGGTCGTCTCTATCTCAAGCAAATACCCAACAACGGGAATTATGTTAGAAGATTGTGTAAACCTATAGCTCAGTTATTTGAAAGAAAAAAAAAAAACATTTCTAATCACATAATTGATCCAGCGACGCTTCATTTTCTGAGGAGTCGGTCTTGAGTTTGTTCGCACGTTGAGAATGCTGTTCTGGAGACCAGACTCACTCATGTAGGTGCAGGAGCGAAGATGTCTTTTCCTTTGGGCGCATCGATTTTTAGATCCTGGAAGTATTCAGGTGAAATTCAGGTCTCTCTCTGGGACCTGTAGCTCTTCCAAGTTAGCCCTTTGGGTTTTTTGTTTTGTTTTGTTTTGTTTTTAATTTTTAAATTCTAGTGCTATCACTGTGTGAGACTAAATAAATAAATAAATAAATAAATATTGTTAAATAAGACCAGACCTAGAAGGAACATATTTGAAGATCTGATCCCATCTTCTCGTCTTAACCAACCACTATTCTGAGGCCAGCACAATTACAGTGACGTGTCCAAGTTCACCTAGCTAACTCGGGATGCCCTGGCTTGATGTCTTCTATTTCATCCTGCCGTCTATCATGAAAGGTGCCTAATCCTTTTGTAGAGGGTAAACCAAGCTGAAAATAAAGCCGTCTTTTAAATGTTTTAGTATTAAAAGCATCACCGGGTAGTTTTAACTGGATTTTTCTTGTTTTCCCAATCTCATCAGGGAATGGCAGCAGCTGGCCGGTCTCAGGGACAACACAAACAAAGGATCTGGGTCAACATTTCCCTTTCTGGGATAAAAATAATTGATGAGAAAACTGGGGTAAGAATTCACTTTCACTGACACCTTTCTGACCACCTGAGTCTAACAAACAATTTGATGTAAGTCTCAGCTCCCTGTTTTCCTTTTCAAAAGTCTGTAGGAAAAAAAGAGTATACATTACTTGTCCAGAAGTAACAGGCAGAAATCAGATAGGGTAGGAGGTGAGGAGCCAAGATACTCTATTTTGAAATTCATTTTCTGAAATGGATGTGAACCTCCAGTCTATAAACACAGATGTGCTATAAATTTCACTTCAGTATCTTTTTGGACCCCAGGTACACAGAACTACATTAACTCTAACCCCTGGTTTCCGATGCTGTCATAGATCTATGCCTGGATCTCATTTTAATATATTAACTACGTGCAAACTTACTGGCTAACCTGAAGCTAGAATATTACCTGTGACACATCTAGCTTTTCTGTCTACTCTTTTTTCCCCTTCCTCTCCGCCCTACAGGTATAACCTTGCTCATTTTTTGTGGTTACTGTTACAAAATGAAAAGCAAGTCTTACTTATTTTGTTTATTTTTGTAACCTTATCAAAAGACAATCATCATACTTCAGGTTCTCTGGGATTTTATTTCCTCTACTCAACATCGTAGGATTCATTTACTTAAAATGTTGTTTGTAGCTCATTTTCATTACTGTCAAGTACTCTGTTGTCTCAAGGTACTGTGGGAAGACCTCCCATTATTACCCATGCTTTCCTTGAGATGGCCATTATCTATTGTGTAAAATCCTCTGGTCACATAGAGAGCTCTGGAACCCTGGCACCTGCTCACTCATCCTGCTGGTCCTCAGACACTGCTGTTTCCAGTCTCTGTTGTCTCTCAAGTCTTTTCCCCAGCCCATCAGAGAATGGTGGCAAGTTTCCTTCAACCATTCTCTTGTTCCCCAAATCTTCGAAGATAACCAATATAACTTTCCAGTGGCATTTGGCATTTGGAAGCAAAAATCAAGACACCTAAAAATATCCCTTGAAGTGTTAAGCCCTGCTATGTGCTTGAAAGGTTCAAAAGAAAGCGGGGGGGGGGCAGAATAGAGGAGAAGGTGCTGCGAAACCCATAAACCCCTTGCTCCATGTAACTCCTTGATAGTGATGTGAACATGGGAAATACTGGATGCCGGCATTGGTAACTTCCAGAATGTTCTGCAGATAATTTTTCTGGTAGTACTTAGGATGGTTTTCTGGCCACTCAGAGCCATTGTCGAAGGATCGCTGCGCACACTGTTCTAGTTTAGTTATGCTATTCACATGAGTTTGACTTTTAGTTGGGAAAGTCAACCCACTTGGACGGTTTAGCAGTGAAATATCCCGTGTTTGCTTTAGAAATCTCAGTCTCCTGATTCTTAATCCTTTCTTACTGTGTGGTATCACATCTTTGGGATGAAGACAAGCAAGTATCAATATCCTAAAAAGTGTTTTCCCCACTTCCGTTTTCTACTCTTTATTGCTTTTGGAGCCCTTACTAGCAAGGATAAATGTAGCTCTAAACCAGAGGCAATAATTTCTTCCTTCAAATGTTTTGGCTTTCTCATATATGCGTAGGTAGCTGGTGCTTTGTGCCACCATATAGATTCTAGTTTTATCAGTAAATCATTTTTCATGTCTTTTTTTCAGGTTATAGAGCATGAACATCCAGTAAATAAGATTTCTTTCATTGCCCGTGATGTGACAGACAACCGGGCATTTGGCTATGTGTGTGGAGGAGAAGGCCAGCATCAGTTTTTTGCCATAAAAACAGGACAGCAGGTAAGCTTCAAGCCTTGAGGTATACCTGGAAGGGGACTTAGGTCAATGTTTATTTTAAAACAATAATGAATTATTTCCCTAAATCCTGAAGGGACTTGGAAAATTATCATGGTCCTTCTTGTTTTATTAAATACTTATTTAATCTGCTGCCCTTTATGCATCTGGCAGTGGGGATAGGGGGCAGTGATTCTCCATAAACCAGGGAGGGATGGTAAAGAGCTTTAAGAGAAAGGAGGAGAACAGTACTAGTCAGAACTGACGGGGGACAAAGAGGCGGAAATAGTAATATTGAAGTACTCATGAAGATGCTTTTTCTTACTTCAGGCTGAGCCATTAGTCATTGATCTTAAAGACCTCTTTCAAGTTATCTATAATGTAAAGAAAAAGGAAGAAGAAAAGAAAAAGGCAAGTACCACCCAATATTGACCCTATTAAACTTAAGATTATATTCAGGACCATGTCTGAACATTATGTAAGCATATGGCCCATCTGGAGAGTTGGCTTCTTTGTGACTCTTTCAAGTATAGAAAGTTTAGAAATATATCATCTGTTTTTCCTGGTAGAGCAACGGATGGATGTAACAGTTAGATATGTCTGATTTTCAGTCCCTGACTCTTGTTTTCTCTCCCCACAAACTTCACATTGGTTCCAGAGTCTACACAGGATGAACAAGTTTAAGCTCAGAAACTGTATTCAAATCCAGTATTGATATGAAAAGGGCAAGGGAATGTAGGGCAGAAATAATATGCAAGACCCTTGCCTTTTGCTCATGAACCCATAGGTATATATAGAGCTATATAGATATGTAGGTATTTAACTCCCTTTAACCGTAGCTACTAAGATCTCTGAATTTGTCTCTCTCTCTCTCTTTTTTGTTTTTTTTAAGATGGAAGAAGCCAACAAAGCAGTAGAGGTAAAACTGCATCTTTACTTCTTATGAATTGCACACATGACATGTAGAAGTCCTTTTTGCCCCGTGCCCAGGCATGCTTCCCTCCTAGCTTATGACTCTGTGTTCATGATCCCTTTGGCCATAGAAGATGTAGAGTTGAATTATCAGTGCCAAAATCATAACTGTTTAGCAAGCCAGTACAGCAGGAAATTACATTCTATAAGAAAACTCACCAACTAAACTCTCAAATATTTGCCATCTTTTCAGAATGGGAATGAGACCCTATTGACCCTTGATGATCAAGCTAACAAACTGAAATTGGTATGTATGTGATTTTTTTATGATTCTTATTTAACTGAACATGGGTTTACTTCCTATAGATGTACCAAATCTGCACTGAATCTATATGGAAGTCCAATTATGACACCTGTTGCCCTAAATATTAATATAACATTAATGTCAAGATAGAAAGCAATCTTTTTAGTAAAAACATCTGAATCTTATCCACAAGGTTTTTTTAAGAATGTGGACTAGATGGATTTGTTTGGGAACATGTCTACACTTCCTGGCCTAAGTAGCCTAATAGTAAATCTGTATTAGTTAAATGAAAAATCAAATTGTGACAACGATTTTCCTAAACCATAGTTTGGGAAACAATTACAACAATATACAAAGTAATATTTTTTAGTAGACACATCTGAATCTAATCCAAATACTTTTTTAAGGGTGTTGACCAGATGGATTTGTTTGGGGACATGTCTACACCTCCTGACCTAAATAGTCCAACAGTAAGTGCCTGTTTTTAAATTTGCAATGTGATGAAAATGACATCTATAACTCAAATTGGCAATTAGCCAGAAATCTTGAGCATCTCATTGACATTTGGAAGGTACCCGCTGATTTTTCCACATAAAGTATAACTGGGTCCTAGAACAAATTTGCATCTTAAGTTACCATGAGAACCTATCAGCACTAATTCAGTTATATTATTTTTGGTTGGAGGATAGATCTGAGCCATAGGACAGGCAGTGCAGTCCTTCTAGGTATTACTTAGGATCAGAGAGGGACCTGAATAATAATCCTTGGCATAAGTTCCACTCAAAGGAAGTGTTTGCTAGATGATTAATTGTAAAACCATCCGGCCTCTTCAGTATTTTTCTCTTCTTTCTATTGTGACTTAACAACATAAGCTTGGTGTGAAGTAAGACTTAAATAAGATGCTCAGTTATGTTTAACCACAAGGACTGTCCTTGTTTGAAAAAATGGGTCATTCTTTGAAGGACCTGATAGTGTATCAAATCTTCTAAATATTGATTGACCCGTAACAGCTCTGTAAAAACGGAGCAGTATCTTCCTTTATAGGTAAGGAAATGATGATTCCGAAAAAAAAAACTCATTCACCCGAGAAAGAGGTCCAAACTCAGAGCTTAAGCACAAGTCTCAGAGCTTCCAAAACAGGCCTCAAGTTAAGCTACCCATGTACTTTTGACTGACTTCTTTTAACTATTTTTTTTTTTTTGACAGTTTCTTGAGTACCTGCCATGGGCAGGACACAGAAGTGAGGGACAGGTACAAAGTCAATGACATCATGGAGAATACCATCAAGCAGTGAGACTAGCATTAAAACTTATCACAAAGCCTATTCGTTGATGTTAATTACATGGTATTTGTCTAGTTTAGAGGTTCATTTAATACCCCAGAGCAAATGGATTTCTGAACTTGACCATAAAAGATGAGAAAAGCAATAAGAGACAAAAAGAGCATCAGTCTAGATTAATGAGGGGACTGTCTAGGAGTCTCTTATATCAGGGAATTATCAAGCAAGTCTACATGACTAAGATGGTCGTAGCAATCAAAGTGGCAGCAGGTAAAGGACAGGGTAAGTCTCACTTGCCAGAGTAGTGGAGAGAATGGCAGTCCATGAGCTTTCCCATAATGCTCAGGCCCGTGGGATTGGAAGGGGCAGGGGTTGCATACTCTCTTCTCTGTCCCCAACCCTATGTGATTCACAATGCAGAACGGCATTTCAGAGGCCCTAAAAAGCCTACATTAAGAAGCCAGCTTAATGTCCTTTTCAGCAGTGAGTCTGGATTCATTTGTCTGTGAAGACTTTTATTCTTCATACTGTGTGTTACCATCCTAAGAATACACTTTTTGAGAGACAAGATTGGATGACCCTGAAATGTTTGTCCTAGCCCTGAGGTCCTTGTGCTTCCTAGACTAACCCTCCTCCGCAGTAGCCCCCTTCCCAAAGTGAATTGATATCTGAATGATCTACTTTCCAAGTGTAACTCACATTCAAACATCGAAATTGAAAGAGATCAAAGCACTCAAACTATGAAATAGAATTCCATGGGGATAGGCAAGGAAGCACTGACTATTTAACCTGCTTCTGTAGACTTCTAGAAAGTTCTGAAGGAGGAAATGAAAACAATATGAGTAATCCTGAGTCTTAGTTATATTAGACTTAATGCTTTCTAAAAATGTTGGGTTTATAGAAATAAAAGTGAGTCTTAAACTAACAATAAATTAAAGTAATAAATACCATCAACGTAGATGGTATCTGATAAGTAAGAGAATGCTAAAGGCACTGATTATGTGCTGGTTGGGTTTTGCCCACGTGTTTTTGCATACTGACTCCATATTCTTAGGTCACAAAACAGATTTCTCTCTACTTGATAAAACCAGAATGTTTAAAAATATTCACAATCTTAGAACAGTGGCTGTGGAAGAGGTGAAGAGAGGAAGAAATCTACATTACCTGGACTTTATTACTGGTTCCCTGAACCATCTGGCCCTTCCCCAGCATTCATACAGAATGATTTTATGTGTTTCAAATAAAACTCATGTTACAAACTAAGTGGTATCCTTTAGAACACAATTTTTACTGGAAAATAACTGAAGAATATTCTTCCATACTGCCACTCGAAAGAAAAAGAAAGAAAGAAAAAAACCAAAAAGACACGTTCTCAGACTTTTAAAATGATAATTTGAAAGTACAGTTGCTATGAGAAGAACATAAGGTATGAAGGAGGTTGAGTCTGGTACAGGCATGGGATCAGGGCACAAAGCACAGTGTCATACAGACATGAGAGGCCACGGGTGGGCACAGGGGATGCTGAAGTAGAAAGATCAATAGGAAAAGGCTTTGTAAAGAATCTGAACTTGAGTTGGGTCTTTGAAGTGTGTAGGAACATAGAGAGCAGTCAGGCTAAAAATAAACTGGGTCCTATTGTAGGTCACTTTGAAAGGCTGGCTAATGAGGCTTATTTTAACATAGAGGACACAGGAAGCCACTGAGAGCTTTGAGTAGGGAAGTCCAGGGATTCAGCGGGCTGGAATGGTTTCGAGAGACCAGCTTCGTGGAGAAAGCTCAGCTGTGGAACTCAGCATATAAGAGCTCACCTTCATGCAGACCCCTCTGTGGCTGCCCGCTTCCCCCTCTTCCTGGAGCTCCTTACGAGCCAGGACTGCATTTCCCCTTCATGTTATCAGTGCTTATCTCTGGTAGCCCAGATGGTGGCCAAGCAGATGCAGCGTTTGACAATCCAACCAAGAATTAATGAAGTTCTGACCTAGGGAGCAGATGAGGAGTCTCATGTCATCCCATTGTAGTCTATGAACTAGACTCTTCATCCTGGATCAACAACAAACTCAACCTGAGGAGAGCCTTATACATTTTACTTATAGGCTGACTATTCAGAAGTCTAACATTGTGGCTCCTGTTTGGTGTCCTAAGAACTTCTTCTGAAGTATTTGAAAAGGAGAACTCTACCAGCTGTGAACACCCAACTGTTCTAACCCAGAGGTGGCTCATCATAAATGAATAAATACTGAAATCACAAGCTTTTGTAATACGTTTTGTCCTATCCTTTGATTGCTAAAGAGCCCTTCATTAAGAGATCTTCCAATCCATTTCTTTGATTAAAAAAAATTGTTTTTAATTATAAACTCTTTCTTCTGACAAGTTCTTCTGGTTATAAAGAGAAAAACTGGCTTTTAAGAATTGTGTTTTTATATCTAACAGTAAAGGAAACCAAAGATAGAATACCAATTAGGCCTGATTTAAGACCTTCCAAAAAAAAAAAAATTGTTCTTTTAAAGCCAAGGAGGCCTATTTGGGCCCCCTTTTTACTCAGTAGTTTGAGAATTTCATATTCCCTTGAGGTTGTTTTTGTCCCAATGATCAAAAATATTTAGTAAGCTGCTTGGGGTAATGCTAGACCTCTAACTTCCATCTCAGGTAGGCATCTTTGACTATATTCTTCCATGGCTAGCATAGATGACAAGTTAATGGATCAAAGTCAGTCAGAAGAAAGCTATGTCAGTTTGACAGCCCTAACCCAGGGTGAGCCCAAACTTGTTATGTCACTGACCTGAATAAAGATATGTCAGATTTTTCAAATTTGCTGATTTTTGGTTGAGAGGGATATCCTATCTAACAATGGAGAATGAAAGTAAGATAGGAAGGGACGAGATCTTGTAGAGTTAAATATTTGGTATGTTTTTCAAATTAACTCTAAAGCCACATCTCTACTTTATACGTGAATTAAAGATTACATTGTACATAAATTAAAGATTTATTGAATTTATCCACCAAATAGTTGAGATTACTGTCATAACACTAGCGACTCTAAGCTGTATTATGAAAAAAATGCACAAATATGAGAGGTTAATATGATATGTTAGAATATATCAGCATTTTGAGTGTCACTTTCTTCTTTCTAGAAAGACACAGACGAAAGGATGTGTCCAGAGGAGATTAGGATGATGGGAATGAGAGATCCAACTTCACTAGCACCTTCAAAATGATCCTTAAATATTTAAAGGGGCATACGTGACAAACCATATGAATGGTGGGAAAAATCTGGTTTTTCCCCATAAAGGAAAGACCAATTATAGGGAAATATATTTGACGTTAGACTTTGTCACAACCAGCACTATAAAATATTGGCCAGAGAATTTGCCCATTTAGAGAGATGCTGTTACATGACTCTGACAGTATAATAGATGGGACTATGCCTCGGGTGGTAGGCTGGGTTACGCCTCTGACGTCTTCTCTTACATTCAGGCTCAATATGCTTAGATAATTGCTTAAAGTGACTGACAGTTGATTCCCTTTAAGACTCGCAAAGACAGGAATGGGATCAACGAGGGTCATGAACACAGTCTGCAAGGGTGAGCAGACGCATGACTAGAGTTTCATTTTAACGAAAGGCCAACAAAGTGGAGACCTAAATGAAGGGGCAACAAGGCGGGGAGGGACAGGGAGGACCTATTCCACTGCTAGTAAAGAAATGCACTCAGGGAGGGGATGGGAGGAGGTCATGGTTAACCGGTCTGTCAAGATCAAACTCGAACGGGAATTTTGATGATCCTGATGGTCTTGTGTAGCTTTCTCATGTGAAGTCACAACATGGACTAACACTTTCTTTTCTCTCTTTTTTTTTTCTTCCCAAATGTGATAGGAAAGCAAAGATATCCTGTTAGTGGATCTAAACTCTGAAATCGACACCAATCAGAATTCTTTAAGAGAAAATCCATTCTTAACAAATGGCATTACCTCCTGCTCTCTTCCTCGACCAAAGCCTCAGGCATCTTTCCTGCCTGAAAATGCCTTTTCTGCCAATCTCAACTTCTTTCCCACCCCTAATCCTGATCCTTTCCGTGACGATCCTTTTGCACAGCCAGACCAATCGGCACCCTCTTCGTTTGATTCTCTCAAATCTTCAGATCAGAAGAAAGAGAATTTGAGTAACTTGTCTACTCCCCTGAGTAACGGGCCCCTGAATGGGGATGTTGATTACTTTGGTCAACAGTTTGACCAAATCTCTAACCGGACTGGCAAACAGGAAGCTCAGGCAGGCCCATGGCCCTTTTCAAGTACGCAAACACAGCCAACAGTGAGAACTCAAAATGGGGTATCTGAAAGAGAACAGAACGGCTTCCATATCAAATCCTCCCCGAACCCTTTTGTGGGAAGCCCTCCCAAAGGACTGTCTGTACTGAATGGCGTAAAGCAGGACTTGGAAAGCTCTGTCCAGTCCTCACCACATGACTCCATAGCCATTATCCCACCTCCACAAAGTACCAAACCAGGAAGAGGCAGAAGGACTGCTAAGGTGAATTGTCTTCTCCACATATCCATTGGCAGAATGCATGCTCGGTACCAAAGGGTGGTGTGACGCAAGCTCTCTTTCCTGCTGCTCTTGTAGTTGCCTGTGTGGCTGTGAAATAGAAGGTGGGATAAGGCACATCTTTCTCCAGGAATACCTTCCTCTGATTGCCGCCTTTGCTAAGCTTCTCACTTGGCAGTGTTTTCACACCCTGCTTTCCGTTTGCATGTCTTGTCACTTGTTATTAACTAAACACAAGTTTTTCCATTTTTAATGCTGCTATGCTTCTGTACCTCTGGTAAGTTCGATCATCATATTCTGGAAGGGGAGGGCAAGGGTTCTTTGTGATGCCTTGTGTACCTTCCCCACACTAACACACGCCCCACACACCCCTCCTGCTGCATTAATGTCCAAGGTGGTGGTGGAAAATTCTTGAGTGTGCCTCTTCTTTTCAATGCTGACTGAATGATCCATTGCTTTAAAGGACACTTAAATATTTACTAGTACCACTTCATTGAAAAGCAATTTAAAATGTGGTTTCTGTGAATATATCTGTAAAAACCTCATTAGAATATGCAGGCTGGCCTCATAATTAGACTATAGTGTCACCTTTACATAAACCGATTTAAACCCTAGTAGAATAATCAAAAATATGTAGGTTACTTCTTTATTTATAGTTCTCCTTTCTTTCCCAGCTTCAAGCTTTTAGAGGATAAGTAGACTAGACAGATATAAATGTGTAAATGAGTAAAATAGGCTTCACCTTGAAAGTCCTCTTTACCTCAGTTACCAAGACCAAATATTCTGTCCATTGCAGGGATCTATCGTTCAGGGGGAGTTGTGGGGGGTGAGAGGTGGGGGAGGGGAGTTTTGGCTTTTTGTAGTAGTTTACCAGTAAGAGGAATAAGTTTTCCCATGTGTGGTTCCCAAATCTGAGGTACAGAATAGGAGACAGAATAAAGCTGTTTTTCATAATTACTGAATAACTCTTGTGTCTCTCTCTCTGCCCTGTCAGTCTCCAGCAAAAGACTTGCTTGCATCAGACATCTTCACCCCTCCTGTCTCAGAAGCTCCAGGCCAGACCTCACCTACAGGACAGTCTGCAACCCTACAGACCAACCCTCTGGATCTCTTCAAAACAAATGCTTCTGCCCCGGCGGGACCCCTTGCAGGTCTAGGTAGGTGCTGAGAGATGGAGTAAGACTTGCCTCTGTTGCTTTCACTCCTAAGATTATCATGTGCAGGAGGAAGGCACTTCATAGCCATAGAGGCTCCAGGGACAGAAGATCTGATCATCCCACTTTTACTTCCGTAGACCCCACCCTCATTTGGTACCCTTGACTTGCAACTGAAATTTGGCTCCTGAGGTGGGCACATGGAGAGAAAACCATTTTCAATACTGCACTCACCCGAGCCAACTGGCAGTGGCTTACGGAAGACAACTGTAAGGGATTCTGATGTTCAGACCAGCTTCATTGGAGAAAGGAGATAGAGCTGAGAGACTCTTGTCTATCGTCCATATTGGAAAAACTGGTGACATGCATGTCTGCTACACAATTTCCCATTACTAGATCAAAGCCCGATCTCCCAGTGAACTGATATTGCCTCCTGGATAGGGTATCCTGTCTTACGCCTGAGAGGGATGTAAGTTAAGTCCGAAGCAAGTGTAAGTCATACACTGCAAGCCTTGGGTTCTTAGCCCGGCTCTGCTGGGCATACGATGGGTGTGAGACAGGCATATATGCTGATTGGTCTCTGAATACTTAAGCCTCAGCTGCTCCTTGCCAATATTTTGGCTATCGGAGTGTCTTAATAGAATTAGAAGACAGATGCTAGAAACCTGACACTGAAAAGAACACAGAGATAAGGGAAAAGATAGGATTTTACCAGATGCCCAGGCTGTGTGCCAGTACTCATTCCCAAATGTGTGGCACTCATGTGAGCCACTAAGCCACTCTGTGGCGGGACACTGGGGGAAGCCACTTGGCTGAGGACTAGCCCTGCCGTTGTTTGCCCACGGCCTCCAGTTCCTTTCTGCCTCCATGGTACAGTCTTCAGAAACCCCGACAACAGGCTTTGCTATCCTGCTGGGGATTCTCTTTATTTTTCTGCTTCTTGGCACCTCTACAAGCTCCCAACAGACTCTGTCTTGGGAGGGGGTTGGGGGAACTAAGGATGAAGAGGAACTCTCTTCCCCCATTTTGTAAAATTTCACCAGGGCTCTTGGTTTTTTCTCTGCCTCCTGTGGAGTCACTCATCAGGACTCTGTTTTTTTGTTTTCCCTGCTGCTTTCCTACAAAGGAAAATATTTTCATTTTTTTCACATTAAATCTGTATAATCCTACCTGGAGTATGGCGGCAAGAGGGGGGTTTTTACCCAATTGTTGAGTGGCTAAAATCAGTGAGGGTATGGGAAGTCAACTTGTTCTGGGTCTCTTCTTGCATTTACACCCTCAAGACTCTCCCCCAATACTTCATGTCTCTTACGGACTTTCCCTTTTATGCATCGTTCCCTTTCCTGCCCCCCCAAGTGGAGCTGGTGAGTGCCTTTTCCTTGCAGAAGGGTCGAGAGCTTCCATGCACTCGCGGCAACTACATCACATCTCAGAGCTTGACAGTCTAATATCAATGCCCCAAAGAATTTTTACAGCCAATATTTAACAAGTCAGCTTGAAAATACAGCTGGACCCTATAACTGTTAATTTATTCAGACGAAGTGAAGCTTTTTGGCTAGGTGCCCCTGTTGAGGCCTTGGGGTATACAACTGCAGAATACTGATGATCCTTCCAAGTTTGGACATGGGACTCAAACTGAGCTCTACAGTATAGCCCCTGTCCACTAGCAGGGATCCTCAGCCAAGCCATGGAAGGTTGTAGTTCTGGCTTCCGCTAGACCCAGCTGGGAGACTGTCTCTTCTGGAGAACTGGGGGTAGAGAGAGGGTGTTGTAGAAAGCTAAGCCTTCAGCTTTGACTAGCTACCCTGTGTTTTAATTTAGCATCAGAAGGTAATAAAATTAACTTCTTACACCTACACTTTTCTTTTTCCCTACCCCTTGCCGCTACGTTCTCCAGCAGAGCCTAAAATATCTTGGAAACACAATGCATGAAATCCATCAGATGGGAATTGAAGGCTGGCGTAAGCATGTACTGAGAAAGCCTTTAATTCCTGGCAGATAAAATATTTTTCTCTTTAACTACTACCACTCCCTCTAATACCATCTCTGAGTAAAGCCGTACATTTTCCTAAGGGAAGGCAACATGAAAAATGATAAAATTCTACCCCATTTGCACATCCAGTTGGCGTAAAAGTATCAGTGAGTGACTCTGGCTTTGGTTAACAAAATTTAAATAAATTTGTTTTAAAGTGGTAGCAATCACTTTGCTCAAACACAACCCACTTTTAGAACCCCATAGTATAGAATGTGAGAGAACTCTTCCCTTGATTATTTATGAAAAGAATATGTATGCTCTTTAGTGTAAATCAAGTCTAATTTCTGTAACTATGAAATAAGTATTTGGATTACTTTCCATAGTCCTATCCCTTTATGCTAAGGAGGCAGAACAGGAGAATAGGGCATTGGATTTGGAACTCCTATGCCTGAGTTTTAGTGTCTATTGTCACAGACTGAGCTTCCCCCATTTTAAGAATTAATATTCTTGTACCCAGTTCCCTAACCTCAAAAACAAGGCATGTTAAGTTCATAAGATGACCTTTTCTGAAACCCACCACTGTCTCTGAGCACACCATACATCTCCGTGGCCAGACGGTGAGCCTTCATGATGATACAGTTAAGTCAAGTAACATCCATATCCAATACTCATAAAATTTAAGATAGAATATCTTGCTACATTAGCCTCTGAACATCACTTTCAAAATATCTCTCAGTCTAGAAACAAAAACATTCCTAACGCAAGGGAGACATTTGGAGGTCTTTTCTTAGTTCAGTTAGAAAACGTTCATAACTAAAGAATGCTCTTACTCTACAGCTCAAAGCAAGCAGATTTTGAGAGGGGGGCATCATTCATGAGTAGATATGAGGCTGAATTTAGGTTGGTGGCCGTCTGACGGGTCATTCATATACTTGGGAAGAAGCAGGAGAGAAAAATGCCCTACATTGGAGAATAAGATATAGGGAATGAGCTTCTCAAGAAGAGGGGGAGAATATTGGAGAGACCTGCATTTTAGTTACTTCATCAACTCTTTAATCAATATGGTGAAGACACAGGAGATGGAGCCATTCCCCCACAAAGATTAGGTGTCTAGACACAGGCAATTAGCTACCTCACGAAGTTTTGGGGTTTTTGTGTTTTGTGTTTTTGTTTTTTGCTCTATGTTGTCTTCTCTCCCTCCCTTCCTCTTTGAAGTATTGTGTTCTGACTTCTGGCAAAGCTTAGTGAGTGACACACGGCAGGAAGGACTTTTCCTTGAAACAGCTCTCCCAGGAAAACCAGCTTTTCCTCCATGTACATGTATAAAAGTCTAAAGCTATCTTGGCATCAACCAAACTTTATCGCCCTTTTATATAGCTGTGTCAACCTTGGCAGCATTTAAAAGCAAGGAAACTGAAATGATTTCTTCAGGATGCAAGCATGCTGAGGCCTAATATACATGCGTGATAGCTGATTTCCATGAGACTCCAGACAGGAGCCAGCTGCCAAATGAAAAGATCGAATCAATGACTCAGAGTACCCAATGGATTATTTTAATTAACTGCTTCGTAATCAGTAGGGTTTGTTTATGTAAATGTATTCCTTCAACAGATGCATGCATGCTATCAACAGGCTCTGTCGTAGTTGTTTGAAATGTATCAGTGTCATAAATGTTTTCATGACCAGGTCCTAATGGAGTGTATTACCCTTCTAATGAGAAAAGTTTAAAATCTGTGGTAGAAAGAAAGGGCTTCAAAAGGCAACCAACCTTTGAATGCCAGCTATTCTGTATTAGCTAGTTAATCTTTAGACTGATTTAATCTCTCTGGGCCTTTTCTCCATGCCAGCCTTAAGGCTTAAGGAAGGTGTTGGCCATGTAGATGCTTGGTAAATGCCCCACCTCACCCCCTCCCCAGAGCTGTGTTTCCTGAAACTCAAAAATCCTCTTCAAGTTTGTGTCCTGATAAGTCCTTTCCTCTGCTTCCTTCAGGTGGTATACCAGTTAGCCCCCCTCAGGCAGGACCGTGGAACCCAGCATCTTTAGTCTTCAATCAGTCTACTTCAGTGGTCCCAGGAGCCATGCTGAGTGGTCAGCCTTCAGGATTCAGTCAGCCAGTAGTTTTTACCACAAGCCCAGCTATTCCAGGTTGGAACCAGCCTTCATCCTTTGCAGCCTCAGCTTCGCCTCCAGCCCCTGTTGTTTGGGGCCCATCAGCATCTGTGGTACCCAATACTTGGTCCTCAACAGGCTCTTTGGGGAACCCTTTCCAGAGCAATATTTTTCCAGCTTCTGCTGTGTCTACCCAGTCCCCTTCTATGCTCTCCTCTCTTCTGGTTGCTCCTCCGCAACCACCTCCCAGAACTGGCCCTCCAAAGGACATCTCCAGTGATGCCTTCACTGCCTTGGACCCACTTGGGGATAAAGAAGTCAAAGAAGTGAAAGAAATGTTTAAGGACTTCCAACTGCGGCAGCCACCTGCTGTGCCTGCAAGGAAGGGAGAGCAGACTTCCTCTGGGACTTCGAGTGCCTTCTCCAATTATTTCAACAGCAAAGTTGGCATTCCTCAGGAGAATGCGGACCACGATGACTTTGATGCTAATCAGCTGTTGAAAAAGATCAATGGTAAGCTACCCACTTCTCTGTCTACCCTACCAACAAGTATTTCCCCCGTCATACGGGCCCACAGAGTCTTTAGAAGAACCCTTTCCCAGCCACCAGTAGCCTAACTCTTGCTCTCTTTGGTAATCTGTGGTTAGGGAGACAACTTGACGGGTTACCTTATGGAGCAAATAATTTACCATAGATATTTCTAAGGGCTGGCGCAATACTGCCCTCCTGTGGCAAGTCCTAGAAGGGCTGCCAAGAGCTCTTGAAATTCAGTGGGTTGTGGCACTAGGAAGGCTCTGTAACAGAGCTTCGGCCACACTCCCCGCCGCCTTAGTGAGGGAATTCTGAGTGTCTTCCACTTCAGTTATATACGCACAGCCTCCTCTTCGGATGAATTTACCTGTAATAATCACCAGGAATCCTAGTATTTTGTGGTGATTTTTGTGCCATGATGTAAATTCCAAAGTATGGAACTTAATTTATGAGATAACCTTGACTGGTGTGGGGGAAGGGAGGGGACGGGACGGGGGAGCGTGGGACATGGGAAAGGGACTTTTGCTTATTATCTGGGAAAAAATTTGTCTACTGACTTCTTGGTGTTTTTTGCCTTCTAGAACCACCAAAGCCAGCTCCCAGACAAGGTTCCCTGCCAGTTACCAAATCTGCTGACAACGCATTTGAGAACCCTTTCTCTAAAGGTTCTTTCGGTTCATCACAAGCTTCTGTAAGTATCAACTACTAGAAGCTGTTGCTCCCAAGTGCATGCCACATAGAGCTACTTTGTCGTGAATTAATCTTGTTTGTATAATAACTCTCTGGTGCTAAAGGATGTTTAAATTAGATTTATCATTGAGAACCATCACAGTGAAAACATCAACTCAGGCTGGGGAGAGACTATTTTGGTAGGGACGACTATCCTGAGCTTGAGAAATGAATATCATAGAGAAAAAGTCTCAAGGACAAATCTCACTTTGCCTGGCTCCCAAAATCATTTTGAGAGAAAATTGAGCCAAAATAATATTATCTTTAAAAATCTTTCAAGGAATTAGTTTCCTGACTTCCTGCCTTCAGTCCTTTAGCTCATAAAAACAGTACCTTTCATTTTGGAAAGGCAAACCTATAAACCCCGATTTTGATGTAAATAATAAATACACATCACAAATTATAAGCAGGCAGACACAAATCATTGTAGACCCACATGATATCTGATTTGTCTGTGACCTTTGAGAAGTCTAAATTATAGGGTTTTTTTTTTTCCCTGTAAGTGTAATTAAACGTATTGACTGGATGGTTTTATCTTCATAGATGGCTTCTCAACCCACATCTTCTGATGTATATAGGGATCCTTTTGGAAATCCTTTCGCCTAACTTCTGTAAGTAGAAGATCCTATGAAGCTCAGGTTTGGTAAGAAAGCATGGGACGGGGTGAGGGTGAAATTTTAATTAATTGTTACAAGGTTAAATCTCTGTAACTTAGAACTAATAAACATGGAAATCTGTGCTTAACTAACTCAGTAATGACTAAGCTGAGCATTTAAGAATAGAATTCTTTTACATGTTACAAAACAGTAATATACACATGGGGATATGGATTTCTATCATATCCTATGTTTTTGATACTTCAGAATAACATTTTTGCATAACAATAAACTTATATAACACATAATAGCTTTCTAGTTGTTTTTTGTTTTACCTTCATACTGAAGCGACTGCAGAACATCCTGTAACTACTTGGTTATCTAGAGAAGTTTCGAAATCCAAAGACCATTTGTAGCTAAGGACAGGTCAGCTGAACAGAGGCCACCTCCCAGATAAATTTATTTCTCTGTGAGGAGTCTCACAGTTAGTCTAAAATAGTCTGAGGGCGTTCAATCCAGAAGTGGTGACAGCTGCCCTTACCTCCTTCAAAAGCAGTGTGTGAGCAGATGAGTTTGCAGGTTCATCTTACTAGTAGATTTTACCCCAGGTGAGTTATTAGGTGTAACTGCCTCAGACTGAGACCCTGGGAGGTCTCAGGTGACCCTTTCTTTATCAACAGTGAGTGGAAGCAACTCTGTCTGATTTCAGAAGATTGAAGTTCGTGGAGGAAGGGAGGCTTGGCTGCGTTTTAGAGGAGGAAGGGCATAGCTGGTGGGGGGAGAACAAGAAAAAGAACAAAAGGAACCAAACCTGTTATTTTCAGTCTTGCCCCTTCCAGGTGGGACTCCTACCAACTCTGTGCTGACCCACCTAGAATTTAATTATTTTAAATAGAGAAATACCTCAAATCTGACATGAACAGTAAGATTGGCTTTATTTGCAATTTGGATTGTTTTCCCTTACTTGACTTCTAGAATTACAGTGTTTCTTAAAGTGCTTTTCCAGAAAGTCTGCTTCAGAGAACAGGCTGAAATTATGGAAAAAGCAAGTTCTGGGGCCCCACTCCAGCCCTGAGAAGTCCCTCTCTGGTGCTGAGGAAAAGGTCCAGGTTACAAGCAGCCTGGTGGTTTCTAATGCTGATAGAACAGTGTAATATAATGAAGGGCTAGAAGTCTTAACAGAGGTTCATTCTCACCCTCGTCTCCAAGGGAGGCAAACATGAACAAATGGAAAGGAATAAAATGCATCCGGAGTCTAGGAGGATTTTTTGTACGAAATTGCATTGACAAGAGGTCTCCTTGGAGGCCCTTTCTTTCTTAGGTCATGAAGGACCTAAGTGAACTTGGTGAACTTGCTTAACTTATAGATTGGGGTTGGGGGTGGCGGAGCATGATCATGGAAGAAAATAACTAATATTATTGAACATTTGTGTGAATCACTTTATTTCAGGCTCTGCATTTATTTTCTTATTTAAGCCTCTCACATCAGCCCTAGGAGATACTATTATTGAGTTTTAAATGATGACTTGATATTTAGTACATTGATATTTAACCCAAAAATTTTAACCATGGGTTTTTTCTTCTCTGCACTTCTCTAGGAACTTGATATGCTGACTATCCAGAGGAACAAAAAGGTTGGCCTTAGTAGTCCAGGACAAAGCTAATAGCCAGACGACCTCTGCTCTCTCGTTTCAGCTTTGACATATTATCTGTTGCCTTGTTGCTTGCTGCCTCTTCCACTTGCAAAATGCCTTTCACTTTTCTGTTTAGATTAAAGCTAAACTGAATCCATGGCTTTAAATAAATTGAGAATCTAAATTCTCTAGCTTAAATGTAAATGAAGTAGTTACCCTACTTGAACCATTGCCTAGTGTGTTTCTAGAACCTTCTAGAACACTGTACTGTGTACCCTCTGGTTGGGAGATGCAGCCACCACAACTCCTCAGATGACACTGTTTTGAATAAATTTTAAAATCCTTACTGTTCAAAGTTGTTTGGGGGTTCTGTTTCACAGCATAAATCCTAAAGGTTATAGTATAACAAAATGCCTTTTTAAATCTTGCTTCATATCAACATTTATAAAGAATTTTTAAAGTAAAATTGAACCAAGTCCACCTTCTCCTTAGACACTTGGGAATCTGACACACTTAAGAACCTTTTTAAAAATATAACTTCTCTATCTGAAGATTATTTTCTTTCAAGGACAAGATTGTTCTCCCCCCCCCAGTCTCTTGCTTGATAGTGCAAATGAGGGAAAAGTATTATTTGTCTCTCCTCTCCTCTTCCTTCTGATTCTTTTTTCAGTCAGTTTTATTCCCAGGTTCGTATAACATTACTTCCCTTCCACAAGCAACAGTTTTATGGGGGGGGAAAAATCTAAAATGGATCTGAAATGTCTCTGCCTTCTCAGTAATCACTAAATCCCATAACTAGATTTGCAAATGGACACAACCTTTATCCTTTCTATGGAATAGGAGGCCATCCTCTTGATCTGAAGTTCCAGAAGAGTAGTTCAGGTTGAAGAAAATGGAAAAAAAAAAAAAAAACCGAACTCAACTGGGCAATGAAGGACTGTATTCTGGAGAGCCAACACATCAGAAGCTTCGATGTAATTGTGCCAAATATATTGGGTGCTTATATGGGGTCATGCTAGACCTTTATCAAGTAACTGGAAAACTCGCTTGAAGCCACAATCTCCTAGTTAGTAGGAAGATAAATGATGAATGGAGGGGTAGAGTGAGAAGCTGTAGAACAAGTATTTGGTATTATCATTGAAAATCTAACGTCTGCAGTATTTTTCTCTTATAACCTTGGAAACTCTCCCAGTTCATTTCCTGTCATATTGTTAGCACAGTTCTGAAGGATTTGTTCTTGCCAAAATGAGTTTCATTTTGTTATATTTATGTTGGGTTTTTAAATGTTTCTCTTGATCCTTAATGCTCAGGTTCTCATGGGTGTTAATCAACCATACAATGTTACCTTTAGGTAGAAGAGGAGGATGACTGCTTAGGATCTAAACAGAATGGTGGCCTCATGAATGTTTATTGATTAGCCCCAAGTAGTCCAAGCTAAAGTCCTGTGGTTTTATGTTTAATGGTAATAGCTGATCATGAATGGCATAATTTTCTATCTGGCTTCCTACTCAGTCATTATAAACACAGTCCTAAAATAGTATTTTATATGTCCCAATACCTGAATGTGCTCGACTGGAGACAATTATATCTAGGTAGTTGAATTTTTTTTAAAGTAGACAGATTTTGAAAAGGATGATCAGCCACACACTGCTTTGTACATACTTATTTTCCTGTGCACTTTTCTGTATGCAAATAAAGCTATAAATTTACTCATTTCAATAAACTGGAATGGCAGAATCTCATGCGTTAGCATTAATTTATTCTTACCGTTGACCCCTACTTTGAGCTGATGTATAAAATATAATCAGTCCAAGGTGAGCCAATATTAGTGCATTTTGGGTTGTCATAAAGAAGAAAAAAATGGAAATCTGGGAAATGAGACCATGAGTAAACCATTGTCTGATATCTTTTCATGCCTTATTCTCCTCTCCCTGACCTACACATATTCCCTTCCTGAGAGTTTAACAGGAGTCCAGTGGATAAGACCTGTATCAGAACAGCCACTACTGACATCTAGTATAAAAATCATTTATTAATGAACTCTTGGTTCACACCTTCTACCCTTTGCGTCTAATTGTTCTTGACTCAGCCATGTTTGCCCTCACCAAGACACAACTGTGTGGACTGATGCAGCCTGGTGTAGGCCAGTCTTGGGAGAACTTCTGCATGAGGTGGGCAGGCCCACGATCAGACATCTTTAGCACAAGGACACTTTTAATTACTCTCCCCTAGGATAAAAGCTCAAGGCTCCCATTTTTTTCAAAAAGACCTAGATCTCCAGGAAGATGTCCCTGAGGCAGGATTGCTTCAGTACAAAAGTCTTGATCTTAAAGTTTTCTAAGCCTTAGGACAAACTTGGGAGCAGGTGGGTGTCCTTGATTTATGATTTATGATTATAGGTCGTTCGTTATTACTGCCTTACCTTTCCCCTTAAGTGAAACATTTGGTCTCTTTCTATCAACAATGAGTAGGATACAGAAAAACAGGTTCCACACAAAAGCAGCTTCCAGTAAGCCACAGATGTGCTGGGGAAGGCTGCTGATAAGAACATGTTGCACAAATTATCTGGCTTATCCAAATGCTCTGCAGTGTGTCTGACCCACTGAGCCTGTGCGCTGTTTCCTTGTGGCTTAATCTGTAAGATCTTGCCAGAGGTTAACCCTTGCTCATATGAACGAGGGGAGGACATTCATTTCAGTACCGTAGGAACTACTGTTGGCCAAGCAGGGAGAGGTGCTCCCTGAAGTGTCTTTGCAAAGAAGCAGATCTTCTTCTTTACACGTCTATTTACTAACAGTCCTGATCAGACCTGTATGTCAGAAGTTCAGCTTTTATGCTAACCCTATTATACCTGGAGGCAGGTTTCTTTTAGGCAGCATATAGCTCTAAGCTAAAAGATAAACTTGAACAGCACCAGGCCCCTAAATTCTTCACCTAAAGGCAATACAAAGGGAGAAGGTATTGATTTTATCAAGGTAATCTTGCATCTAGGAAGTGCTTTACAATTTATGCAACATAATTTCATTCTATTGATATCATAATCCCATGGGGTGGGAGCTGTCACTTCCCTCTCATCTAAGAATGGCATTCATGCTTTAAAATCCCTTCCAACCCTTGGGTGATTTCTGTAGTATTTTATTATAAAACTGCCTTGTGGTGGGGATATCTTTTCAGTCTGTGATTTCAGACTGCTCCATCAAAATGTTAACCCTGGTGTCTAGAGAAAGCAAAACACATTCTGTGTCTTTCCTGTGCTGAAAGCAGGGGGGCCACGGTGGGGGTGGGGGGACAGAGGATGTAGCTAACTCAGAAGTTGGTTGACCCTGAAAAAACATGAGTGTGGACTCTGACCCCTTTTCCCGGAATAAGTTCGATAGAAAGTCTTCTAGTAAAAGCCAGGCCCTCTCTAAAAGTCCCTGGTAAATATTTAAGCTATTACCATCGGAGGAAATTGCTAAATAGTAAAATATCTCATTCTTGCCAGGAAATGTTGTTTTTACTAACTTTCTTCTATTAAAAATAACTAAGACTCAGTTCTAAATTGATATACCAAACACAGACACACACAGTGTGACAGCAGCAGCCTTGTTAACATGTCCTAATTATAGCCAGGCTGATGGCCACGGGCCAGCCATGTGTCATCTCACCTAATGAGGGCCTGAGCCCCTTGTTCGTACTTGCTTTTCTGGAATTATGTGCTTAATTACTAAATCTCTATTGTGTGCTGAAATCATACAAGTGCCAGTCTCCAAGGAGATGACAGTGTGGGCTACTCAGTGGCAAAGAAACTGGGTTTCCACCTTGACCAAAGTTGAGGTGGTTATAAAAGAAGGAAAAACACCTGACTCCGAAAGTCTCCATGACTACGTTTTCTTCTGATGTTATTTACAGAGTTTTCTGTCAAATCTCTCTTTTTACTTGGTTAACTTCAATCATTATTATTTTACCTGAATTTTAAGAAAGTGAAATTATTACCATTGTAAAAGTTACATGATGACCTGACTGGGCCGAGGCTGAGCTATGGATGGTTCTGGGGGTGTGTCTGAGGGTACTTCTACCAGATAACCTACCAACACTGATTGATCATCACAGAGCCTTCTGTTCAGGGGCAGCTAAGAGGAGTGTTGGAAGGTAGGAGCTAATGGAGAGGGAGGGGAAGGGGAATGGAAAGTTGATATGATGTTTGCCTCCTTAGCTCCCTCACTAGCCTGAGAGACTGGCCTAGAGACTTGATGATGGAAATGATAGAGCTAGAAGCAGGAGGAGTTGTCAACCTCTGAGAACAGGCTGGCACGTTATAGCCCACGTGCCCATTGCTAATGAATGGACTTTCCTTTCAAAGGAAAGGCTCACAATGGTTAAAATTACTAGTGGGTTATTTTCTCACATAAAAAGTCCAGATAGATGGTTGCTGGTATTGGCTGAGCAGCTCAACAAGGCCTTCAAGGACATGGTCTCTATTTTAGCTTTTCACCCTAAATTTTGTAGCCTTTTGACACTCTGTTCTTGTGTTTATTGCCTAATGGTCACGAGATGGCTGTACAGCTCCAAATATGACATTAGTCTTCAAGGAAGGCAGAATGGGAGGAAGGGAGGAGGATGGGAAATCAAGCTTTAAGCTTTGTCAGCCTCTATAGTGAACGTAGTTAAGGACGAGACGTGGCTGGCTAAATAATTTCTGGGACCTAGAGCAAAATAAAAATAGAAGATCCATTGTTCATAAACCAGGAGAAAACGTGCCATTAAAGACATTGATGCATGACATATCCTTTATTTTGTAACCTTTTTCTTATTATGATATATTTTATTTGCTATTTAATGTTGTTCTAAGTAAAAAAGAAATGAAATTTTAAAGCTTTCATGTGAATTTTATTGATAATCTTTAGCTGGCAAGTGCAATCTCTGAAATTATACAATTTGTATTTCATAACTCATCCATGCATATATATTTAACATAATATGTAGTTGATTCCTACAAGAACAGTAGAAACATGGCCTAAAACTAACTCAACTGTTTTCAATTCACTTCTTGATACATGAACATTCTACCAGTCAGTACAGGTTACCTTTAGTTACCAATGAGTAAAGAAAAACGGTGGAAAGAAGAAATATGGTCGGCCCTATCTTTTTCTTTCCTTTTATATGATTATTTTCAGCATAAGTAGATGGCTAATGCAGGGAAGTAACACTACTATTAAG
Organism: Neogale vison; assembly: GCF_020171115.1. Taxonomy (NCBI): domain Eukaryota; kingdom Metazoa; phylum Chordata; class Mammalia; order Carnivora; family Mustelidae; genus Neogale; species Neogale vison. The sequence continues at coordinate 285,939,049 of NC_058091.1, forward strand.
AAATATCTGATAGTGTTTCTTGTTCATTTGTGTTTCTTCTTGTATTGGAAGTCAGTTCTGGTTCAAATGGAGAGATGATCTCTGAGGGCTAGGTATATGGGTATAGGTACACGGTGCTAGGCACAATATGCCAATCTTATATTCACTTTTGCTTTCATTCATTGAACTCCCACACATCATGGGTCCACCTGAATTCCCTGTTCATGGGACAACATAAGCATTCTGTGCAAATGTGGCAGTATGGAGTAAGGGACACAGCATACATTTCCTCTGCTCATGTTATGCTCCATTTTCCAATCAAACTTGCTTTCAAAACAAAAGTCCAAACACAATATTAAAAATTTCAAGATGGCACTAATAGAGCATGAAACCTACCATGGGACCTTTCCAAGCGCTTGAGCCCTGTCCAATTACACAGTTCGCATGTCCTTGAAGCCTGCCTTGGCAAGAGAGCCTTGGAAATGGGTGATGGATTAGCCAATGTGTCCCCCACATGTCTGGGTGATAGTTTAACCCAAACTGGCCTGCCTCCAAGTGCAGACCATAGCAATCTTTGACGACATAACATGCTCAGGGCAGAAGAGAAGCCCACACATGGAAAGCATAGTCAGCAAAGCCAATATCAAGGTACCTTCACTAGAAAGTATAAGCTCAAGAATGCAGAAGACTGGTTTCTGTGCATTAATATCATGAGGGTTACCAGAGACTATAAAAGTTAGAAAGGCGTGTGTTAACTAAAAGCCCCCATCCAGGAAGCTTGAATGTGGGCATAACGTACATTGACATCAAAATGATGCACCATCTCAGTTGGAAGGAGAGAGGAGAGAGGACTGTAGAATTCCTGAGCTCTTGCTGACGTGCTTCACATTCTTCATTTCCCTTCACTGCAAGCATGACTGCCAAATCTGGAAAGCCAGACTGGATTCAGGGATGGTCCACAAAAGTCGCTAAATAATAATAGCAAACACCTACCCAGCATTTACCATCCGCAGGCACTATTCTGAGTGTGTTCCAACAAACGACTTAATTTCCATGTCAGTTCGATGAAGCAGGCTGCTACTACCACCACCATTTTGTAGAAGAGGACACTGAGGAATTCCCAAAGTCACAAAACTAGGACTGAAGTGTCCAGTGTCCTTGCAGTTAACCTCAAATTCACCACTCCAGCACTCCACTGCCTCCAAAACCTGGCCCCAGTGCCGTTATGATGGCCTATCTTCCTTTCACCAAGATTTTCTTCTCTTCATAGTACTGGTCTCCTCTTCTGCTTCCTGTAACCAATATGCCCATCATGATACGCTTATGCTTATGTTTAATTTGGCAGGTTGATCCCCCTTTGGGCTTTTTAGGGCACATTTTCAGAATGAATTAGGTATCACTTAAAAGTATGAATTATCTAGTTATTATAAATGCAACACATCAATCTAACCTCACATAACGTATTCTAATTTAGGTATTTCCCATCAGCCCATTTAACATAAGCTATAGGCCACTCACAATGAAAGATAGGTTGTGAGTAATATTCTTCCCATATCTTCTGCATTATAAATATTAAACCATCCTGCTTCTGCTCATGGAAGGCTAGTTGGATGTTTCATGGTCAATGAGGAGCCCAATTTTATAACAGTAATTCTTTCGTGTCTATGTTTCATAAAATCAGATACCCCATGGCATCGTGTTTTTTAATGAACTGAATCAAAATTATCTATTCACAACGTAGTTTATTTTACACAGTGCTTTTTATTCTCTCCTTCTCAGTTCTCCAGGGTATAAAAAAACCTATTAGTGGTGATGACTTTCCTCATTCTTCTGATTTGACAAACACTAACCCTTGTACTGTAGAGTTTGGAAACTGAACAAGTGAGCACAGAGCAGAGAGGTGCCTTGCAGCCCATCCACCATATACACACACAGCCCCATGGCAGGGAAAAGCACAGATCAGTAAAGAGGAAAAAATGAAGGAGTTGATGATGCCAGACCAGAAATGGGATTAAGTTCCTGAGTTAAATCATCTGTAATTACTGACTGGCCCTTCCCTAGAGAAGAAGGATTAGCAAAACATGCCTAGAGAAGAAAATAAATTTTTTTTTTCTTAAATTGGGTCACAAATTTGCTTACACTACACTGGGGTGGAGAGAGAAAATATATCTATGTTGTGTTTTTTTTTTCCCTTTCTTCCTTCTTTCCTCCATTCCTCCCTCTCCCTCTCTCTCTCTCTCCTTTCCTCTTTTTCTCCCTTCCTGTCTCCTTTTCTCCCTTTCTCTCTTTCTCTCTTTCTTTCTTTCTTTCCTTCTTTCCATCTTTCCTTCTCTCTTTTCCCAATGTGCTCTTCCTCAGTTTCTACTCCACTAGATGTGAATGCCAACACTTAGTGAGGTCCTGCAACCCTGATCCAGTCATGATGACTCCCTCTAAGGGTACTTTCTCTCTCAGCTATGTGTCCAGTGGTTCACAATTCTTCCCCTTCTCCTGCTCTTCTCCATGATGATGGTTAGTTTGATGGGCGGAGAGGAGCATTGAGAAGGGGCTTGGATCCTCAGACAGGTCCTTGTACTCTCCTCTGAATCTTCTAGTCTACAGCACATACTTCATCTACTTGGCCACTATCTTGTGGGATCTGTGGCTAATACTCTTGGCTAAAGCATGGGGAGTTTGTTTCTCTCCATGCAGCCGAGGGACCTACAAGGTCTGGTCATTCTGTACAAAGCCTGGGCCCCTACCTTGGTCCTCACTAACTGGACTGTGGACATCTGCCTGTGAGTGCCTTTACATCTCTGTGCCTCAACCCTAGGGCCACGTTGCCCTCAATGGACAGCAAGTTTTCCAGTTACCCTCTCTATCCCTCCTCAGGGCTTGGGAACTTCTTGGTATCCTCTGTGGCCCACAACAGCCAAAGAAACCTATGAAGCCAAATTCAGTTCTTCCTCTGCCCAACCACACACCACAACCACTTTTGTTCTGGTTTGGCTTCCCCCATACTGGGAAAGTCTGGAAGTTGCTCTCCCAGAGTTCCAGATGGCAAGGAAAGAAACATCTGCTCTGACCTCAACCTACTTACCATGCTGGCCCCATTCCAAAGTGTGGCCTACTACAGACACTCATTTCCAGGCCTGTTTCCCTCCCCCTCCCTCTCACCCTCTCACAACTGCTCTGCTCCAACAAGAGAGGCAGTCTTCTCGCATTATCTACACCACAAGCCATGCTATACCCACTACTTTGAGATTCACAGGTGACCAATTGCTGCTTTATTCCACCATCTCCTTCCCTGGGCAATAAGCCTCACAGTTCAGCCTTGAGGTGTTAGAGTCAAAAAATAATTTTAAAGGAGAAAATTAAAGAAAATTTAAGATTTGCAAAGCATCATCCCCTATTATATTGAGTTGGGTTTACATGTTGTTAATTGATAAAGCTGTATCTACTTTTGTCCTCAAATACTAGTTTCTTTTTGTCAAAGCTCCAAGTTCCAGAAACCAAACATACCTGAACCAAGTGAAATCAACCAGTCATCCAGTAACTCTGAAAAAACTATGGAATAACTATGAAGTGCCCATGATGAACCCACTAACCGTTATGCACACCGTCGAAATACTAAAGCAATAAAAAGAAAGATGACTTCCAGATATAGAAACCAGAAAGACGGTTATTGGTGACTCATTCATGAAAACAAAGAATATAAGAAGAACTTCCTTGACAGGGATAGGGCAAGAATTACGTGTATGATTTTAGACACAGCAAGTTTGAATTACCTTATGGGCAAATCAAACTCTGCCTTGAGACTTCTTAAAAGTACTTGAGGATTGTTAAGCTGGGAAGTAACACCATAAGTTTGCACTTTTCAAAAATTATCACTTCGAGATATCTATACTTCTAAAACAAGAACGCAGAAGATCCTCGTAAAGGAACCTCAATGGTGAGATTTCTGGTTCCGAAGAGTAGGCTTAATTTTTAGAGTGGGTAAGAAGAGAAGGGATAGACTGAGAAGCAGAGAGGATGGAGGACAGACCCCAGAGGAATATTAGCATTATATAATGGACAAGGGAGAGGAGCTGGCAAAAGAGAAGCAGAAGACCAGGAAATGCTGGGGCTCCCGGGTGGCTCAGTGGGTTAAGCCTTTGCCTTCAGCTCAGGTCATGATCTCAGGGTCCTGGGATCAAGCCCTGAATCAGGCTTTGTGCTCAGCAGGGAGCCTGCTTCCCACACCCCTCTCTTGCCCGCCTCTCTGCCTACTTGTGATCTCTCTCTCTGTCAAGTAAATACATAAAATCCTTTAAAAAAAAAAAAAAAAAGGATCATAAAATGTTGTATTACAAAAATCAAGGGAACAGAGAATTTTAAAGCATAAGAATGGCCAGTCAAGTCAGATGTCCCTATGGGACGAAGATAAGGGCCTAGAAATTTACCAAAAGGAGGTCTTCCATGGAGTAGTAAAGGTCAAGGACAAACTGTAATAGGTTGAGCATAACCATGTAGTAAGGGGAGAAAGTTGAAACAGATTGCAAAAAATTGTGGTTAACAAAGGCAAGAGCAATAAGAGAAACCCAAAAATGGAGAAATCAAGGATCTGGTTGTTCAATAAAGCAAAGAAAAGGGATATTGAGAGTATGAGGATGTTGACATTTGCGAAGATGAAGCCTTTACAGGTGTTAGAATGACTTTAGGACAGTGGCCTCGATGGGATTAAGATACATATTCATAGAACTGTTGGCATCAAGAAAGACTGAGGTGGGGTGGTTCAGAGAACACTGAGATCACTAAAGGAAAGGCTCTATTTAGATTTAAATAAATAGAACATCTACAGAGCAATTCAGCATTCAAACAACCAACCAATCTATGAGGAGAAAGAGAGAGGACAGCGCCAAAAGTCTTGGGTGAATGTAGACAGTCAGCAGTGTTGGTAAACAGAAGGGTAGAAGGTGGCATAGCCAGATCTCGTCAGCTTCAAAAGGAAAAGGGATCATATTGAGTCTTTCCTTAAATGAAGTGCTGTATGCAATCAAGGGGGCCCTAAGTAGTTCCATGTGACTGTAAACAGATCTGGGCCGCAGGAATTCTTATTACTGTAGAGAGATGCCAGACTGACAGCACTCCCATTGAACTTGACACAGAGCCCCAGAGCCACTCCACAGAGAAACTGTTCTCTTCCTTTAGAAAAGAGGCTGTTGGGGCACCTGGGTGGCTAAGTGGGTTAAAGCCTCTGCTTTCGGCTCAGGTCATGATCCCAAGGTCCTGGGATCGAGCCCCACATCGGGCTCTCTGCTCAGCAGGGAGCCTGCTTCCTCCTCTCTCTCTGTCTGCCTCTCTGCCTACTTGTGATCTCTGTCTGTCAAATAAATAAATAAATCTTAAAAAAAAATATAGAAAAGAGGCTGTTTCACAGTTCTGTAATGAAAGTGGCGTAGAACCAACAGTGGAGAGGGCTGGAATCCGATGCTGTCCCACCCCGACTGTATGACCTTGGGAGTGTCACCTCCCCTTCCTGGACATCATTTTCCTCATCCACATTGATTTATTCATCTATAAATCACAACTCCCACTATCTGGTGAAGCCTCATGGCCGTAGGCCCATCCGAGATGTTGAGGACAAAGCGTCAAGTAGGACACACCCCAAACCAAGGGCCTAACATTAGACAATTCTAATTCTCTCCACCAAGCGCATGTGTTTTAAGTGAAAGTACTAGAGTGTCAGGGTAGCAGTGTAAGAGCCGTGGATCTTTCGGGATCCAGTCAGACACAGACACGAGTTGAGGTGTCAGTTCCTACTTGGGTCCTGAGGGAGTCCATGAAATGTCTACTAATAAACTTCCCAGAAACTGCTTCCATCACTTGAAGAGATCCAGATGGAATTATGCCCAACACATTTACAATTCTGCAGTAAAAATTAAGTGTTCTGCCCGACGGTTGCACATTCTAAAGTACACATGTGCGTGACTCTGCCTTAAAAAGGAGCAAAAGTATTATTATTGGACAATACATATAATTTACTGCCATGAAGTCTCCAAGCAAACTGAAACCAAAGGGAAATTTTTTAAAAATATATTTTTTGAAGCCTCCTGAGTGAAGAAAACTGTGAGAGCCCTCAGCAGGGTGGAAAACTCTGGCATCAGAGCTTTGTTCAAATCCCACCTCCGCCGCTTTGTCCGCATAGCCTTGGCTTATTCCTCTGCACCTCACCTGTAAAGCTAAACCAGAAGCCTACCTTTTAGGGAGTTGAGAGGGTTTAGTGAGAAATGCTATCGTCTCATGTTAAGATGACATAATTAAAACAAAAACAACGACAGGACTGATGTGTGGTGGAAGGAGCCCGAGACGTGGAGTCAGGCGTGCCAAGTTCAAACGCCATTTCTCAGCAACTGCAGGTGGTGATGCTGGGCAAATTATGCAACCTCCATGCACTTCCATTTCCTCAACTGTAAAATGGATTATTTTGAGGATAAAATTACATTTTTATATGTGGGTGTATGTTAGTTCTAATATATGTCTATTAGCTTGACCCCTTAGAAAAGTTTGATAAATGTTTGTCCTTTCTTTTCTTTGAAAGCCATTACATATTAAATAAAAATGCTATTTTTCTGTGGTTCAGCATGCTTCACTTCCCCTAGATATAACTGAAGTATAAACCTCATTTAAAAACATGTCAAAAAAATAAAATAAAACAAATTAAAAACATGTCAGACACATAACAGATGTTAAGGGCAAAGAAGAGTTAAAAGCACTACAAAAATGTAAGATGTATTTTATTTTACATATCACTAACATATAATACATAATTAATACAGTTTTGTTATATTCTGCTGCTCCCATTCTTTGGCTACATTACATTTAGCCTGAACCATGGGGATAAAATAAATAGAACGTCTACAGAGCAATTCAGCATTCAAACAACCAACCAGTAAGAAATTCCCCTTTTCCCTTCTTCCACCCCAGGAGACCAGGGATTGGGGGGGTGGGGGGCGGCTAACTCAGTCTCTGAGTACAGAGGTGATTTTTCAATCTCCATTTACATCTAATTATCAAGTCACAGTTTGCAGGTTGACAACAAGGTCAGGAACCAATGAAATTAGTCCCATTAGAGACCTCAAACTCACCCCATGAAAAGGAAAGGGAGGCAAGAAAGCCTGTGGAGAATAACTTTGACTCTAGTAGGACCATTCGTGGAAAGGTAAGGCAGTGCTGGAAAAACTAGCTGTCAGCTATCCCCCAACCCCACCCTCTGCTTTACCAGATTGCATATGTGTGCAAATTGCCTCTTTGTAATTAGTAAGTACTGATGGAGGCCCCTTAAGTCCTGTGTTCCAAACATTGTTTCCCAAAAACATAATGAAATACTGCTTCTCAAGCTGGTCATTCTAAATCCCGACCCTGACCACACATTGGAATGACCCAGCAAGCTTTTAAAAGATACGAATCCAGGGTCCCCTCTCAGATCAGTTATTGTAGAATCAGGTATGGGGGTGGTGAGAGGGCGGGCATCAGTGGCTTTGCACGGGTCCAAGGTCATTCTACTGTCTAACCAGTGTTTAAGAGCAGCAGAGACATCCACATTCTCTAGCACTTAGAAAACACCTTACCCTTTCCACAAGTCCCTGAGAAAGTGAAAATATGAAAGGGAGGGGGTCCTTTAACATGGGCTGGAGCAAACTGCCCCATCTCAGAATCTATCTCTCTGACAGGTACATTTCCGAGATAAGGAGGTCATATCCTCCTGTGGGATAATGTACATGTAGTAGAGTTTCCCTAGATTCTTCAGAATTACCCACCGAGTCTATGAAGAAAAAGCCAGCTTTGTACCTTAACCGCATCTTGCACTTCTCTGGCGCGCCTGTGGCAATGACCTACAGGGCTGGGTCTCAGGTGGCCGTACCAGTCCCTGCCTCATGCTCCAGTCACCGCAGTTCTTTGACTGATTTCTTTTATTAATTTAATGCCTCTCTGAGAATCACCCACAGTTAATCTTAGTCAATTCAGCACTCACAGGGCTGGGTGCTCGAATATGCTCGTCAATATGAGAAAACAGTAGGCGAAGAATTACGACACGACTCCCCTTTGATTGGACTTTGGTTCCCAGGAAACCCAGTTGGACAGAAACCCCAACGGAAAACAAGCAATAATTGCCCCCCAGTTGTCCCGCCCTTTGCAGATAAATGCCTTGCGGGATCCATCTGGCCATTCCACGCGGGGTCGCCTAGTCAGAGCAGATGTCTGCCAGCCAGAGGTTTGCCTTTGCACTATGCATTTTAGAAATAAGTTTGCTGACCGCCGAGCCCACTCCTAGGTGAGTTGCTTTTCCGTTTGTCTCTGGAATTTCACTTCCGGCTTTGTTATATCAAGGTCTACTTCTTAGCAGGAAAGGAGGTTAAAAAATTTTTTTCAACCCACCTTGAGATAGATAGTCCCAAAGTTTAACCTTTGAAAAGGGGTGAGGAAAAGTACAGGGGTATGTTTCTGAGAGTTTTCTATGGTGAGCTGTAGCCGTTTCCAGCAATTTCTTTTAAACAGCCATTCAAATGTTAAGGCCGAGATAGTCTTTCAATACTCGGAATGATGAAACAAAGCTGGTTTTCACCAGGGTATGATGAATAAACCTGAGTTTATCAGTATTTCACATCTGAAAACTTTAAAAGAAAGAAAATTAATCTCTCCCTCATTCCGCCTCAATGTCCACCACCCTTTATGGTGGACTACCTCACCTTTCTGCCGCTGTGTCAGGTGAGGGTTAGGCATTTTGCTTCTCCTCCTTGACATCCCAGGTTGTGTCCAGAGGCACACATTTTGATCTCAGGCTTAGGATTGTAGTTCTATCCTTCAAGAAGAATCACCATCCTGCGGACCCATCAGTCATGCTTCCAGCAAAGACTGACTTTCTCTCCTTTTGTTCTGATCCTAATTGGGAACAAGAAACTTATGCCAAGCTGAGCCAGGAAATAAATCATAAGATAGTATCTGCTTACTGAACACCACTGCTGCACCCGGAATTGCTGGAGAACACATCCGCCATCCAATACAGAATGATGAAACCCCGGGGACAGTATTGAACTATTTCCGGTTTTGACAGTATTGTTGGGGGACAATATCTGCCCAAACACTCACCCTCTGCCCTGACATCACTGCAACCTGCAGCCATTTCCACTTTGGTCATCTGACTCTTAGCGTAACCAAATTCTGTTTTGGAAACTGATGGCCATGGCAAGCACATCCTCACCAGCCTCTTGGCTACCTCTGGGGCCGCCGTGCCTCCTGGGCCGCCGCGCCTCCGGGGCCCTACCGGCATGTAGTGTGAGCTGAAAAGCCGTGTTCCATTCGGAAAACATTTTCACTTACCTGACATCGGGGACAAAAGGGATTTGGGAAGGCAGTTACTAAAAGTTGCTTTAGCCTTCTGGTACTTACCCTGACCCTTTCTTAAGTTAAAAAAAATAATTTAAACAACCCGCATTCCTGGATTGAGACTCCCGCTGATCAAAAAGGAGAGTCTGCAGGAAAGCCTGCAACCACTTTGAAGTTTGCGTCCCTGGGTCCTGGCCGCACTCAGCTGTTTCAGGGAGGACCATAAAGGCCCCCTGGCCGGCCCCCCCCAGCTCGGAGCAGATGCACTGCTGAGCCAGATTTGGCTTCTAGCGCCTCACTTCCAAGGCCCTTAGGAGTTTATGAGGGTTACCCTGCTCCAACACTCCGTGCTCTGCCCCTTGACAGTGTTCAGATCCGTCAGGAAGTGAGACACGTAGTTCGACCAGAGCACTGGAGTTTGCAAATGAGTTTTTTAAAATACAGAGTTGATCAGAATGGAGCACTCCTCTGAAGTGAGGCTTTCCAAACTCAGCTGCAGGTGTCATTATCAACGAAGAAACCATGTACGTTTGAGCACGTTACTCAAACTTTCTGTACCTTGGTTCCCTCATCTGTAGGGTGGCAGCTGTATTCTTTTCCTAGTACCAGAAATCAGGCAGCTTCAAACAACAGAAATCTATTACCTCACGATTCTGGAGGCTGGAAGTCTGAAATCAAGGTGTCCACAGGGCGGTGCTCCCTCTGAGACCCTAGGTATGATCCCTCTCTGCTTCTGCTGGTAGCTGGCAATCTTTGGCATCTGTGGCTTGTAGTTACCTCATTTCAGTGCCTGCCTCTGGCACCATAGGGCTATTGTCAATCATCTTTCTTCTATGCCTGTTTGTCAGGTTCTAAATTTTCTCAAGGACGCCAATCATACTGGAATCGGGCCCACCGTAATAAATACACTTTAACTTGATTTCCTCTGTAAAGACCTTCTTTCCAAGTAAGGTCACATTCTGAGTTAGAGGGGTTCGAACCTTAACTTCCTGGTTGGGGGAATGGGGTGGGGGGACACAATTCACCCCTTAACAGTGACAATAATAGCACCTATCTAATAAGGGTCTCTGTGACAGTTAAATTATTATATATATATAGTACTTAAAGCGACAGTGCCTGGCACAAAACGCAGTATATGCAAAACATTCTTTAAAATAATAACTTGCTATTACTTGGATATGCCTTCTAGTTTGGAGGAAAGGAAGAAATCGAGTTACAGCCAGCCTTCAGGGGTTATCATCTGGCTACACACGTTTCACCTGAAGCCAAGTGACAGTGAACTATTGCTACTGGTGAATTATTAGGAATCAATCAATAATCCTTTGTTTGTGAACATAATAGTGCCCATGAGAATAGATCATAAACAGGACAGTATCTCTCAGGTTTCTCGAAGTAGAATAGAATGTTAAAACCAGTGTGCTAGGAGAATCCTAGCTCGTAACACAGGTCCTGGAAGCAGGTGGCCTGAGTTTGATTCCAGGGTCCATCATTTATTAGCTTTGTAACCTGAGGCAAAGTCCTTAATTTCTCTAAATCTGTTCCTCACCTCAAAGTGGAAATAAAACTGTGATTTGCTATGGGAAACTCCTGATAATTCACGCCATGTCCTCAGCACAGTGACCGTCCTGCTTTGAGGGCTCCATGGGCACAGCTATCATTATATTTTCTTTTTAATTTGTAAATAAACAACATATTTACAGGGCTCAAAGATCAAAAAATATAACAAAGTGCACCTTGAGAAGTCTTGATTTCCCTACCCATAACTTTTCATGAGATTTATGTTCTTACGTGTAAAGTACTTCGAATCTTACCCCCTCCTGCCCTAACCCATTCTCCTAGGCAGCCACCTTCATTAGTCTTCTGTGCATCCTTCCAGAATGTTTTAGTGCAGATTAAAGCATACAGTCATATATAATCTTATCCTTCCCCTTTCTTTCACATACTGTCTTGTACTTTGCTTTTTCCTTTACAGTCTATCCTGGAAACAGTGTCATATCAATTTAGAAGGAAATTCCTAATTCTCCTCACAACTGATTAATTTCCCATTGTGTGGTTAAATTGAAGAGATCCAAAATGTCGGTTTTCCCTCCTTCTTTGGCTGTATACACCTGTGTTTTTAATATTCATAGTCAGTACAAGTTAACAGATATTTATTCATTAACTACTATTGGACAAGGAGGGTCATTTGTTTATTCATCTTGGTAATACAGCAAATATTTATTGAGTTTGCAACACGGGCCAGACATTGCATCAGGAATTGCAGTGTAATACTGAACGCATTATAAGAGTCTCTCCCCTCACTGGCTTACAGTCAACTAAGGAATATAAACAAATACACAGTGACTGAAACAGCCAAGGTCTCCAAGTGAAGCCCATGATGCTAGAGAAGATGTGCTCCTGTGACTTCCACCATTCCACCATCACCATTTCACCGTTCCACTCATCCACTGGCTTCATCTGTTCCAGCCTCTGCAAGGACTTTGCACCTGTAACTCTGCCCCCTCTCTCTTGCATCATCAATAGCTCCCTTTGTACCGAATCATTCCCATTAATCTATAGACATGTAACAACTTCCACTAAATGTTGGCTCATCCTCAGCCTTACTCCATCTGTACACACTCACATCCAGCTTTATGGAGGGACATTGCACTTGCATTTTGACAAATCTCAAATTTATATCTATGGTGCACTCGCTTCCTTGAACATAATATCTAATTACTTAAGTCAGCAGCTCTTGAAAATCTAAGAGGCATCTCAAACTTAACATGTCCAAAACATACCCACTGATTTCTCTACCGACCTCACCCAAACTACACCACTCACTGGTTTACTCGGGTAGTAACCTGGGAATCACACTTTACTCCCCTATTTGCATCCTTCCCACAGGCAATCTAACAGCACGTCTGTTGGTATTATCTTTAAAATATGTCCCAAATCTGCCCACTGCCTGCTGTCTCCACTGTGACTATTCTAGCCCAAATCACTATCATTTCTGGCCTGTATCCAGCCTCGCCCACATCCCACTAGTTAATTTTCCATCTAACAACCAGAGACATTTTTAAGTCTTTTGAAAACATAACTCTGGATGTTACTCCTGTTCTCATACTCCTCTAAGAGTTTCCATCAAGCTCAGAATCAGATCCAAACTCCTCACCACAGCCTACAAAGCAGGAGAGGCACCCTACCTGTTTCTCCAGGCACATCAGCCACCCTCCTTTTTCTCACTCTTCTCTGTCACTGTACTTCGGTGCTTCCGATATACTGTCTCAGGGCCTTTGCACTTACTTTCCCCTAGCATGGAACATTCCTTTTCCAGATACTCACATAGCTTCTCTCTGAATGCATCCAAGTATCTAACCAAGTATCATCTGTTTTGGTCAATATTGCTATGTAACAAATCATCCCAAGACAGTAGATTAAAATAATACCGATTATTTTACTGGCTCATGAGTCCAAGGGTGGACTGGGCTCTGTGAAGGGATTCTCATGGGTCTCCCACATGGACGTAGTCAGATGGTGGCTCAGCCCGGATTCTTATGATGGCTTCTTCACTCTTGTGTCTGTCACTTGGGCTGGGAAGACTCAAACCACTAGGGGCTGGAACACTTAAGTCTCCTTGAGAATCTATCTCCACGTCTTTCTCTTTGTCCTCCATGTGGTAGACTCAGAGTATTCAGTTTTATCCATAGTGGGAAGGGGATCACAGAGCACATGTCTTGAGATAAGCCAGCAGAACTTGCATGGCCTTCTCGAACCTTAGCCTTTAAAACATGCAGGCTCACTTCCACCACATTCTACTCAACAGGGTGTTAAGATAGACACTACCGGCTTCAGGCAGAGGGCACTTAGAGCCCATCTTTGTTGGGAAGAATGGCCAAAAAAATTGTGAACACATTTTTACATCACCATACCTCCTCTGAGAGGGTTCTTCTCCATACAAGAAAGCTCCCTCCTCAACCCCAGTCCGAGAGCCCTCCTCTTACCCTGCTTTTCTTTCTTTGACCGCTCACATGTCTTCATTGATACTGCGTGCTATATCTGCTGGGTTCTCGTTTACTGTATCTCAGCCACTAGAATGCAGGCTCTGTGGTGGTAAAGACATGTAGCCCCAGACACTAGAACCATTCCTGACACAGAGCAGGCCCTCCGTGAGGGTCGTTGAATATTGGCTCATTGGGAGCACCTGAGAGAAGCTCTTAAGTTAAGACTTGGGAAATCAGGAAAGGTCCTAAAAAAAAAATGAGTGTTGGACACTGTTGTCCTATTACCTTTTCATTTGATGAATTGCATGAACTAAGCAAACTGGCAGATCCGTGGGTTAAGAATGCAATCCTAAGGAGCTTATATTTCGCCACTCATAGGAGCCACATTGCCTTATTTATTGACAGAAAGATTCCTTCCTGTGTTTTTTTTTTTCACCTGGGTCTGCCACAATGTGTCCTGGAGTGTGAGCTGCTCTGGAGGTTTCCTTTTAATAAAGCTGGAATCTCTTCATGGCCAGGAGATGGAAGCCGGCGTGCATCAATGGCCCTTCATTGAATGCATTCCTGGCCCAGACTTAGACCTCCTGAGGTGCTGCTGTACATTACTTTGATCTGGGAAGTGACTTTCAAGCTGAGATTGAAACACTTAGAGATACGTTTTACTTGATAAACACATTTCATCTAGGAATCCAGAAAGTGCTTTGCAAATACTTCTCCAGTCCGCCTAATAACTCAGCAGGGCAAAAGGCAGGTGGTAAGCATTGTGCATACACAGTCTTTGAGCCACAAAACATTATCTGCCTAGTGAGTCAGAGGAGCTCAGGAGGGAGTGGTGGGCTCAGAAGGAGCTGTCCAAGATCACTCATCTTCTTTCTTAATATTTATGTAGTACATTCATTTCAGTACAGCATTCCTTTTGCATAATCTACTACTTCCTGCTGATGATTCCCCAGGGTCCTGCTTATTTTGCCTCCAAGTCACCAGGTATCTGGTGCAATGAAGGGAAAACAGCCAGATGCTCACACACTTTCCAGCTTATTTTTGTCTAATTTGACACCATTTAGGTTTAAGCTTAAAATAGATCCAGGCAAGAACCAAGCTGTCCAACTGATGTGATTTAAAGATTTCATTTATTTATTTTATGGTGAGGCAGGGGGAGAAAGAGCATAAGCAGGGGGAGTCGGAGAGGGAGAAGCAGGCTTCCCACTGAGTAGAGAGCTGGATGCGGGGCTTGATCCCAGGACCCTGAAATCATGACCTAAGCCGAAGGCGGACTCTAAATCGACTGAGCCACTCAGCCATCCCCCAGATGATATGCTTTAAACAATAGCTCTATTAAGGAAGGACAAAAGGAAGGAAGGGAGAAAGGAAGGAAGGAGGGGGGAGAGGGGGAGGGAGGAAGGAGGGGGAAAAAAGTATTGACAAAGTTATGACCATTTAGGTCATTTCAAAGAGGATCTACTTGGTGATGAGAGGGGGGTATAGCATAGGGAACAGGGCAAAATTGCAGTGAACTAGGAGTGGAGAGAGGTTGATTCTGAATCCAGTTTTGCCACTAACTGTCCAACTTTGGATAAATGGTATAATTTTGGTTTTAGTTTCTCATCTGTAAAAGAGAACTAATAACACCTACAAAATTTATGTCTCAGGGGTTAGAATAAAAGGTTAATGAGAAAATGAGATTTGAAAATTGTCTAGTAAAACTAGAAGACAAATAGAAGAAACTGGGGGCACCTGGGTGGCTCAGTCGTTAAGCAGCTGCCTTCGCCTCAGGTCATGATCCCAGTTCCTGGGATCTATCCCCACATCAGACTCCCTGCTCAGTGGGAAGCCTGCTTCTACCTCTGCCACTCCCCCTGCTTGTGTTCCCTCTCTTGCTGTGTCTTTCTCTGTCAAATAAATAAATAAAATCTTTTTAAAAATTAAAAAAAAATTAAATAGAAGAAACTGCTTAGTTAAAAAAACATTTCTTGAATGTTGTAGGCTGAATTGTGTCCCCTACCCCCATTCATATGTTGAAGTCCTAACCCCTAATACCTCAGAATATGACTGTGTTTGGAGTTATGGTCTTTAAAGAGGTAATTGAGTTAAGACGGGTTCATTTTGCTGGGCTCTGATCCAATACGACTTATAAGAAGAGTCCTTATAAGAAGAAAAAATTTGCACACAACTGTAGAGAGGAAAGATCATCTGAACACACAGGGAGAAGCCAGCCATATACAAGCCCAGGAAAGAAGCCTCACAAGAAACCAACACAGCAGACAGCTTGATCTCAGACTTCTAGCCTTCAAGAACTATGAGAAGATAAATTTCTGTTGTTTCAGCCACACAGTTGTGGTATCTGATTATGACAGATACATGACACCTGATAGCTAGAGGGTTGTAAGTCCCACTCCCAGGACAGGGATGTGATCAGAGGACCTTTCTAGGGGGTCTTTCAGAGGATAGGGTCATTCCAGGGATGAACTCAAATCATGGTCTAGAAGGGCAATAAAAGATCAAAGGCAGAGCTCTGTACTAAGTCCGGAGGGTGAGTTGAACCTGTAAAAAGAAAAGGAGTCCTTAAGTTAGAAACTGAGAAAGAAGGGAATCAGCATATACATAATTTATGTGGTTTTATTATTTATGTAAAAGATATTAGAGAACAGTCTGTGGTGATGCCAATGTTTTTGGAGCAGGATCCTGGTCCCAGTGTGTGAAACAGATGAATAGCTTTTCTCGGCAGCCCTCATCGTGGGCTGGGTTCTAGGCTTGCCAGCAAAAGACTTGTCACTCTGGAGTGTGTACAGTGGATTTCACCTTCCATTGTCATCCTTCAGTCCATACTGTACCCTCTGAACTTAGTTATTCATTGAAGCCGCTCTCAGTGGCAGGGGGGAAAGAGAAAAGTATCATGTCACAGATCTACAGGGTGCAGTTTCTAGAACCAAGGGAGTTTTCCCTTCCTTGCACCACATACCTGGTTACTTGGAGGCAAAATAAGCAGAACCCTGGGGAATCATTGGGAGGAAATCAGAGAGCTACCAGGGCTGCATATCTTTCCAGAAGCCCTAAGGGGGAATCCATTTTCTTGGTTCTTCCAGCTTCTGGAGGCTGCCTGCCTTCCTTGGTTCATGGCTTCTTTCCACTTTCACAGCCAGCAAAAGCCAGTGGGGTCCCTTCTTATGCTTTGAATATCTCCTACTTCTTCTTCTGTCTTTATATCTCCCTGAACTGTTCTTCTGCGTTTAGGAGCTTACACGTTTGGAATGAGTCCACCCAGAATAATATTTCTAAGTCACATCTACAGATACCTTTCTGCCTTGTAAGGTAAAATATTCTCAGATTCTAGGGATTAGGTTGGGGACATGTTGGGGTGTCATTATTCTGCCTGCCGCACCATGTTAGAAAATTTGGATTTTATCATAAGAGTGAAAGGAAGCTTCCAGAAATGTTTTCAGGAGGGGTATGGTACAATCAAATCTGCATTTTTAGAAGATCCTACGTACAATTTAAGGGAACTGGATTAGCAAGACATTGTTGTCATCCAGGAGAGATGTAATGTTAGTGTAGAACAGAGAAGCATCTGGCAGAGCTGAAGGATGGATGGATTTGAAAGTCATTTATAAACTAAACAACAGATTTTAATGGTTGATTAGCTATAGGCGATGAGTGTGAGGGTTGCAGGATAAGACAGGCAGCACCCAAGCCTCTGGTCAGGCCAACTGCATAAATGAAAGTGCTGTTCACCCAGACAGTAAGTACGGAGGAGGTACAGCTTTGAGAGGAGAGGAAAAAATGATGAATTTGTTTTAAGAATATTTTGAGTTCAATGGACCATAATGAAATCCAAGTGCAGATGTACAGTTGGGAGTTTTATCCAAGAGCTTAAAATTCAGGAGAGATGTCTGGACTGCAGACCTATCTCTGAGCGTCATTAGCATATGCATGGAAACCAAAACCCTGAGAAAGTGTAGAGAGAAAAAACAAAAAAGTGGATTCAAGGACAAGGTTGGAAAAACAGCATTCCATCCAGAGATGGTCTAAGGAGGAGGAGCACATGGGTGAGTAGGAGAACCGAAGGAAGAGAAAGAAGAAATGGTAGTTTAGTGTCATTCAGTCCAAGGGAAGAGAGTATTTTAACAGCAAGAATGGCCAATTGCATTGACCCCTGTAAGGAAGTCAATAAGAGAAGCACTGAAAGGACCAATTGAGCCACATGGCAGTCATCATTGACTTTGGCCAGAGCAATGTCCCTGGGGCAGGAGGGCTGAGCCGTTGATTGGGAGTAAGGAACAAAATACAGGATTCAAACTACTCTCCCAGGAAAGTTGGCTAAAAGGATGAGAGAATTTAAGAAGTACCTAAAGATGAAGGGGGAGATGAAACTCTTTTTCCCCCCCCTTTTTATGAAAGAGAAATAAATATTTTGATACCAATTCTTTTACAAATTCTTTTACATTGTGAAAGGGCAGGAATGGGAGCAGCTGCAAAGAAGTGTAGAGTTCACAAAGAAGGTCTTTTTTGCTCATTCATTTGGTTCTTTCTGTTTAGTATCAAAAACTTGAACACAATATACAACACATGGAAAGAAACTGGGAGGGAGGAAGAGTTTTAATGCAGACCATGTTCAGTGGTCTCACTGACAGTGACCTCAGTCAAGGTCTCAGAGAGCTGGGATCTAGAGCCTTTGTGGAGGCAATGGCCTTTCGGAGCCAGCCCTCTAGAGCAAGATGCTGCACTCTAGAAAGGACAGGTGCCAGCTCTGGGAAGTCAGGACAGAGCATTCATAGGATGCTTGTTCAGTGGTTTTTGCTTTTGGTTTTCTTTTCTTTTCTTTTCTTTCATTAAAGAAGATCGTCATCCAAGGAGGTGTTGTAACCAGAAGAAATCCAAATGGTGAACCAAGAAAGAAAGTTCAAAGTTCAGAAAAGCACAGCTGAGCTTTGGATCTGGGGTGGGAGGGAAGGCTGTAAGGGCCAAAGTATAGGTGTTAAAATGCAGAATGGTGAGGGGTCAGTCCTGAAGCAGAGTGTGAAAGGTAAGGCTTGTTTAGGATGTGAACAGAGCAGGGGTAGGAAAGCTGGGCTCCCAGGTGCTTGCCTGGACCCACTGGCTTACAAGGAAACCAGGCAACTGGAAGCTTTTTCAGACTCTTGGGGAAGCAAAGTGAAAAAAGGTCTCTAGAAGGTAGCAGGAAATCTGAGAAGACTGATGCACATAAACAGGCAGCACGATGACTTGCCTTTTACTATGTTGTGGTTGGGTGGAAAGTTAAGTCACAAAGCAGTACAAGAATTCAATAAGAAGACCAATTGAAAACATAAAGCTGCTTATGATCCAATGTCAAATGAGAGATCTAGTAAAAGGATAATTTCTTTGATTTTCAGGGCTCCTGGGTGGCTCAGTAGGTTAAGCATCTGCCTTTGGCTCAGGTCATGATCTCAGCGTCCTGGGATCAAGTGCCGCATGGGGCTCCCTGCTCAGCAGGAGCCTGCTTCTCCCTCTTCCTCTGCTCATGCTCTATCTCTCACTCTCTCTCTCAAATAAACTTTTAAAAATCTTAGAAAAAGAAAGGATAAGTCCTTTGATTTGGAAAGCAGAAAAATAGTAAATAAATCAGACTGGTTCGGGAAGATTTCTTGGACACAGACACGAGTCATGCCATGAAGTTGATGATTCTGTTCTCTTAGTTCTGGCCCACAGGTAGTAGAAGACAATGAGAAGCCACTTCCCATAGACTGCAGAATGAGCTCCTGGAGCGAATGGTCAGAATGTGACCCTTGCCTCAGACTAAAGGTAAGTGTCATTCCCCACCAATGCCATTCCCCGCCAATGACCCCAAATGGAAACTGTGTTGCCAGCATCTCCAGGAAAAGGACTAGGAGGCAGGGAGCTCCCACCCCCACCCCCACTGAGTTCCCAACTAAGAAGGAAAGATAAATATCTACGTGGATGAGGCTCAGTTTGCCTAGAAATCTCACCATGGCACACAATAATAAACGTGTGCCTTGAAGAATCAGATGCTGAAGGACAGACAGCCAACCCTAGCATGTGAGGTAACTTTAATATTGGTGACTACTTTTAGGGCTTCCATCTTGAAACAATCAACTTAACTGGGTCTAGAGGGCTACAGTACTGTGGACGCAGTTTTAGATCATTACCCTTTTTTGGCCATAGAAATTCTAATATTTCCAGCTTGTTTTGCACAGTTCCGTTCAAGGAGCATTGAGATCTTTGGACAATACAACGGGAAGAAGTGCATAGAGGCAGTGGGAGACAGACAACTGTGTGAACCCACGGAGCCCTGTGAAGACGTGGAGGAGGACTGTGGCAATGACTTTAAATGTGCTACAGGTAATCCTCACATCCCCCTTACTCCCCATGGGCTTCTGTGGGCACTCGCGAACGAAAAGAACAAAGCCTGCTTTTACACGCTTATGTTTCCAAGTGCAAAAGGGGCTGGTCAAACGGCTTTCTGTAAATGTACAAAGAATTCAAGTATGTGCCTGTTGCCTCCCCTCCATCCATGTTAAAGTCCATTTGCTTACATCAAGAAGAGAGAGGAAATCTGGCATGAAACACACAGTGTCTTTCTTGATTTTGATCACAGGCCGATGTATCAAGAGACGGCTTCTGTGTAATGGTGACAATGACTGTGGGGACTTTTCAGACGAGGATGATTGTGAAGGTGATCCCCATCCCCCCTGCCGTGACAGAGTCGTGGAAGAATCTGAGCTGGGGCGGACGGCAGGCTACGGGTCTGTATTTGGCTGAAATGTTTCTAGATGAAGATGGGAGAAAGGGACTTTCATCTTTTCCTGCTGTCCTAGGGTGGTGGAGGGTCTGCACGTGGGCAGGGCAGCCCCCCAGTCTGCATTCTCCTTGAAACATGCTTGAGCTTAAAAGAAGGTAAGTGCAAAGTCAGTATCTCAAGATCATTTGGACAAGGTACCCGACCTCAGGAAGGGGTCTGTACAATCAGGATGATAGGTGATTTTCTCCGAGTCCAGCAGGAGGCGACACACCTCAGTTTAGAACTTCAGAAAGACCACAGCCATGTTCAAGTGACATGTTATCACTTGACATTGAATTGCCAGTGGTGGGTTTGGCCGTTCAGATGTTTGAATTGTTGGTAAGGCTGTCTTCCAGAACTTGTTCTGGATCGACATCTGGTTATAAGTTCTCAGAAGAGTACAGCATTGTAGAGCTGACCCAAGAGGAAAGCGCAGAAGAAGCAACTGTGATGTTGGTTGGTGATGGTGTTGAGACTCTGGTTCTCAAAGTGAAGTTTCGCCCATTTTCTGTGCAAAATGTAGGGGTTAGGGCCAGCTAAACTCAGATTAGAAGTCTTGGACAGTTTAGAACTCAAGAGTTTTACAGAATAAAGACCACTAACCAGAGATCTGTGTTCTAGGAATTAGGAAAATGATGTAGGTCCAAGGGGCTGTTCCATATAGTCAGAGAACATTCCAGGGATGCCCATGGCATAGTTTCCATTTCAGTTTCCAAAAGTTCTGAGGTGTTTTCAGTAATGGTACTTTGGTAGATTTGTTGCCAAATTGTACTCAACAGAGACACATCTTTTCCCACATCCACTGGTCTATTGACGGAGATGGCATGTGGCTCTGTTTCACTGTCTGCCATGCGATGTGTCTTATCAACCTCATAAATCTCAGTGCCTGGTTTATCACAGATGCTCTATCAACACTGGGGAATAGACAAATAGGTGAATCAATCAATCAGCTCATGAATTAATGAAAATAGGTGCTTCTAAAATACTGTCAACTGGCATTAGGTAAGATTGAAACTGGTTCCCTAGAAATAAATTCAGGTTCAGGACTTATTTCCTGGGACAGGGATAAGAAGAGGAAAGAAAATGAGGGCAATGGTAAAAGCAAGGCTAATAGAGGGACTAAGGTACTGGGTCTCAACCAGGGATGATTTGCTCCCCAGAGGACATTTGATGATGTCTGGAAACTATTCCAGTTGTCATAACTGTGGGGGATAGGACAGAGGACTCAGGGGGTGAGGGAGCACTGCCGATATCCAGTGGGTAGAGGCCCTGGATTGGACCAATCCTGAAAGGTACACAGTGGCCAGACCCACAGCGTCAGTGGAACTCAGACTGAGAAACCCTATCCAGGGTAGGGGGCAGTTCCTAAGGTAAGGCCTCTGGATCAGGGTTGGCCATAAATGGAGATGTCTTCTCCCTCCAAGCTAGATTGAACTTGCACTTGTTGAATCTCAATAAGGAGAAAAATCCAGGGTACCAAGAGTTAGGAAATAGATAAAACATTTCACATACCCTTTACTCACATTATAAAATCTCATCCTAGCAGCATTCAAGTATTGCCTACTAAGTGTCTTTGGCCCCTAGCCTGAAGGTAGGAGTCACAAAGTGTAGCCTGAAGGTACACAAAGGGTACAGTTTTTGTCTCCAAACACAGGAGGTTCTTTTAAAAATTGTCAGTAAATGGTATGGGGGTTGTCAGACACCTTATAACCAGATCACAGCCTGCTCCAATGCGTTCTGACTCATTCTCCTGCTTTCCTTAGGGAGAGACTGTTGAGTCCATGGTTGAAGTCCATTATGACATTGTTTTTGTTGTATTTGGGATCCAAGAAGCAGTTTTCTCCTTAATCTAAACAGATGGGCTTGAAGCAGGGTTTTGCACATATTATGTATTTTCACTCAATGCAAATTTACACCTTGTGAAAGGATATGGAAATTTTAGCCCGCTCAGCTGAAAAACAATCATTCCTAATCTATTAGTTTTCTCTGTTTTTTCAGAAAACAGACAAATGGATTATATAGCATTTGCTAGAAAGTTTCATAATGAGGCATCCCAGGGAGCTGGGTGATTATATCATCTTTTGCCACAGTAAGGGCTGGTAACAGTGAATGACACAGGCTTGAGTCTTCAGGACCAAGGAAGAGGGTGGGGCCCCCCGCCATGGGGAAGGTTGGCTGAAGAGGTGAAAAATGAAGTAGGTCCTCATAGAATAATTTCACCAGTATTTTTTATTAAATTCCTCATTACCATGAACAATTACCTGTAACCAGTCTTCCTAAAGTCTATTATTCTCCAACAGCTTTCATTGGCATAATGCATTGAACTTTCTTTCCTACATTTTTTTCTATAGATTTTTCATAATAATCCTGAGGTTGTCAGAGAAAGTATTATATTCACTTTATAGGGGAAAAAAAAAAAAGAAAGGGAGGGAAGCCAGCAAGACCAGTTTAGTCTCTTTCAATTCTAGCAGAACTCTTTAGTTTCTAGTGGAACTAAACCCAAGTTTCTCTGACTTTTAGAAAACTCTATTTTTTTCACCATGCCGCCTTACCTTGGCCTCTCCCCCCATGCTCATCACCACCCACGTCATTTCCCCCCATCACTGCAAAGCTCATCAATCAACACCCTAACTTCAAAGCAAAACGAACCTTAGAAAATGAAACTCCTTCAGTTGATTTTCTGAATTTTTGAATTAAGAGTTGATTTTCTGAATTTTTGAATTAAGAGTATAGAAGAGAGGAAATCAGTAATTAATATTTAAGAAGAATTCTCAAAATGACATGCTTTATTATATTGGTGATATTCTTCAATCCTATGAACATTCTGTATTTATTTAGCATGCATGGCTATTATTCTTCCAAGGGACTCTGGGATATATTGAATAGAAGTAATAGGAGTAAACACCCTAGTCATAGCAACAGGCTTAGAAACTGCTTCTACGCAATCCTATCTGGAAAATCTCAACAAGTCTCACCAGAAGTCATATACAATCAGACTCTTTCACACATGAAAGTCACAAGTACCTACAGTCATTAATTTATACCTTTTTTTTCATTTGAAGGACTCCCCCTTAAATTCTTAATGCCAGCAGAATTCCCTTGTAACACAAATGTTTCCGCCTTTTGCCTTGTAGGCATTTGAGATTCTCCAGAAGTGTTTAGGGAAATCCCCAACCCATCTTGTGCTCATTGAAAAAATAGAAATCCAAGCCAGCTGTAAATGATGTATGGTATGCAACAAATTACTTTTTTATGTGATCTAAAGCGTAGCACCCCTTCTGTGGAGGGAGCTTTCTTTTCTGTTCACCTGGCAAATTGGAACTGCTTATGGTTCTAGATGTTGGCATGAAAACAGGCATCTCTAGGTGCTGGCAAAATACAAATGCTTTTTTTATTTCCCAGGCGATGACATTCCAACCATAGAAGTTTTCGTGTTTCTTGGCCGAATAAAAAAATTGGCTCATTCTAGACTAGACTGGCTGTCTCTGTAGTGGTGGAACCAAGTCAAAGGTTTTGAAACATTTCTTCCTTAGTCCTGCTTTAGCCTGTGGAGCAGTTTCATTGCAACTTTCCAGATGGATCCAGCCAACTAGTCTATTTGCTCTTCTGTAAAACAAAATCTTCAAAGTAGGGTATGCATACTGTGAGGTGCAAAGACTTTCTAAAGGGGAGACAGGTAAGTTTTTAAATAATAGTTCTCTCAACTATTAGTGGCTTAACTCATCTATTGAACAAAGAGTGAATCTTCAATTCTGTACATAAATATTTTTCATAAACTTGGAAAGTTTAGCAACTCAGTAGGATCCAAGTTGTGAAGCCCATTCTCTCCTCCCCTTCCCCTTTTACAATCGTTTAACTATCACCTTCCAAAAGAAGAGTGCTCCCCTCACCCATCTCAGTTTTACTCTGTGGTGGAAGAACCAAGAAACATTTCCAAATATTGGTGCTGAGTTGGACGCCAGTGTCTTATAAGTCAACCCATCTCCACTTCTTTTTGAAAGATGTCGTATCAATTTTCAGATAATGGGTTATAAAAATAATTCTTAATGATAGACTACTGATCTTTTTTTGGCGCAAAACTCAGGAGATCAAAGAATCAAGTGACCTTGCCATGACAAAATGCCTTCTATTCTTTTCCACTTACGTACATGAGTAAAGTTTATCAACATTAATATCTACAAAAATGGAAAGTAGGAATATGATTGATTATGAATCTTGTCTTTTTCTAGCAATAAGTAATATTCATCCATGAAGGCAGGAACTAATCACTTAATTAAAAAAGACATCCATTCAACTCATTGAGACAACTTTACAAAAAAATAATGTTTGTTAACTATTTAAATTTTTTAATATACATATATATACTGCTAATAATTGTTACTCAATCCAGAAGAGTTTTTAATTATTTAGACCCAATAGTCAAAGGATACTTATTATTTATAAAATTTCAATTAATACCTTTTTGATACAAAAAAGTATTAAAAAAGTGATCCATTAAAACTTCCAAGCTGAAATAACATTACATTAAGCTGAATTTCTGTAGTGGAAATGGACTAGAAAAATAGACTGAAGAATCAAAAAGGGGTGGGTTCATATGGGAAATCTTTAATCTTTCACTCATTTTTCCGTGAACCTAAAACTGCTCTAAAAAATAAAGTGTCTTTTAAAAATAAAGAATCAAAAAGAATACTACAAAATGTCTAGTTGCTAAAGAAATATAAACATTGCAGGGATTGGACACCCACCATCACTATGGCATTTATAGTTCATCGGATTTATTTTAAAAAGAGGAAAAATAACTATAAGATAAATATTTATAGCATGTTGAGAAATTATATCCTTTGCAACTGCTTAAACTTAAGATGAAAAATCTTAGATGTCACGCCAACATTGTGCAGGCAGGCAAAATTTGTCATAATTTTTTATAGAATAGACGAACAGAAAATCTGAAGACTACCGCCTGAAATCATGCCATACACATTTCCACCTGCAGGATTTTGCTCACACCATTCCACCTACCCTTCCATCCCCATTCTGCAGCACCCAAATCTAATCCTACTTCTTCTAACCTCTATTTATGACGCTGCCTTGAGATTTCTTCCTTTTGGGAACCTGCACGGCAATTGCCTGTGCTGCTCATTGGCTCATCGAGTGTATTTGACCTTGGACTCTTTTTTGAAATTGGTGGTTATATGTCCGACTCCCCAGTTTGAATATAATTTTCATGAGATCAAAGACTGTGTATTAACTCTCTCAATATTACTCATTATTTACTACAAACACTACACTCTGTGAGGGTATCATAGTCACCCAAGAGTTCATCATCATTATAAGCAAAGATTAATGTTATTATTCCCTGTAAGTGAAGAGGTACAGGGTCTCTGTTAATAGAGATTTTTGAAGGACAAGTTCACTATAGAACAAAGGAAATGTACTGGCCTGTTGAAGAAACAAACGCAGATCATTTGCTTCCAGTGTTCTTGTCTTTGTATCAAAACCTTAGTCATACCAAAGGGAAAAAAAGTATGACTCATTTGCTGCGGATACAGAGATGGGTGAAGAAGTGAAGCTGAAATGTTAACCTGTCATGAGGCATTAGATGTTTGAGAAAGTAAACCAGATACTAATGTCTCTTTTTTCTTTCTTATATAACTAAATCTGATTTTTGGCCCTATGTTAAATTTTAGGGCCATAGCATTTTTCATGAAAGGTTCTAGTAGAGGAAAAAGTCAGAAGTGGTTAATTTTAACTGTATATTTAACTCTGAGAAAGATATTACTAAATTTGTTCCTTAAGTACCTTCCTTTAAAGTTGAGTTGTAACGTCATTTTCTTTACAGATTCAAAATTCATTAAGAATGTGCCATTTGGAGGCACCTGAGTGGTTCAGTCAGTTAAGCATCTGATTTCAGCTCAGGTCATGATCCCAGCTTCCTGGGTTCAAGACCCGTATCAGGCTCCCTGCTCAGGAGGGAGTCTGCTTGTCCCTCTGCCCCATTCCCCCTGCTCAAGGTCTCTCTCTCTCTCTCAAATAAATAAATTAAATCTTTAAAAAAAAAAAAAGATTGTGTCGTTTACGTGAAGATGTAGTTTTTAACTAACCCACTGATGGTAACATATTCTCGATTATCTTTCTTCCATTAACAATGGGTTTTAGACAAACCATCAAAACCCTTTGACAAATTACTCTTGAAACCAACATCCAGATTTATAATCCAGTTCACTGGAGTTTGGGATGTGGTCTAGAGCCATGGAAGAATTTCTGCTTTTGTCTCAAACTCAGTTATAGATGTACAGAGCAAACCCTTCTTTGGCCTCCCTGGTCTGGAGCCATATATTTCGGACTAGACAGCAAATGACCATTCCTCCAATTAACCAATTAACACAAGTGTACTTCCCAAAGAATGAACTGCTCCTTATTCATACATTGCTTTTAAGTCTACAAATCAAACTGAACTTTTTTAAAGCTAAATAAGATTTCTGCTTCTGAATTAAAGCTTGCCAAATAAAAATATTTTGCTGAGAGGAAAAAGTAGAACTTTTGAAAATGCCTTGTCAGGATGCTGAAATCTTTGTATTTCCCCTTGGAAAGTATCATAGAAATAATACAAGCCTGGAGGGAATGAGGTTCTTGACAAGCAATGAGACAGCTGGAGGAAAAGGCTTATGTTTAAAGAGAATGGGGAGAGAAAGCGCCCCAATGTTGATTCATAGATTAAAAATTACATGCATATGTTATACAACTCCCCTGAGATGCTCTGTTCTCAAATAATTTAAATAGGTGGTATTACGGAGTTGGCTCTTAGCTCACTAAGGGAGGTTAGCTCAGAGTCACAGAGGTGGAATTTAGACTCTAGGAGCCAGATGGTCCCTGGTTCCTCAGTTATTGCATTTCTTTCATTGTGCTCTCAACAGTGCCCTTGATGCCTGGAAGTTTATAAGGCCTTGCTAAGGTATGCTTGCTGCCAGAGACATAAAGCAGAAGTGAGCAGACCTTTGCTTCTGTTCTTGATTATATCATGCATATATGGGGAGAGATGGGGACATGAGCCAAAGCTCTCTCTTTCCCCCAGCTACAGAGGACTGCCTTGCGTTAGCTCCTGGGATCTCTGATATTACTCTGTTCATTTTCAGGATCAACATCTTAGGGATGGACCCCCTAACCACACCTTTTGACAATGAGTACTACCATGGACTCTGCGACCGCATTCGGGATGGAAACACCCAGGTCTACTACCGCAGACCCTGGAACGTGGCTTCTCTGGCCTATGAAGTAAGTCTCCTCAGAAGCAAAAGCATTGCTCAGCTTTTAGCTGAAAAACCACTTCTATAAATGTAATACTAAGTAATGTGAAAATTTCAGTAGAATGAGAATCTGATGGGAATATGTGATTGACTGAAAAGAAGAAGATGTATAGCTTTGATCTCTTTAGGAAACTCTGGTGGTCTACAACCAACCCTCAGTAATGTGCACCTAGTGATAGTTTTGGCAAATACCCAGACTCCATGAAAAGAATCATCTAAGATTCTGATAAAACTATAAATTAAATTAATGCTGATTTAAGTACTGGGTACACTGCTCATGCTATTTAAGCTCATTTTTTTGCTAGTCTACCAAAAAAACTCATCTTGACATTGGTTTTTTCCTCAGCATTCCCCTTGGTAAAGCCTGCCTAACAAATGTAAGTGGTTGTTTTCACTCACCTCAAATCCCTCTAACTCTTGTTAAACTATTTCTTAACATGTGGTCTACTCTACCCAGTGCCACCCCAAACATAACCACCTTCTTGAAAGTCACCTAAATTCTCTAGAACCATCCACAGATTGGACCCCTTCATTTAAAGGATTACTAGTTATTGCCATTAGAGAGATTTTTTGGGGTCTAAGCAACATAAAAATAAAGAATAATAATTAGCTTACTCTGAACCAGGAGCTACAAAATCTTTTTTTCAATGGTCCCATTGGTGATCTATAATATTTACTTTATTCAGTTTTTGCCAAGTCTTTTATCACTGTTGTCACTCACAAAATTTTCCAAAACACATATACTTTTCAATAAATGTAGTTAATATTTCTTTTATTTTTAATAATGTTGTAAAACAGTCCATACACATTGCAGCCTCTGGCATTCCTACTCTTCTATGAATACTAAAGATTATAAATTCTGTACTATTCGTCTGGCATTTCTTAACATGTGTGACTACATTATCCTTTTTTTTTTTTTTGTACGTGTAAGTCCAGCATAGAATCATTTTCCCACAAATTTAAGGGAACATGTTGGATTATTGACTTTTTCCCCCTCATGCCAAGTTTACCTTCTTGAAGCACCTTTTTTGAGGGGAAGATGATCATCTTTATAAAGGATATTACAAAAGTTCTAATGTCTTAAAAAAGAATACTGCAAAGATAAGGTGACCTTTGTCATTGCTGGTGGAAGAAGGGTTGTTAGTGTCTTACTTTGTTTTTTAGTTCTCAGGTCTGAGTCATACAGTTTTCCTCTCTTCGACCCTGTGATCAGTCTCTTAGCTTCTCTCTAGGGGTAGGAATGACCGTGAGTGACATGAGATGGACAGGGCCAGGACCTTGCCTATGACTGATCTTGAAGCTTTATTTGGAGAAAAAATTCCGTGTTTTCTCTTCTTTACAACCCTGGAAATAGATGGGTTTCTGTACTCAGTATTTCGGATTTTACAAAGGTGATGTGTTATTTACCCCCTATATTGCTTCTGTCCCACAGAAGTTGGGAGCAGCATCTCATAGCCAAGGAAAACTAATTGATGTTCACACAAAGTGGGGGAAATGAAGATTTTAGCAACTTTTTATCAGTTCAGATCAGAATAATATCTCTAAGCGAGTCTTGGCATCAAGCTGATTTAAAATAAAAAAAAAAAAAAAGCAGAGAGGATTATGGGCCTGGATGGTGAGTCAGTGTCAGCTGAGGAGGAGTGCTGGTAGAGTTCACTGGAGGCTTGCTAAAGTCCCCCTTCTTGGTGCTACAACAGCTGATGGTCCCCTCACTCTCGTCTGTGATGGTCTTGGCAAGTAGCCAAATTTGTTTCTACCATACATAAAAGAACATGAGCTTATTCAATGGAAATCTCTATTTTTATTCATTAGAATTTCTTCCTACACCTCCTAATATCCAATGGGATAGTTTACTTCCTTTTTTGTGTATTTCAGTATCGTAACTGAATGCATTTTATACTTCCTTATAGCCTGTTATGCTAATACTCTACGCAATATATGTGTACACACAATGCTCAACACATATTTGTTGAATGAATTAATTTTTAAAATCCTGTTTTTGTTACTCATAGACAGTAATTTACTGTCTTTTATGTTTTGAAAGAATTCTACCGAACTATCAGAGTAT
Organism: Neogale vison; assembly: GCF_020171115.1. Taxonomy (NCBI): domain Eukaryota; kingdom Metazoa; phylum Chordata; class Mammalia; order Carnivora; family Mustelidae; genus Neogale; species Neogale vison. The sequence goes on from NC_058091.1 coordinate 285,968,503, forward strand.
GAGGAATATTTCTTAATAATGATGTCTGCCTCTGACACATTCACACTCCCTCAGTGCCTCTTCTCTCAAATGTGGCTCTGGTTCTCTGGCTCTCCAGAACACAGCACATAAAATGGAATCCTGGCTCTGCTGCTAAGCAGCAGTGAGATCTTGGGTAAATTATTTATCATCATCGTGCCTCTGTTCCCTCATGTGTAAAATAGAAATACTGGTGCCTATCTCGTAAAGATAAATGAGTCTAAAACTGCTGGGAAGTTATTGGCACATAGCAAACCCTCAATAAATATTTGCTATCATTCCTTTTTCAAAGAATATAATTATAAAAGACTTCACTACAATTTAGTGTGTACTTAGCATTCACATTACAGGTCAAGGTTTATTGGCTATCTAGTAAGTCAGAAGTAATCCTGAACCACTGAAGCCTGCAATTATGGGGAAGAAAACAGGGATGGTGATATGTACAAATCAGTTACTTTTTCCTTAGCTTTCTTTGGTCCTCTCCACTTTTGTTCTGGAAAGTAACAATTTGTAAATCAGATTTCAGGTTTTCATTACCATTCTCTATAAACCTGGGTCACCATGAATACGTAAGATTTAAGAGATCAACAAAGAATTGTAAAATGCGCCTGGATTCTGGTTGTCCTTTCCACCCCAAATCCTGCCTGAAACCTGGTGATTTTACATCCTGTGGGCTTCCAATGTCTTCTTGTTGCCTCTCAACTTCCTGTGTCTGTTTTACCAGAGCCACTCCCATCCTTAGCCTGTGTTCAGCAGAACTGTGCTGTCCCTGGCAACTGAACATTGGGGAATCCAGCATTTAGCCCTTTGCCTCACTGCAACTGGCCCATCTCTCAGCTCTCACCCTCATTTATGACCACAAACAAACTCTTGGGTCCCATCAAGACCCAACTCTTTGGCCTGGCTTTCCTCCCAGTCCATCTTGCTCCTCCGGTCTTCAATTCCTTCCTCTAATCAATCCCGATCCATTTTGACCACTCTTGATAATATTATCAGTGTCCTTGCCTTCTATTCCTTCTATAAACCAGAGACACTCCAACTTTAGATGAACCTTATTACCTTTCTGGCCCTCTTGTGAACGTGTACTGCTTGGAGAAAATCATAACAACAAAAGAACTGGTGGCATTTTAGCTTCACCCGAAGCCTCCACACAGTTCAGCAGGTCCACACTCTTCCCCCAAGGCTGCACTACCCTGCCCCCTGTCCCCACAGGGGTGGTTTAAAATTTCCAGCAACCCCCTCAAGTTCCTCATCTGACCATTCTGACCTTGAGCTCAATAGATGGAGTTAGCTTCAACTTGCCAGAGAATACTCAAGCCTAGTCAAGAATTTTCTAATTTTTTCTTCAAAGTTATCCTTGTGTACAAACTTACTTCTCACTCCATCTACGCTTAATATCTTTTTTTCCTGTCTCAGTAGAGACTGTGTCTTTCTATATGCTGGATTCCATGCCAGGTATCTTGCTTATTATCCACTTAAGCCTTCTATCAGTGCTTCTCTCTCTCATCTCTCCCCCTGCTCTTAATATATAAAAATAAATACTTCAAGACTCTCACTAAAAGAAACACAAACACAAGAAGGAAACATCCATCTCCACATACTCTTCTTATCTATATTTGCTGTGTCAATTCACTAACTATATTAGTTCACTAGGGCTGCCATAACAAAGTATCACAGAATGGATGGTTCAAACAACAGAAATTTATTTTCTCACAATTTGAGAGGCTAGAAATCCGAGATCAGGTTTTTTCTGAGGCCTCTCTCCTTGGCTTGTAAATGTCATTTTTCCTGTATCTCCACAGCCTCTTCCCTCTGCTCTGAGTTATAACCTCCTCTTTTTAGAAAGGCACCAGTCGTGTTGGGTTAGAGTTCATTTTAATGACCTCATTTTAATTTAATTAACTCTTTCATGATTGTATCTCCAAATATAGTCACATTCTGAGGTACATGGGCTTCGGACTTACATACATGAATTTGAGAGGAACACAGTACAGCCCACAACACCAAATCTCTATTACCTTTTGCCAAAGTCCATCTTTAAGTTTCTTTTGAGTTCCCTTTACTTAGGACAGTCCTAAGACCTATAGGTCTCACCAGAGTTCCTACTTTGCCTTGTTTCACTAGTCTCTGTCTATATATTCTCCTTGGGCTGAGTTCATTCCCTTCTGTGGCTTTAGTTTTTACCTCTAACCTGATGGTTTATGAATACTCTATTTCCAGCCCATGTGTCCCTCTGAGCTGGATACCTAAATAGCTAATTGTATCAGGCATCACACAGTTAACATACTCAAAGCTGATATCCATTCTTCCACCCAGTTCCCTGACTCTTCCTCTTGAATTCTTCACTTAAATGGATACAGTGAAACAATGAAATGATATCTTCCTAATCACTAAATTCAAAATATGGGAATCATCCTAATGACTTCCTCTATAGACACATGTCCCTTGAAGCCTACAATACCTAATCAATCTCCAAGTTCCATTATTTTGTAATGTATCCTAAATATGTCTCCTCTTCTCCATTTCCACTGCCATGACCAGAGCTTTATGCATCTTTCATTTCTCAGAGAAACTGCTATGAGAGTCATCTTATCAGCTTCAGACTTCTAGTTTTGCTCAGTTTCAATCCATTCCACACACATCAGTATGAAGATAAATGATTAGCCTGATCTTATCACTTTGCTACTTAAATTTAGTGAGCGTTTCCCTGTAGCCAGCAGGATAATAGTCAATCTCTGTGGTAGGGAGAAAAAGGTCATTCCTGACCTGGGTTTTTTTTTTTTTTTTAAAGATTTTATTTATTTATTGGACAGAGACAGATCGCAAATAGGCAGAGAGGCAGGCAGAGAGAGGGGGAAGCAGGCTCCCTGCTGAGCAGAGAGCCCGATGCGGGGTTAGATCCCAGGACCCTGAGATCATGACCTGAGCCGAAGGCAGCAGCTTAACCCACTGAGCCACCCAGGTGCCCCCCGACCTGGTTTTTGATTACTACTCCCCCATCAGCTTTCTCTTCTGAGCTCTCTGTTTTAGTTAGATGCCCCACCTGCAAATTAATGTAACAGCCTCTGTTTTCCTTTCTGTTCTAGCATTTATTTTGCTATATCATATATATTCTAAGTCAAGTTTCTAGTTCTTTTATTTACTGTGGAATCCTAAGAAACTAACATTGTAAATTCTTTGCTTAAAAAAAATGATTACTGAGGGGCGCCTGGATGGCTCAATGGGTTAAAGTCTCTGCCTTCGGCTCAGGTCATGATCCCAGGATCCAGGGATCAAGACCCGGATCAGGCTCTCTGCTCGGCAGGGAGCCTGCCTCCCTTCCTCTCTCTCTGCCTGCCTCTCTGCCTACTTGTGATCTCTGTCTGTCAAATAAATGAATAAAATCTTTTTAAAAAATGATTACTGAATTAATAAATAAGTGCATGCAATATATTAGCAATCTTTACTTTTTAAAAGATTTATTTATTTATTTTAGAGAGCGAGGGGGGAGCGAGTCTGGGGGATAGGGACAGAGAAAAAGGGAGAGAGAGAATCCCAAACAGACTCCTGGATGACTGTGGAGCCCTATACCGGGCTCAATCTCATGACCCCAAGAACATGACCCGAGCTGAAATCACGAGTCAGCTTCTCAACAGACTGTGCCATCCAGGCTCCCCAACAATCTTTTTTTAAAAGCTAATGTTCCTAACAAAGGCAAGAGCCCATAATCAAGTAAATGTAATTGTAACTGCCATAAAAGTTGACAACAAATGGAAAACAGAGGCTTAACTAACATTCTAACTGTACTTACTCCTGCCATGTGAGTTCATTTAGAAGCCCCAGCAGAGTATAGATCAGGTTTATTATGTACCTGCTGGTTTGTTTATTGTATATTGATGTTTCCAAGGAACAATAAGCCCGGTCTTGTAGAAACTGCTATATTGAAAGGAACTATGGTCTATGATAAACTAATATGAATTCAAGTTTGGAGTCACAAGTAGAAATCAAATAATTAAGGTGCTCTTATGCCATATTAAGTACTTTGGACATGATCCTGAGCATGAGAAGGGAGCCCCTGAGGACAGCAACATGGTCAAAGTTCATTTTAAATCTTTGTGTTTAAAGATTGTGTTAGCCAGAAGGTAACGACAGAAGGAGGCTATTTCATGGTCCAAGAAGGAAATGAAGAAAGACTAAACTCTACTATAGTAGTAGAGACTGAAAGGAAGAAATGAAATCCAGCATTTTTTTTAATCAGGCATATTTAAGAACAAAGAGGTCACTAATGAATTGGTGACAGTGTACATTATGGTCAATTGACAGGTTCTAAATGAAAACTGCCTGGGTTTAAATTCTGCTAAATTCGTCCACTTATCCATGGGACATTAGGCAACTTATTTATCTTCCAAGATCTCAGTTTCTTATCATACAGTGGGGTGGCAATAATACATACTTCGTAAGATTTTGAAAAGGTTAAGTGTGTTAATAAGTGCAAAGTGCTTAGAACAACATCTAGCCATAACAAAGGATACTCATCATGGATGTAAAGTATGGAGACGGAAAGTCAAAGACACTCCCACTGGAAGATAGACCATCAAAAAAAGACCTTGGAAGTCAGGGAGGGAGGAATCTTCCAAAAGAAGTGTCAAAGTCAAGTCCAAGAAGAAGACAGTGATTTGAATTTTGGTAATTTTGAATGCAAAGGTCTATGTGACATCTAGATGAAGTATGTTATGCAAAAAGTATGTTATATAGATGTGTGGGGAGAAAGAAGGATCTGAAATGGAGGCAGTTTAAGAAGCATCAACATATGGATGACCATTAAAATCTTGAGAATCCTTGAAATCATCAAGGAAGTGTAAAATGAGAGAGAAAAGAACATCGAGAATGAAACCTAGAGCACATTAACATTTCAGATACAAACACAGAAAATGATCTCTTGAAGATAATGGAGAAGAACCATATTTGTTACCTATTACTAAATTTCAAATTACCCCCAAAATTTAGTAGCTAAGGGAGTGTGTGGGTGGTTTCTCTCTGTACCGTGGCTGAGGGTGGCTAATGAGATGGCAGTCAATCTACTCTTTCCAGGTTCCTTCTCTCAATTAGTCAGACATGTCTTTAATAATCATAATAAATAATGCATGTTTTTATTATCTATCTGTACAAAGTCTTAGTTACATCTTTAACAGTTTTCCCTTTTTACCTTCTATTTCCAGTTGTTCTCCCACCTTCTTCTTTTCAATTTGAACTCTGAAATATTTATTGGTTATATTCTATCTCTTCCACTCCCAGTTCCAGAAATAATGTTTCTTTCTTTTCAAGAAGCATCAGTTGCATAAACCTTTAAAAAGGACAGGTTGAGCTGACCCCTATAATATGCATGGCCTTCTGGAACATGCAAGCCCTTTTGTCCGTCTCTCAAATCTCATCTTCTCCATGTCTGCTTATTGGGTTTTCATAAAGAAATTTGCTTCTATTCTTGCATCATTGGCCTCTCTTCAAAGATTTTTTGCTCTTTCTTCATGATGATTCCCGGTATTGGTCCATCTCTGACTGTCTGTCATGGAACTGAGCCCTCTTTTTGGACTGACACCATCTTCACTGTTTCAGACAGAGTCAGGCAGAGTCAGACAGGACCGTTCAACAGCTTCCTGACGGATACCCTGACCTATGTTCTCTTACACCTGCCAACAATTCTCCACACTGCTAAACTGATCTCTGCCAAGGCCTCTTTCTTCTTAGCCATGTCGGGAATAAGTGCAGGTGCTTACAAATTACACCACCCTTATCCTGCAGCCATTTAGCACACAGGAAGCTAAGAAGAGCGTGGCCTTCCAGGAGAGTCAAGGAGTACTTTTCTGGTGACATTTTGTTCAGCTCTGTCCCTTTCCAGCTTTGAAGATTGAGTAGAATTGTCTTCAGTGGCTCCTATTAGAGTGGGCAGTTAGGTTCTAACAGGATACCTGGAAGTTAGCAACAAGGAAGTCATGGCCCACTGTCAGGAAGTTCAGGGGCCTACCCTGCTGCACTCCACAAGAAGTCAGAGCAAACCAGACAGGCCCAAGATGGCAGGTGCCATGACAGGAAACCCCTGACAAAATTAGGAAGAAAAAGTGCAAATCCCTGCTTCCCAACCCAATAAACATTCTACCCCCTAGTTAACAGCTGTCAATAAAAGATAGAAACCCAAGTGTGCAAACCTCTCACTCAAGCTCACCTTGCTCTCCTATCTTGAGAGTGTACTTTTCACTTTAATAAACTTTCCCACTTACGATGCTCATCCATTGTGTTGAGTGTCTGTCCTCGAGTTCTTTTCTGAGTCATGACCAAGAACCATCAGGGACTCATTCTGGATGGGCTGGTCGAGGCCCTAGAGCCCAAAGTCTCACCAGTTCACCCAGCAACACTTCCACTATCCTCAGATCTCAAAGCAACAGAAATACTATTCATTTTTCAAGGCCAAGTTCAAGGCAATCTTTTCCATGAATCTGTTATTTTACTAGCCAGAATTTGTCAAGCCCTCTTTGGCAGGGTAGCATAAGAATTAACAGCTAAGCCCTAGAGTAAGACTTTCTGGGTTTCAACGCTAGCTGTGCGAGCTTGGACAAATTTCCTAACCTGTTTTCTTATTGGTAAAGTGGGAATAATTACAGAAATTATATTAAAGGTGAGAAATTAAATGTCTTATTCTATGTAAACCACTTTTAACAGCCCCTGGCATAGAGAAAGCTTTCAGTAAATATTAGTTATTATTGTTAGCTATATTAAAGTTGATAAATTTTTGTTAGCATCTACTATAGGCCAGACACTTTACTAAGTGATAAGGCTATAGTGGTGTGTGGATAAGAAAGACATGTTCCCTAACTTTTTGGAGCTTACTATCAGAAAGCCTATTAAATAAGCAATCATAAAAGAAAAGGTTTTTCATTTTGTTTTATTGTTAAAAATGTATTTATTATTTGAGAAAGAGAGAGCATGCAGGGGGTAGGGGCAAAGGGAGAGAGAATCTCAAGCTGACTGCACACTGAGTGCGGAGCTCAATATGGGGCTCAATCTCAGGACTGTTGAATCATGACCTAAGCCAAAACCAAGAGCTGGGCACTTAACTAACTGCATCACCAGGCACCCTGCATTTTTTTTTTAAATTTTAAGAGGCATGAGAGTTTATAGAAAATGGATTTCATAGTCTATGGGATTACAAAAGAACCCTTCAGCCCTGAAGAGGTGATTTAAGCTAAGACTTGAAATTGGAGTAGGAATTAACCAGATCAAGCCATATAGTGTGTATATGTGAGAGAATGTATTGTGTTTGGTTCTTGGGGGGTGGGGGGAGGAGGGAGAGGCAGATGTCAGGGAACATTCCAGAAAGTAAAAGCAGCATAAAAGAGCTCTTTTATGGTGGGAAGAAGCACAGGCTCTGAAAATTTAAAAAAAAAAAAAATGTGTCTAAACGGTTGGAATACCTTCAGGGAGAGGTTAACTTGGAATAAGTCTAGTTTAGACTTGATCTTCAAGGCAGTGGGAAGACTGAAAGATTTTAAACAGGGAAGTGATGTGGGTTAGGTTACTCAACCCTTTACATTGAGCACTTTTCCCAGCATGCCTAACTTTAATGAAAATTATATACATTTTAGTCCTTCCCATTAGAGGGGAACTTTAGCTTCCCTGTCTGAGTCCATGCAGGCCAGTATAACAAAATACCAGAAACAGGGTAGCTTAAAAAAAAACACACACACACACACACAGAAATTTATTTCTCACAATTTTGAAGATGAGAACATCAGAAGTTCTTAAAGTCAGAGATTAGAGTGCTTGTCTGGTTGAGTTAGGGCCCTCTTTCGGGCTACAGACTTCTTGCATCCTCATACAGTGGAAGGGGTTACAGAGCTCTGTGGGGTCACTTTTATGACAGCACTAACCTCATTTATGAAGCCTCCTCCCCAAAGTTACCCCTCTGCCTAACCATCACCACGGGCATTAGTATTTTAACATATGGATTTTGTGGAGGGACATAAACATTCAGACCATAGCATTCCCTGTGCAGAACTGTCCCCCAGTGTACACTACAAATCCAATCTGTGCCACTGACTGAAGAGATAGGTGGCTCCTTCTCAGGCAAAAGTTACAACATATTGCAGAGGACCTCTTGGAAGAGTTTAACCACTGAAATTGACAAACCTCCCACTGATACCTGACAATTGTCAAGTTGACAAAGAATTCTTTAACTGAAAGTTTCCATTTTTAACTAGGTTGTTTAGTTTGGGTATTTTTTTGTTTGTATGTTTTGTTTTGTTTTGTTTCCATGCAAAAATAAAGTGTTAAAAAAAAAGGTCAAAAAGTCTGAACATCATAAAAGATTATGCAAGGAAATATAAACCTGCTCCCATTCCAGATTTCCCTTTCACAGTTACCCTTCTCAAGGGCAAACACTTAGCTTTGTCGATTTTTTTTTCCCCAATTTATTTATTTTCAGAAAAACAGTATTCATTATTTTTTCACCACACCCAGTGCTCCATGCAAGCTGTGCCCTCTATAATACCCACCACCTGGTACCCCAACCTCCCACCCCCCCGCCACTTCAAACCCCTCAGATTGTTATGGACTCTGAAAAGCTTTGTCGATTTTTCCAGTAATTCTGAGTACACGTAAAAACCTTTCTTAGCTTGCTTGCTTTCTTGTTCTTTCTTTTTTTTAAATTTTTTTTGTTTTTTTAAATTATTTATGTGTGTATGTATGTACTAAGGGACAAGAGAGTGTAAAGGTTGAGAGTGCTGAGCTCAAGTCTTAACCTTTCTGCTTAAATTAATTAACATGTGTAAAATATTCAAAGCTGTGCTAGCCTTCAGTCAGGGTTGGCTTTATCATTTCTTTCTTTCTTTTTTTACACAAATGGTAACATATTGTACATCTGTTAGGCAAATTGCTCTTTAATTATTAACAGATTAATATTTGAAAGCTTGCTCTGTTCTAAGTCTTTCATATATATTATCTCACTGTATTATCTCATAACAGTCTTTGGGCTGTGTGTGGTATTTCTTTTTCATAGACTAGGAATTAGACCCACGATGAGATTCCTGTGTCCTGTCCTCAGAGTCATGGAGTCCCTATCAGAGCTCAGTGATATCACTTGGGTATTTCACTCTTAACTCCCTTGCTCAAATACTCTTCAAATAATTGCTTTTTCTTTCATCTGTGTCTGTTTGGGGTGACTTTTTGTATGTTGTTTTTAACAGCATTTCATCATTCTCTTTCAGACCAAAGCCGATAAAAATTTCAGAACTGAAAGTTATGAAGAACAGATAGAGGTATTCAAAACCATTGTCCAAGAGACGACATCAAATATTAATGCAGAAGTAACTTTAAAATTCACACCTACTGAAGCAATTGAAAAGTATAAAAGTACGCCTGAAGAAAATAAGTCTTCTCGCAAAAATTTCTTCCGTCCTACAGAAGGTGGGGGCAAATTTGGACTCACATATTCCAAAAATGAGACTTACCAGAGCTTACTCTCACATTCTTCTAAAAAGGTAATACCAAAGCTTAAAGCAAAGAATATAATGGGATATTTTTCAAACTAACCAAACCAGGGGGTTTTAAGTTTAAATGTTTGGAGCAAATAGAGTTCACTGAAGAGAGAGGAAAAAAAATACTCAACAAATCTCCAAATGTGTGGCTAGGAGTTCAGGAAGAAGAATGCGAACTGCAGAAGAGGCCCATGGGATCTCTTGTAATATAAGGGGGTGAGATGTTTGGTGGTGATGAACAGAAGGATAAGCATATTAAAAATTCGGAGCACACTTTTGGACTGAGACTGTGGTAATGGACTGTTGAATTTATACCATCTTCAGAATGACAATGAAGAATCAGACTGAGGAATTTGGGTAATTCATCACAATGCCTTACACTGATAACTATTTACTTACTGGAAAGCATCTCTAAAGTAATGAGGCCATGAAATTGTACACATTGCATATGACATTGGTCTGCTTACTTTGTAATTATACATTTCATTTAAGGCTTTGAAAATGTGTTTGTCCTTTAATATTTAAGTCAGATTTAGAATTTTGTTTCATCGCCTTTGAAATACAGAAAAAACTTTCTATAATCAGTATGATGCCGATAAAACATTCATTTTTCCTTTTCTGATAATACAGTCACATGTTTAGATACCCTTTCCTCTTTTAAAAATAATAATAATTCACTTTTAGTACTTAAGTTGCGCCTAATCATACAATTGTTTTGAATGGCTGTCTACCTCATCTCTATGTTAATATGCCTACCCATCCATATTATGCAGCTGGGAAATCCTTTAAATCATACAACAAATATTTAATGTGGCTTTCTTATGTGGCCAGGCACTGTTTCAAGGGCTTAGAATATATTTGTGAACCAACCTAAAAAAGATTCCTGTTCTCATGGAGCTGAAAGTTTAGCAGGAAGAGATAGACAAAATAAACCTAATAGCAAAAAAGCAAGATATATAGTATTTAGAAAGTGATAAGTGCTATGGAATAAAGCAAAAAATGGAAAGCAAGAGTGCTAGGCAAGGGAAATACTAAAAAGAAAGTTCAGGGTAGACTTCATTAAGGAAATGAAATCTGAGCAAAGATTTGAAGGAGGAGAAATAGCCAAATAGTGATAGTTGGGATGATGTACCTGGCAGAAGGAGCTGTTAGAGACAAGTCTCTAAGGTGAGAAAATATCTGCCCATTGGGCCAAAGTGAACCAGAAGAGAATGAGTTAGAAAGTTTACACTGAACCAGATCATGAATGGCCTCACAGCATGTTCTGAGTTTAGCTTTTTCTCTGAATGACATGGGAGATTGGTAGAATTTTTGACTAGAAGACTGACATATATTAGTATATTTTAAATGGGAAGAAATTACAAGAGTGAAGAGCAAAATTAAAAAGGCTTGTTGAGGGACGCCTGGGTGGCTCAGTTGGTTAAGCAGCTGCCTTCGGCTCAGGTCATGATCCCAGCATCCTGGGATCGAGTCCCACATCGGGCTCCTTGCTTGGCGGGGAGCCTGCTTCTCCCTCTGCCTCTGCCTGCCATTCTGTCTGCCTGTGCTCGCTCTCTCTCCCTCTCTCTCTCTGACAAATAAATAAAATATTTAAAAAAAAATAAAAAAAAATAAAAAGGCTTGTTGAAAGCTATTGGAGGAATCCAGCTGTGTGCAGATGGATAGAACAGGTATAGGGTCAAGCACGAGTCAAAGATTTTGGGCCTAAGCAACTGGAAGGCTGGAAATTGCTACCAACTGAGATGGAGAACACTTTAGGTAGAGCAGGTTGAAAGAAGAAAAACAATAGTTCAATTTTTAGATTAAGTTTGAGATGCCTATTAGACATTCACTTGGAGATATGAAGTAGGAAGTTGGTGTTATAAGTCTGGAATTTGGCAAAATGATTTGGGATTGAGCTGTAAGTTTGGGAGTTTTTCATATGTAGGGAATGTTCACAGTCTTAGGGTTTGGTGGGATCACTAAGAGTTAATGTAAATAGAAAAGGGAACATCCAAGACTTAACTCAAGAAATTTCAACAGAAAGAGAAAAGGTCTGGCAAAAGAGGAAGAACCGGCAGAGGACAGCAAGAAGTGGCAATAACACCCTAGAACCTCACTACTCAAAGTGTGGTCCATGGATCAGTATCATTGGGAAGCTAGAACCTCAGCCTCTAACACAGACCTACTGAATCAGAATTGCATTTTATGGGTAGATTCTATGGGTGATCTGTCTACACTTCATAATGTGAGAAGAACTGCCCTAGAAGATAAGAAAATAAAACCTATCAAAGAGAAAGGAGTAATGAACTGTGTCAAATATGTTAATATGTCAAAGAAGAAGGACTAAGAAGTAACCACTGCTGGCTTTAGCATTGTGAAGGTCATTGGTGACCTTGACAAGAGAAGTTTTGCTGAAGTAGTAAGCAGAGCTGCATGACTGAATTAGATTTTAGAGGAATTGAAAACAGCCAATATGGAAAATTCTTTAAAGGAATTTCACTTCTAATGAAGACAAAGAAATTTGTAGCAAATGATTAGACAAGTGAGGCCAAGAGATTTTGTTTTTATTGTCTAAGAAGGAAGAAACAACTTTATGTTTGGATGGAAATGATCTAAGGCCTATCTCTGAAATAAGTTGAGCCAAAGAACATTAACATCTGTCTTACAGTTATACCTCCTAATTCAACAATGAAAAGGAATTCAAATATGTATTGTGCACCTTTGAGACTCCAATGAGAATTATTTTGCAGGTCATCAGAAGGTGAATTCATATACTTATTATGTATGGAGTAAGTGTCTTTAAGATTATTGTTGAAGACTAAGTCACTGACCATCACCTAAAGTCATACAGTGTGAACAGTTGTGCTTCTAAAACACAGGAAGTTTGGTGTGATGTTCATATACACCAAGATATACTTTAAAAAATAGTAAAATGTTTTAAACTTCTATGCAATAAACATGTGTTAACTGCGAGTATAGCAGGAGAAACTTAAATGAACCATCTACAAAATCGTAAGTGTTGTAGTTTAGTTTTGACTGGGACAGTATGGGATGTTGAAACATGTAGTTCTTTGTCACTGCCTCAGTTTTCTCCTGGAAACTGAAGCCATCTTCCCTAGGAATGCTTAACTATTCACTTGGTTAGTTTGCATGTCTTAAAAGTGTTGTCTATCCTATCTTTGTTATCAAAAATTGTAAAGATGTAGTAGAAGGAGCAGGGAGACCTGAGACCTAGGTTTGTGGTACTAATCACTGCCACAGACTATTTTTGTGATTTGGGGCAAATAACTTGATACCTTTGGATCAGAATTTTCCTGTCTGCAAAATTGGGCTGCATATAGAATGTTTACCTTTCATTCCGTTGTTAACATTTTATAATCAACGTAATGAGGTATAACTTACAAGCGATAAAATGCAAGTAGCAAATATTTTAAGTCTGTAGTTCCATGAGCTTTGACTTTTGTATCCACTTGTGTAATCACTTCATCAAAGAAGATGTAGAACATTTTCATCACCTCAAGAAAATTCCCCCATGCCCTCTTCAGTCAATCCCCTACTGCTTGAGAAGCAACCACTCTTCAGATTTCTCTGACCATAGCTTAATTTCACCTGGTCTAGAACTTTATATAAATGAAATCATACAGTACAACCTTGTGTCTCTTTTCATTCAGCATAATATTTTGGGGATGTATTTATGTTGTTGCGTGTATTGGTAGTTTGTTCCTTTGTATTGCTAACTAGTATTCCTTTTTGTGAACATACCACAAATTATTGATCAATTCTTTTATTTCTGGACATTTAAGTGATTTCTAGTTTTAAGCTCTTCTGACTAATATTGCTCCTAAAGTCTCATATAGATATTTTTGTGGACTATTTTGGACTATTTTGTCACTGATCTTAGGTAACTAAGTAGAAGTGGAATTTACTTTTATAAGAAATTGCCAATCAGTTCTCCACAGCAATCAGGCTGTTTGTACATTCCCACCAGCAGTGCTTAAGAGTTCCAGTTGCTGCCCATTTTCATCAACAGTGCGAACTAATCGCATTTTGAGTTTGCCACCCTACTGGGTTAAAGTGGTCATCTACGGTCATTGCTAAAACATTTATTGCCTGTTTCTAAAGTTTTAAATTTTGTGAGTTTTTGTGATTTTTTTATTTTTGTGATTTTTAAATTTGAAATAGTGGTGATGAAACTCATATATTTTTTTTTTCCTTCTGTTCTACAACCAAGGAAAAAATGTTTCTGCTTGTGAAAGGAGAAATTCAACTGGGGAGATTTGTGATGAGAAATCGGGATGTCGTTCTGACACAAACTTTCTTGGATGATTTAAAAGCTCTGCCAAGTACCTACGCAAAGGGGGAATATTTTGCATTTTTGGAAACCTATGGAACCCACTACAGTAGCTCTGGGTCTTTAGGAGGATTCTATGAACTAATATATGTTTTGGATAAAGCATCCATGAAACAGAAAGGTATACTTGGAAATAGAGTTCTAACTTCTAATGCTGTTTTAACCAATCATTATTCCTTTTGCTAATCTCTCTCAATGGCTAAAGACTTTAAAATAAAGTCCTATAACCTGCTTCTTTGAGAGAATGCTCTCCCTTCCCTTGGTCATCTAAAACCCTATCAGACAATAAATTGACTTCTATATAAACAAGATGACTTGGTCATGCACTATTGAGAAATGAACAAAATTATACTGTAATTTAATATCAGCTGGGGATACTGCTTTTAGCGAAATTCTACTTAAAATGTGAAAAAAGTACAAGAGACATAATTTTTTTCAAGAGACATAATTTATACAATCTATTTCTTAATCAATAAACCAGTTCAATTATATGCATGACAATCATCTTCCAAAGGGTTCTTCAATATTGGAAGTAAAATAATGTTCTAAATTTCTTTTAGGGAGGAGGAAGAAAGTAATGTTAAGATTATATACATATAGGGTCTTAATGCAAGGGTAGAAAATCAGTTTACTTCATCTTACGACAAGTCTAATCACAAGATGGTAATTGAATTGGGTCCATGTTAGATGGATTCCTGACCACACTTGAAACGTGGGAAGAAGGCTATGGTTGACCATCAGTGTCTGCCACATATACAGGAAAGGTCTATGTACTACATAGTTACTATACTGGCCTAATGGCTTCATTTAAGATTTTTAAGTATAAAGTAGATGCAAAGTGACTGTGTTAATAAGTTTTGATTATTTATTTTGTGAGTCATTACGTCTAGTTATAATATTCCTTAAAAAGGAGATAAGGGCCAACATATCTCCTTTCTCCACCCTCAGCTTTTTTCAGTGTGTCTCTTAGGGAGGGAAGTGTTGCCCAAAACCTTTTCCATGGTTCCTTCCCTGTAGCCTCTGTGTCACATGAAGAATGGGATATGGCTATGAGCTTAAAGTATGACATTGCCCACACAGTTGATAAGTGCTTTATAGATGGAACCAATATGACCTGGCCAGAACAAATTGTTCTTGATGCCTCAGTCTTGAGCAGAGAGAAACACAGACAGGGGGAGTGAATATGAGTTTATTTGGCTTATACTGCCCTACAGGGCTATATCCTGTGAGATAGAATAATGAAGTTTCATGAGTCTTGCCTGGTAGGCTATTTTGATAGATATCACATGGATGAGGGGTACAAGAGGATTATGTCTTGAGTAACTTGAAAATCAGAAGGGAAGACTCAGCAAGGATGATCAAAACACAAGGAATACTTCAAGCTAAGAGTTGCTTTGGTGAAAAAGCTTCATGGGCTGAAATCTTTAATCTTGGATAACTCAGACCTAGCAACTTAAATTTACTTAGCATCTGGCCTTAGTAGACAAGGATCATTAGGTCGGTTCTGGTACCTTTGAGAGGAAAGTCATCTTTCTTACTTCTTCATTGGAAATACCTGAGAACCAAACCATGTCCTACCCCTAGATTTGGGCTGCCCAGACCCTATTGGAACATTTTTCATGCTCTACAGCGGAGGGAAAGAATCTGAGCTTGTTGGGATCACTTAGGTCCATCTTCAGAATCGAAGTCTTTATGCCTCTTAGGTTACAGTTGGAAATTTAGTATTCTGGATTTCTAGGGTGGTCTTCCATTTTTATCCACCCTCTCCCTTTCTCATGAGGAAAGCCACCTGACATTTCTCAAGCTCTCAATAGTTGTGGATACACAAAAAATATTTGTTGAATAAATGAATTCCTGAATGTTCCCAGATCCCAACTTCTAAATTTAACCATGAAACCCTAGGTTTAACTTAACTTCTCCCTTTCCTTTTTCATAAAGCATTTTGGCGTATGTGTGTGTATGATCTGAAATGATAAATAAGAGCAAAAACCAACATGGTCAGTGAACTGAGGCAGTTTAAAACAAAATAATTATTCTCTCTTTTAAATAGATAATAAATTATATACTTCAATTAAGTATTAGAATTTTTCTTCCTAGGAACTGCAGCATCCACATACCACAGTGAGTCAGCTTCCAAGACTGATATCTACTAAGTAGCATTCATAGGAATAAAATAAAATTGTCGTCTCTATAAGCCACCTGCTTAAAGCAATAAACTAGCTACCTTAATCATGAACAGTCTTCAAGATGATCATGGGATTTTGATGCCTCCCACGACCCAATTATGAAGTCAATACAGAGAAGTGCTTAACTACCAGACAACTCTGGTTGAAATACTAACTTTGCTAATTACCGAATTCTACCAGCAGATTACTTATCTGCTCTGCCATTCCATATCCTTATCAGTAAGATGAGAACCATAATAGAACCTTCTTCAAAAGGCCAGCATGAGGATTAAACTAATTGATGCATATGAATTGCTAAGAATGATGTTGTGTATATAATAAGCATTCAATGTATGTTAGATGTCAATGTCTCCATTCCATGATTTTAGAGGTAAAAGACTTTACCATAACTGCCCTCTTCTGACAAGGAGTAAATTTATATGTCTTCTGTTAGTAAGTTGACAAGCAAATTCAAAAGGAGGCCACTGGATTCTAATATGAGAACAAGGTAGGGCAGATATGACCTGGAATTTGAGCTCAGTAATGTCTAGGAATCCCAGTTAGTATATTTCTTACAAAATAGCAAAATCAGAATTTATTTGTGATGTTGATAGATATTATTTAATAATTTTCAACTAAATATATTAAACAGGTGTTGAACTAAGGGATGTGAAGAGATGCCTCGGGTTTGATCTGGGTTTTTCTGTGAAAGCTGGAGTTGAACTCAACGGAAATTTTAGTAAAGATGATTGCTTAAAGAAGGGTGAAGGTAGTAGTGGTAAGTATGACCTAAATCACTACTTAAAAAAAAAAAAAAAAGGAGGATTTTTTTTTTTTTGTCAATGAGATTGTCCGTGAGCGCTGTGCTCTCACTGTAAACTCTCCTTATTGTCTATACTCTTTGTTTAAAAAAAGTTAAAGTGCTTCAAAATTATTTTATCTTTACAGTAGTTTCCAAACCATTATAAACACAAGCAACCCACAGACATGTATTCATTGCATTGTGCAGGTCACACAGCACGCAGCTCTGGGAAAGGCCTTTCCTCGGTGGTCATTGTAGATATGCATATTTATCATGACAATGGTAGAGGACCAATGATAGAAAAATGTCTCTAGGAAAGATCTCCTTTCTTCCCCCTTATTTTAACAAAGCTTCAAGTGGGCTAGTGGCAGGACCTTGTGTGACCTTTAAGGAAGGAGAAGACCAAAACCATTCCCCTAACTCAGCCTTCCCCCTGACTCAAAACCACCAATCCACCTTCATCCAATAAGTCAAAAGGTACAAACTTCCAGTTATGAGGTAAATAAATCCTGGGGATACAATGTACAACATGATGACTTGAGTTAATAGTATCATGTGATATGTTTGAAAGTTGCTAAGCATGTAGATACTAAAAGTTTTCATTCCAGGAAAAAATAAATTTTTTGTAAACTCTATGAGGTGATGAATGTTAACTAATCTTATTGTGATAATCATTTTGCTATATAGATATAGATATAGATATAGATATAGATATAGATATAGATAAGTCAAGTCCTTATGCTGTATACCTTAAACTTTTACAGTGTGTCAGTAGAGTTCAATAAAACTGAGGGGCAATCTCAATCCATCCTTAACACTCAATCAGTGCATAACATTTTAAAAATATAAATATCGGGGTGCCTGGGTGGTTCGGTGGATTAAAGCCTCTGCCTTCAGCTCAGGTCATGATCCCAGGTTCTGGGATCTAGCCCCACATAGGGCTCTCTGCTCAGTGGCGAGCCTGCTTCCCCCCTCTCACTCTGACTGCCTCTCTGCCTACTTGTGATCTCTCTCTGTCAAATAAATAAATAAAATCTTTTAAAAATAAATAAATAAATGAATGAATAATAAAGATATAAATATCTTTGGTATAAATGTTGCTTGAATTGTTAATATTTAGCATATTTACAAGCATGAGGTAGTGCTGGAGTCCTCAATCTTTAATCTAATTTGAGAGCATTTTCAGACATACAAAGGGTTGAGGCTCACCTTTAAAGAATCAGATGATAGTGGGGAGGCAGAGAGAAGAAAGTCTGATACTTTAAAACATACCAACCTCTAACATGTGGCCATTATTGGAAACCACTGATGAAATGCAAAGAAATCTGAACTTGCCATCAAATGTCCTAATTTCAATATTTGGCCCTTAAGCTAGTCTTGAGCTAGTCACTCCACCTGTCTGATCTGTTTTCTCATTTATGAAAATGAGGAAGTATAACTAAAAATCTTTAAATTCCTTTCCAGTTTGAAAAATTTACAGTCCTGTAAGGTTCACAAATTTTGTTAAAAGATGTTTAGTCTGGAGAGAGAGACTGAAGGAGAGAGATAGGTAGGAATGTGAGGTAGAAAGAAATTTTTCTTTACACCTGATTCTTTTTTACACTCTTTGATTTTTCATAATTTTAAAGCAGTTTAAAACAAACTTATATAAAATCTAATTAGGAAGGTAAGTCTGAAACCAAAAATGTATAGTGTAGCCCAAAGTCATGTGTACTTCCTATGTGTGTTTGTGCATAAGTGATGACCTCGGAAACATCAATGTATCTCAACTGTCATATTGTTTTTATTTTTTTTTAAAGACAATTGAAGCCTCATAAAAATTGCGAGAGATTTGGGTAAAAAAAATTACATAAATAAAATTCAATAAATATACTAGACAATACTTTATGAAAGGGTTCTGTAAATGTTAATCAAATGTCGCAGGACTATAAATGCTTCATTTATATCCTCTTTTTCTTCTCAGTAAACATGAGCCGTGATGGCATCATCGATAACGTTATTTCACTCATAAGAGGAGGAACCCCAAAATATGCATATGAACTGAAAGAGAAGCTTCTCAAAGGAGCCAAGACGGTTGATGTAACTGACTTTGTAAATTGGGCCACTTCCTTAAGTGATGCTCCAGTGCTCGTAAACCAAAAAGTAAGGCATGTTTATTGTCAAATAGAAGACTTTTACATATTCTTATTAAACGTAACTGTGGGTTCAGATGAACAGTTAACTTCATCTGAAAGAGATGTGCGCATTCCAACACACTCCTCTCTCATCCCCAGAAAAAAGCAGGACAGAGAGGAGAGGTGTGACTCCTGTCATCACACCAACCCAGGCTGAGTTTGGGTCTCTGCCTTCTAAATATGTAAACTTCTCTGCCCTCTGCAACACTAAACCCTCCAGGGCTTTATGTTTGCTTTGAGGATTTAGTGGCATTGCTTGCATAGATCCCCTAGCACAGACTGGCACAAAATAGGTATTCAAGAATTATTAGTTCCCATCCATCTGCCCCTGGTTATCCCTTGCTTTTAGGGGACTTCACTGCAGCACTTCCAACACAAGAGAATCATGAAGGGCCTTCACGAAAGAGAAGTTCATAAGGTCTCAGAAAATAAGACCAATGGTGAGCAGTTCTTAGGATCCAGAATTTCTTTCTTTTTTGTATCTTGATTATAGCCTTCTGATTATAAACCCACTAGTCCTTATTTCTTGGGGAACCAAATTGTATTGTAATTGTAAAAATATAAATGCTAGTCTCATTTAGCCCCATCACTCTCTCTCCAAACTTACTAAAAAAGGTATGTGTTTTCTTTTATCCCTTATTTGTTTCCTTGCTTCCTCTTGTAGCTTTCGATTTTCCCTGTAGGTTTCATCATTTTCTCTAAGGTCAGATTTATCTTTGATGATCCTCAACTTTAGTTTGATTAACTTCAGTTACAGTCATGTTGGCATTTTGATAGGAATAGTTACTGGAAATTTTTGTTCCTTCATCCCATTTTACTGTCTTTAAAGAGTGAATGAAGCTACCAAAACTATTACATTTATGTAGAGGGAGAACTCCGAACTGGAAAATTATAATCTACTTTTCGCTTAAGTCGTAGAAATCTAGCCATTCATAGATGTGCTAACATATCAATGAAACTTCAAATACTTTGCCCCAAAAGGAGGACAAACAGGGAGAAAAAGTTGGCCAAAATAGCATGTCTATATATAAAGTTAAAGTCAGAAGAGACCCTTTTATTTTATTATGTTTAAGTCGCATTTAAATTTGTTATTTTGAACACAGGAAAAATAAATCTATGTCAGAAAATCTTAAATGGAAAAAAAAGAATCCATTTAGAAAGATGTTTATATCCACATGGACACTTAAACTGCCTTGTCTTCTCAACCCTACAAAGGAAGTTCAGCTGTCCTTGTAGGGATCCAAGATAGTTCTCTGAGAAGGCCTTAATCATCATCTGTCATAGTCTAGAGCCAAATTTTTAAAAATCTCAAGTAAATAAAGCATCTGCTGAAGATTCACTACTAGATTTGCTACTACTATTCAAAGACCTTCATCAACTCTGTTTGGACAGTCCCACTGGCTGGATGCAAAATACAGTCTATCTTATTCTGAAGGCAAATACTGATCTCCAGATTTTTAGATTAGTGAGCATTCCATCTAACTACTTATTTAAGTTTCTTTCTTCATATACTAGAAGCCTGAACTTTTTATATGAATGTTCAACATAAGAAAATGATAGCTATAGTAAGTCACCGAGAAACTACTTTTAAACATGTATCTTCTTATAGATGAAGTGCAGAAAATAGTAAAATGCTATGTGTTTAATTGACTTTGTGTGGCTTTTAAATTCCTAAAGAGATATGATATATAATCTGGTTTGACCTTAAAGTAGATTGCAAGTTATTTTGATTTTATAAATCTAGAAGAAATGTTTTTCTGGGTTAGAAGCTATTTCAAGGGGTAATTAAACAATCTGTAATCACTAATTAATTCTTTGTTACACTGAAGCATTCTCTTGTCTATGGATGACATGTTTAAACACCAGGGATGATCTTAATCTTAATATAGTTGACCCTTCTATTTAATTATTTAAAGAATTGGTGAAACCTCTCCCCACCTACCCTAAACTCTTACTGGTTTATGTTTGATCCTCTGAGCCAATTAATCAATCATCTAGGTATTTATGTTACAAACAGCTTATCTTGTAGAAAACAGTAGGAAGTTATATTACTCTAAAGAATTTTACGAAGGTTTTCTAAGTAAAACAGTTATATACAACATAACACAACATAACATACCATAACATATTTTTCCATGCTAAAGTAGCTGTAAAAAAACTAAAATAAAAAAATAAAGTAATTAAGACCATGCTCTACTAAGTAGTACCTGTCACTTTGATTTTCGCTTCACCCATATGCTTCAGCAGACGCTAAACCGCTTCTTTGAGGAATGTGTTAACCCAGCCCAAGAACTTTTCCCCCGCCCTTCTTCATGTAGCGATAGGGCCTTGTCTTCAGTATTAACTTTTGTCAGAACTTCAACTTTCTTGGAAGTATATAAATTCAGTTTCCAGTTTTCCTGAATGTTAACACAATATTTCTTTTAGCTCAACGAATAGCTGAACTTGGTTTCTTCTTCCTCTTCTCCTTCTCCTTCTTTTAAAGATTTATTTATTTGAGAGACAGGGATCACAAGTAGACAGAGAGGCAGGCAGAGAGAGAGGGGGAAGCAGGCTCCCTGCTGAGCAGAGAGCCCAATGTGGGGCTTGACCCCAGAACCCTGGGATCATGACCTGATCTGAAGGCAGAGGCTTTAACCCGTTGAGCCAACCAGGTGCTGGGTTTCTTCTTAAGCTCACTGCTACAGACTAGTTATAAAAATGTCATCTGAAGAAATTACATTTATTAATGATGGCCGGAGAGATCTAAAGTGTATTATTTCCTCTAGAGCAAAGCAGCAGAGATCAGTACAGCTAGTGAATAGCAAGTTGGCTTCCTGTAAAACCCTGTCTTGGCATTATAAAAACCAAAGTTACATAACCCACTACTTTATTTACTAAAGGGATGTTACATAATACTACCGTCTCCTTTATGAGAACTCATGGGAGACACTATTCTTTAGTCTCAGTGCTAAGGATCAATTTGTTTCTCTTGGGAATCGTGTAAATACTTCTTATATACATGTGACTATTACATTCAGTTGTCTTACTCAATGCCCTAGAAAACTACCCAAATATATGACCCAGCTCATGCCAATGGGTGGGTCCTCCTGGCATGAATTTTGTGTTGCTTTTGCCCTCCTCTTGCCTTTTCCATCCTCCATTCTCCCTTTCTCATTTCCCTCAACCAAATTTACCCTTCAAATGCACTCGCATGTCAAGCTACATTAAGCTCTTTCTGGAGCAACTTGAAGCATAATGAACTATTTACCTGCCACTTTTCTTATATTGTGCAACTCTTAGCAGTGATCCACTGATGTCTTTAAAGAGCCGTAGGACAAGTGCTCTGAGCTGTCGCCATTACAGTTATAAAAATGTAGCCAAAATCATTCCGAACTCTCTTGTATAGGGATGAAAATAACACTCCTCTATCAACAAACTACATTCGGCACAAAGTTTAATTAGTTTGGAAGCCTGTGAGAAAATTCAACGTACTTCATATTAAATTATATTTCCATTAATTTGTATGTTGGCAAGTTTTGTGACAGATTACCTCCACTGAAAGTATCTACAAATGGTAGACAGAGTTAATTAGGATAGGAGAAAAATTAGAACTGTTTTCTTAATTAGTAGAGAGCTAAAGTTCATCAGAAAAATATGTGGCTCTTTAGGAACACTTCCCAAAGTCCATTTTATTTATTTTTTTTGTTAAGATTTTGTTTATTTATTGACAGAGATCACAAGTAGGCAGAGAGGCAGGCAGAGAGAGAGAGAGGGAGGCAGGCTCCCCGCTGAGCAGAGAGTCTGATGCGGGGCTCAATCCCAGGACCCTGAGATCATGACCTGAACCGAAGGCAGAGGCTTAACCCACTGAGCCACCCAGGTGCCCCCCAAAGTACATTTTAATTGCTCCTTGTCTTCTTGTGGGACTTTTGCCTGCAGGGTTTGAGGCTTCTCTCAGACAGTGATCACTGCATGACCTTCGTCTTTATCTCTTGGAACACTGCTCATGCATTTCATCCACATGTAGTTTCTCCATGACCCTCTATTCCTGTATCTTAGATTATCTGGCCTTGACTTTCCTTTGAAGGGTAAAACAAGATGAATTTCTTTTCCTAAAAACCAAAATAACTCTGCCACATGCTTATGTTCTTCATGCCAATGTGGCAACGTCGGTAAGAGGCTACTTTCTTCCAAATATGACATTGTTGAAGTCTAAATCCCATATACTAACTCATAAAACAGAGTGTGCTGGTGAACATTTATGTGGACTGTGGAGGTTCCTGGTTTATTTTGGGTATAAACCTATTCTCACTTTAAAGTATAATAAATGTTTTCTTTCACTTGAGGGTTTTGACACTTTATGATACATTTTTATAGCAGACATTCTCTTGTGTACTTTTTATTTTGAAATAATTTTAGATTTACTGTAAAATTGCATAAATACTACAAACAGTAAAACTACAAAAATAGTACAGAGTTCACGTACACCCTATAAACCAGAAGCCCTCAACGTTAACAATTTACATAACCATCGTACAGTTGATCAAATCAGAAAAGTAACACTGTCTAACCTTACTTAAATTTCACCAGTTATTTCCCCTAATAACCTTTTTCTTTTGGTAAGATCCAATCAAAATCCTACATTGTAATCAGTTTTCACGTCCCCTTAGTTTCCTCCATCCTGGGACATTTTCTCAGACTTTTCTTATCTTTCATGACCTTGACATTTTTTTTGACTTGACATGTTTTTATGAGTTTTGGTCACCTGTTATGTCAAAGGTATCTCAATTTAGGCTTAGAGAAGATTAAGGTTATGCATTTTGGTGAGAATACCACAGAAGTGATGCTGTGTCCTTCTCAGTACATCATGTCAGGAATTATAGTGTAGATTTTGTGTATTTCTTTCCACTATAATTAATGCTGTTGTGTCCTATTTAAATCTTTCTTTACT
Organism: Neogale vison; assembly: GCF_020171115.1. Taxonomy (NCBI): domain Eukaryota; kingdom Metazoa; phylum Chordata; class Mammalia; order Carnivora; family Mustelidae; genus Neogale; species Neogale vison. Next base: position 285,992,434 of record NC_058091.1, read on the forward strand.
TCAAGGTCTTGATGATACTCTTCTATATACTATCTTCCAGAAGCCTTATTGTTTTGTTTTTACTTTTGTTTCTACAGTCAATCTAGTTGTTTGTGTGTGTGTGTGTGTGTGTGTGTGAGTGATACAAGTTTCAAGGTCATCTTTTAAAAAATCTCTTATGAATATCTCATTGTCCTAGAAAAATTTGTGTTATTGATCTTATCTGTTTCAATCAGATATCAGTCTACTTTCAAAGTACTATGGCTTTTTTACTGAGATAATTCGAAGATTTGGGACCCCTGGCTGGCTCAGTCAGTAGAGCATGCACATTTGATCTCAGAGTTGTGGGTTTGAACTCCATGTTGGGTGGAAAGATGATTTAAAAATAAAATCTTAAGAAAAAAAGATGATTTTAAGATGTACTCTATTTTTTGTTTTTTGGGTTTTGGGTTTTGGTGTGGGTTTTGTTTTGTTTTGTTTTGTTTTAGCAATTTCACTCTGATATGCGTAGGTGTGAAAAGAAAAAATTGTCACCTTGCTTCCCATTCCTGGGGTACCTTGTTGTCTTTCCCAGGCTTGTTTCATTCTCAGCCATTAGCTCTTCAAATATTGCTTCTTAAATAGTTTCTCCTTCTGGGACTCAAACTATGTGGGTCTTTCACTTTCTCACTCTTGTCTTTTATGTTTCCTCTTTCTGTATTTCCTTGTCTTTTATCTCTTTATGCTTTGCTGTCAATATTTTCTTCTGAGCTATATTCCTTAAATATAAGTTCCTTAACTTTGCTTCATTTGTATCACAGTGGCTATGTAACCAGTCCACTAACTGGAATATTATAATATCAACTTATAATAGTTCTATTTTTTTTCAAATCCTCTATTTTAAAAAATAATTTCCAGTTTCCTGCTAAAATTGTTGATCTCTTCTTTTATTCCCCCTGCTCATGTAAAAGTCTGGTCACTTAACCATGGCATCGTCTCAGCTCTGCTTCTAGTTTCTGGTATTCCTACTGGTTCTATTTCATGTTGCCTTGTTCCCTTTTGTACCTAGTTATTTTTATTAGGGGTTGGATACTATACTTTAAAAGTTGTTCTATGAATAGCTTGAGGCCTGAGATGATTTTATTTGTTTCTGGGGTTACAATGTTTCAAGATTATTGTGTTGTGTTTTTTTTTTTTAATCTTTATTTTTGAAGTAAACTCCACACTCAGCATGGAGCCCAATGAGGGGCTTGAACTCACAACCCTGAGATCAAGACCTGAGCCGAGTTTGAGAGTCAGATGCTTAACCAAATAAGCCACCCAGGTGCCCTCAAGTTTATTCTAATGCAAACTAGACTGCAGTATTTTCCAGAGCTACCCCACTTCCAATTCCTTCTTACTTCTAGGGCTGTAGTCCTTTGGGTCTCAACAAAGCATGTCTTGTTTTCCTTTGCTGTTCCTGAATACCAACCTTCTTTCCCCAGCCCAGTAATTTGTGCTACTTTACCTCAATCCCCCTACTGCCTATTCCCAAATTAGGAAATGTGTCAAGGGGACTGTGGCCCCAAAACACTAGGCTCACCTCACTGCGTTTCCATCTCCTCCCAGATCTTATTCCAATAAGTAGTCTCATTAGTTCTCCAGGGCGATCAAGCAGATTTTTACTTTTGGTTTATTTGTTCATCTTTTGTCATTGTCCTCAGAGGAAAAAAAAAATCAGTTGACATTGTTTAATCCATCATTACTCCTATACAGGAATTTCTGGTATTTTTTTCTTAATCTCTTCTTTTCTTGAGTCTTTGGATTCCAATTTCTTTTAAATTTTGTGGCCTTCTGGAGCAACCAGGTGGCTCAGTGGGTTAGAGCCTCTGCCTTCGTTCGGCTCAGGTCATGACCTCAGGGTCCTGGGATCGAGCCCCACATCAGGCTCTCTCCTCAGTGGGAGCCTGCTCCCCCCCCCACTCTCTCTGCCTGCATCTCTGCCTACTTGTGATCTCTCTCTGTCAAATAAATTTAAAAAAAATTTTTTGTGGTCTTCTGTTTCAAAGTGTTATGCCATGCAAGGGCCTCAATTCCCAATGATTTATTTACTCAAATAGCTCTTTAGAGTCATGCAATTGAATTTGCCTACGTAGACATATGATACATACTTCCAATATATGTTATGGTCTCCCCCATAGAACTTCTGTATGACTGGAATATTCTTCTTTCTGGCCCAGCACCCTCAAACTCTCAAATCTCAGCTTAAGGGTCATTTTCTCAGGGAAGCCTTTCCTGGCTTCCCTGTATCAGTTGTAACAATTGTGTATCTAACTCCAGGAATTTAAGTGTGCAGAATAAATCATTTTACTTCATTTTCTTTAAGTCTAATTAAATTTGACATTGAAATATTCTCCCTGCAAAAATTTCTCAGTGAGTTCAGGCTTTTGGGTTGGGGGCGGGGTTGGGGCAGTAAAGAATTTGTCTTTAGGAGCTTTCTGTTCTTGGTCTTATACCCAAACCCTCCATGTCAGCAAGAGATAGCGAGCCATTGACTACCTAATAGAAGAAAAGAGGAGCAGAAAAGACAGCAAAAACAATTCACAAATAGCATCAATACATGATCTTGTGAAACATTTAAATCCATGGTTGTGCATTTTTAAAACACATGTACCCATCCCATATAGCACCTACCATAGCTTCCATTTTAAGTTTATCAGTATGATCGGTTTAATATCCGTCTTCTCATTTCCACAGTGTGATCCCCATGATCATAGAAATCATGCCTAGTTTTGGTCACTACTAAAGTCTTTTTTTTTTTTTAAGATTCATTTATTTATTTTCAAGAAAGAGAGATGGGGGAGGGGCAGAGGGAGAGAGAGAATCTCAAGCTGACTTCCCACAGAGCACAGAGCCCTCCCGGAGCCAAAACCAAGAGTCAGAGGCTCAACCACCAGAGCCACCCAGGTGCCGCAGTCTGTATGATTATTTTACTGTCAGTCTTCTTACCTCCATGATGCGATCTCCATGATCACAGAGGTTATGCCTAGCTTTGGTCACTACTATGACTAACATGATATCTGCCAATACCAATCATTAAATAAGCCTCTGTTGAATTAACGAATTGATAAAAAAAAAAAAAAAACGAATTCAGTGAATGGTATTGCACAAGCCCCATCAGTAGAAAAAACCCTAAAATTAAATGGTTTGCTTTCTTGTAGCTATCTCCTATACATAATCTGGTTCCAGTACACATAAAAGATGCACATCTAAAGAAACAAAATTTGGAACGTGCCATTGACGATTACATCAAGGAATTCAATGTGGGAAAATGTGACCCGTGCCAAAACGGAGGTACAGTGGTTCTGCTGGATGGACAATGTCTGTGTTCCTGCCCCGTCACATTTTCAGGGATTGCCTGTGAAATCAGTAAACGAGTAGCTTAAGGTAAGAACAACTTATGATATATTATTAGCAACAAAACTGCTTTTTGAGGGTATTTAATTTGAAAATTAGCTTTGAGTTAATTTGTGAAAACATTCTAGATTATCCAGGTAAACAGAATATAAAAACTGAGTGAATAATGAAAATGGACAAATCAGACTTTATATGTCACTGAGCATGCAATTTTACATCTTCTACCTCTGCATTTAAACAGAACTATGAATAAAAAAATTTTAATTGTTAACGATTGACCCCTGAACAACGTGAGTTTGAACTGCATGGTTCGAAATCTACTTCGATGTGGATTTTTTACACTACAATATTGTAAATGTAGTTTCTCTTCCTTAGGATTTTTTAATAACATTTTCTTTTCTCTAGCTTACTTTTTTATAAGAATTACTATATAACACATATACCATTCAAAATGTGTTAATCAACTATATTATCAGCAAGGCTTCTAGGCAAGAGGAGGCTATTGGGGGAGGCTAATTTGGGGGAAATAGCAAGTTCTACACAGATTTTCTACTCTACAGGGGTCAGTGCTCCTCACCCCCACATTATTCAAGGGTCAACAGTAATTTTTTTTAAGCAAGTAAGCAAAATTCCTAATCTCTCTAAATTTTTTTATATTTTCCAGAGAATATTTTCTTCACATATTCTTATAAATACCCTTGAATAAGACCTGTGTCTTTTGGGTTCACTTTTTCAGATTACAGGAAACCGGGATAATCCAGCTGTCACCACAATTTCGGTGGCTGTTTATGAAGATCTATCATTTATCATTGTTAAAGATACAAAAGTCTCTCAAGATGTCCAGAAACTATTGTAGCAACCTAATTACCTTATTGTTCATATTGTAATGACACTAACACTATTGTGACTCAGTTTATCACTTCCTTTATCCCCTCTGCTTCTACCACTTGTATCTTTTCTCAGTGCCTCCTGCATTCACAATTCCCTAAGACTAAAGGGGATGTCATGGTGTACGGCCCAGATCTCCCTTCAGGATCAAGTACCCATCCCTCTACCTCCTAGGAGTGCCACCTGCTGACATTTCACACACCATTTCAGTTCAATGGAAATCACCCTGCGACAAGGAACCAGCCACACCCAAGGTTGTGCTCCCAGCCTGAGGGAGGCTCATTATCTGCTAACTGGTCAGTGTGGTCGGCATTTGATGGGCCAGCCCTCTTGCCTCGATGAGGACAACTCAGAAGTGCCATCCAGTTTCAGAGCTCCCCATGTGATTTGCCGAACCCTCTGTTGCAAGAGCATCACAATTAAATTTCCCCTTATTCCTAATTTTGCTTTCCACATTCCTCATAGATTTTTTTTCCCCAAGAACACACACTAATAAATATGCTGCATACAAACTCAGATTCTCAGAGTCTATTTCCAAGGGAATGCTATCTGCTACAGAATCTGATTGGATCAATTGAGCATTACTCCATTATCTAATACATAGTGTTTCTAAAACAGAATGAGTTTCTAATGATAGCATAAACTCCTGGACTTCCTTATGTCTGTTCTATATATAGTGGACATTTGCCAAGATGCTGATTTTTATTCTAAATGGATATGGCCACAGTAGCAGGGCCAATTACCTAAAACATGATTTTATGTGCTTGCTTCAATTAAAAACAAAAACTAGACAGAAGGTGCTTGGGACCCATGGACTCACAGTAAGATAACACTTGTAAAAGACTAACAAAGGACTTGAATTTGGAGAAAGCATTCAAAACTATTTGGTATTATTATCATTGATGCGTATTTCTACATCTTTTTTATATGTTTTATAAGAAAAAAACACATATATTTAGAGAGAGAGACATAGAGAGATAGAGATATCCTTCCTTTCCCATTTTTGTTCTTTACCCAATGGTAGTAAATTATATATGTTGATCCATGTCTGGCTTTTATCACTTACAATAAATCGCAAGGATCTTTCTTCATCATTTGTTTATTATTATCTATTTCATTTATTAAAAAAAAACAAAAACTAAACAAGAAATACAAAACAAAAAAATAAATAACAAAATAATAAAAAATAAAACAAAAATGGTTCACGCATTTCTCCCACTCCATTCTCACCTCTCACAACCATCAATCTATTCTCTGTATCTATATGAGTTTTGTGTTTTATTTGTTTTCTGGTCTTTGAGATTTCACATATAAGAGATATCATATAGTATTTCTCTTTCTCTGTATGATTTATTTCATTTACCACGATGACCTCAAGGTCCATATATGTCATTCATTTTTGTGGCTGAATATTTCATTATGTATATACACCACAGTTTCTTTATCCATTTATCCATTGATGGACCCTTAGGTGTCTTCCATGTCTTGGCTATTGTAAAAAATGTTGCAGTAATTATAGGATAGGGGTGTATATATCTTTTTGAGCTAGTGCTTTCATTTTCTTCAGCTAAATACCCAGGAGTGGAATTGGAGGATCATACAGTAGTTCTATTTTTTATTTTTTTAGGAACCTCCAAAATGTTTTCCATAGTGACTGCACCAATTTATATTCCCACCAGTAGTGCACATGGGTTCACTAGCACTTGTTATTTCTTGGTTTTTTGATACTGGACATTCTAACAGGTGTGACGTGATGATAGCTCATTGTGGTTGTGATCTGCATTTCTCTGATAATTAGTGATGTTGAGCATCTTTCATGTACCTACTGGCTGTCTGTATGCCTTTTTTTGAGAAATGTCTATTCAGATCTTCCACCCATTCTTTAATCAAAAAAATTTTTTTTGCTATTGAGTTGTATGAGTTCTTTATATATTTTGCATATTAGCTGCTTATCAGATATATGGATTGAAAATATTTGTCCCATTCGGTGGGTTCCTTTTCATTTTGTTGATGATTTCCTTTGCTGTCCAGAATATTTCAAATTTAATTTAGTACCACTTGTTTAGTTTTGCTTTTTTTCCTTTTGTTTCTGGTGTCAGATTCAGAAAATCATTGCTAAGACCTGGGTCAAGGAGTTTACTACCTATGTTTTCTTCTAAGAGCTTTATGGTATCAAATCTTACGTTCAAGATCTTAATCTATTTTTAAGTAATCCTAGCCTACTGTATTATTTTTTACTTTTATCTTTTTAAGGATATTAAACACATTCATTTGGGAGTCTCTCTTAAATTTTCCAGAATATATAGTTTTGCACTGCAATTGTTTTGTCTATTGAGTCTACAAACTCATTCTCATGGCATTTTTTTTCTGTGTACTTAGTAATTGCTTACTACAGGTTTAATCCTCAGTGAAAATTGCTCTCGTGAGAATCCTATTACTCTGAGTATTCTTAGGATTAATTTGTTTCTTGTGAGGCTCTGGTTGTTTTCATTCATTTTGCACCAGTTTTTTATGTAAATTTCTTGTTTCAGTTTCCACATTTTGTATTTCATGGATAAAGAAGATCAAGCTCTCTCCACCTATATACATAGTAGTTTTAAGGATGCTAGTATCCTCTGGCTGACTTTTCACATCTGACTCAGGATGGTCCACCAGCTCCTTGATGAACTCTTTCTTGCAGAATCTTTCTCTCAAGAAATATCTTCCAGACACCCCATTTTCTGCAAAATGTTCAGTTCCAGTGTCCCATTTATTTTTTATTAATTATTTTTATTAACATATAATGTATTATTTTCCCCAGGGGTACAGGGGATCACCATATCATATACCCTCCCCAATGTCCATAACCCAGCCACCCTCTCCATAACCCACTCCCCCCTGCAACCCTCAGTTTGTTTTGTGAGATTAAGAGTCTCTTATGGATTCTCTCCCTCCCCATCCCACATTGTTTCATTTTTTTCTTCCCTACCCCCTAAGCCCCACACTCTCTCTCTCAAATTTCTCATATCAGGGAGATCATATGATATTTGTCTTTCTCTGATTGACTTATTTCGCTCAGCATAATACCCTCTAGTTCCATCCATGTCGTAGCAAATGGCAAGATTTCATTTCTTTTGATGGCTGCATAGTATTCATATTCATATATATGTGTATATATGTGTGTGTGTATATATGTATGTATGTATATATATATATATCTATATATATATCTATATATATCTCACATCTTCTTTATCCATTCATCTGTTGATGGACATCTGGTTCTTTCCATAGTTTGGCTATTGTGGACAATGTCACTATAAACATTCGGGTGCGTGTGCCCCTTCAGATCACTACATTTGTGTCTTTAAATACTCAGTAGTGCAACTGCTGGGTCGTAAGGTAGCTCTATTATCAACTTTTTGAGGAACCTCCTTGTTGCTTTCCGGAGTGGCTACACCAGCTTGCATTCCACCAACAGTGTAGGAGGGTCCCCTTTTCTCTGCATACTTGCCAACATCTGTCGTTTTCTGACTTGTTCATTTTAGTCATTCTTACTGGTGTGAGGTGGTATCTCATTGTGGTTTTGATTTGTATTTCCCTCATACAGAGTGATGTTGAGCACTTTTTCATGTGTCTGTTGGTCATTGGATGTCTTCTTTGCAGAAATGTCTGCTCATGTCCTCTGCCCATTTCTTGATCGGATTATTTGTTCTTTGGGTGTAGAGTTGGATTAGTTCTTTATAGATTTTTGATACTAGCCCTTTATCTGATATGTCATTTGCAAATATCTTCTCCCATTCTGTCAGTTGTCTTTTGGTTTTGTTAACTGTTTCCTTTGCTATGCAAAAGCTTTTGATCTTGATGAAGTTCCAATAGTTCATTTTTGCCCTTGCTTTCCTTGCCTTTGGCAATGTTTCTAGGAAGAAGTTTCTGTGGGTGAGGTCTAAGAGATTGCTGCCTGTGTTCTCCTCAAGGATTTTGATGGATTCCTTTCTCACATTGAGGTCCTTCATCCATTTTGAGTCTCTTTTCATGTGTGGTGTAAGGAAATGGTCCAATTTCATTTTTCTGCATGTGGCTGTCCAATTTTCCCAACACCATTTTTTGAAGAGGCTTTTTTTTTTTTAAAGATTTTATTATTTATTTATTTTTTTGACAGAGAGAGATCACAAGCAGGCAGAGAGGCAGGCAGAGAGAGGGGGAAGCAGTCTCCCTGCTGAGCAGAGAGCTCAATGTGGGGCTTGATCCCAGGACACTGGGATCATGACCTGAGCCGAAAGCAGAGGCCTTAACCCACCGAGCCACCCAGGTGCCCCGAGGCTGTCTTTTTTACCATCCGACATTCTTTCCTGCTTTGTCAAAGATTAGTTGACCATAGAGTTGAAGGTCTATTTATGGGCACTGTATTCTGTTCCATTGTTCTATGTGTCTGTTTTTGTGCCAGTACCATACTGTCTTGGTGATGACTGCTTTTTTTTTTCAATTTATTTATTTTCAGAAAAACATTATTCATTATTTTTTCACCACACCCAGTGCTCTATGCAAGCCGTGCCCTTTATAATACCCACCACCTGGTACCCCAACCTCCCACCCCCCCGCCACTTCAAACCCCTCAGATTGTTTTTCAGAGTCCATAGTCTCTCATGGTTCACCTCCCCTTCCAATTTACCCAAATTCCCTACTCCTCTCTAACGCCCCTTGTCCTCCATGCTTTTTGTTATGCTCCACAAATAAGTGAAACCATATGATAATTGACTCTCTCTGCTTGACTTATTTCACTCAGCATAATCTCTTCCAGTCCCATCCATGTTGCTACAAAAGTTGGGTATTCATCCTTTCTGATGGAGGCATAATACTCCATAGTGTATATGGACCACATCTTCCTTATCCATTCATCCGTTGAAGGGCATCTTGGTTCTTTCCATAGTTTGGCGACTGTGGCCATTGCTGCTATAAACATTGGGGTACAGATGGCCCTTCTTTTCACGACATCTGTGTCTTTGGGGTAAATACCCAGGAGTGCAATTGCAGGGTCATAGGGAAGCTCTATTTTTAATTTCTTGAGGAATCTCCACACTGTTCTCCAAAGAGGCTGCACCAACTTGCATTCCCACCAACAGTGTAAGAGGGTTCCCCTTTCTCTACATCCTCTCCAACACATGTTGTTTCCTGTTTTGTTAATTTTGGCCATTCTAACTGATGTGAGGTGATATCTCAATGTGGTTTTAATTTGAATCTCCCTGAGGGCTAATGATGATGTCCATCAGAATCTTAGAGAAGAACATAGGCAGTAATCTCTTTGATATCAGCCACAGCAACTTCTTTCAAGATATGCCTCCAAAGGCAAAGGAAACAAAAGCGAAAATAAACTTCTGGGACTTCATCAAAATCAAAAGCTTCTGCACAGTAAAGGAAACAGTCAAAAAAACAAAGAGGCAACCCACGGAATGGGAGAAGATATTTGCAAATGACAGTACAGACAAAAGGTTGATATCCAGGATCTATAATGAACTCCTCAAACTCAACCCACACGAAACAGACAAACACATCAAAAAATGGGCAGAAGATATGAACAGACACTTCTCCAATCAAGATGACTGCTTTTAATAGAACTTGAAGTCTGGAACTGTGATGCCACCAACTTTGGCTTTCTTTTTCAGCATCCCTCTGGCTATTTGAGGTCTTTTCTGGTTCCATATAAATTTTAGGATTATTTGTTCAATCTCTTTGAAAAAAATTGATGGTATTTAGATAGTGATTGCATTAAATGTGTAGATTTCTCTAGGTAGCACAGACATTTTCACAATATTTGTTCTTCCAATCCATGAGCATGGAACGTTTTTCCATTTCTTTGTGTCTTCCTCAATTTCTTTCATGAGTATTTTATAGTTTTCTGAGTACAGATTCTTTGCCTCTTTGGTTAGGTTTATTCCTAGGTATATTATGGTTTGGGATGCAATTGTAAATGGGATGTACTCTTTCTCTTTTTTCTGTCTTATTGTTGGTGTTTAGAAATGCATTGTACATTGCAAATGTACAAATGCAAATGTACATTGATTTTATATCCTGACACTTTACTGAATTCCTGTACAAGTTCTACCAGTTTTAGAGTGGATTCTTTTGGGTTTTCCACATAAAGTATCATATCATCTGCAAAGAGTTATAGTTTGACTACTTCTTTGCTGACTCCGATGCATCTAATTTCTTTTTGTTGTCTGATTGCTGAGGCTAGGACTATGTTGAGTAGCAGTGGTGATAATGGACAACCCTGCTGTGTTCCTGACCCTAGCAGAAAAGCTCTCAGTTTTTCCCCATTAAGAATGATATTCGTTGTGGGTTCTTCATAGATGGCTTTAATGATATTGAGGTATGTACCCTCTATCCTTACACTTTGAAGAGTTTTGATCAAGAAAAGATGCTGTACTTTGTCAGATGCTTCTTCAGCATCTATTGAGAGTATCATATGATTCTTGTTCTTTCTTTTATTGATGTATTGTATCACATTGATTGATTTGTGGATGTTGAACTAACCTTGGAGCCCAGGAATAAATCCCAGTTGGTCGTGGTGAATGATCCTTTTAATGTACTGTTGGATCCTGTTGGCTAGTATTTTGATGAGAATTTTTGCATCTGTGTTCATCAAGGATATTGGTCTATAATTCTCTTTTTTGATGGGGTCTTTGTCTGGTTTTGGGATCAAAGTGATGCTGGCCTCATAAAATGAGTTTGGAAGTTTTCCTTCCATTTCTATTTTTTGGAACAGTTTCAGGAGAATAGGTGTTAATTATTTGTTAAATGTTTGGTAGAATTCCCCCTGAGAAGACGTCTGGCCCTGGGCTCTTGTTTTTTGTGATATTTTGGATGACTGTTTCAATCCCCTTACTGGTTATGGGTCTGTTCAGGTTTTCTATTTCTTCCTGGTTAATTTTTGGTAGTTTATATGTCTCTAGGAATCCATCCATTTCATTTCTTCCAGATTGTCAAATTTGCTGGTTACAGTTGCTCATAATATGTTCTTATAATTGTTTCTATTTCTTTGGTGTTGGTTGTGATCTCTCCTTTTTCATTCATGATTTTGTTAATTTGGGTCCTTTCTCTTTTCTTTTTGATAAGTCTAGCCAGGGGTTTATCAATCTTATTAATTCTTTCAAAGAACAAGCTCCTAGTTTCCTTGATTTGTTCTACTGTTCTTTTGGTTTCTATTTCTTTGATTTCTGCTCCAATCTTTATTATTTCTCTTCTCCTGATGGGTTTAAGCTTTCTTTGCTGTTCTTCCCCCAGCGCCTTTAAGTATAGGGTTAGGTTGTGTATTTGAGAACTTTCTTGTTTCTTGAGAAAGGCTTGTATTGCTATAAACTTTCCTCTCAGGACTGCCTTTGCTGTGTCCCACAGACTTTGAGCCATTGTGTTTTTATTATCATTTGTTTCCATGAATTTTTTCAATTCTTCTTTAATTTCCTGGTTGACCCATTCATTCTTTAGTAGGATGCTCTTTAGCCTCCATGTATTTAAGTTCTTTCCAACTCTCCTATTGTAATTGAGTTCTAGCTTCAGAGCATTGTGGTCTGAAAATATGCAGGGAATGATCCCAGTCTTTTGGTACCAGTTGAGACCTGATTTGTGATCCAGGATGTGATCTATTCTGGAAAATGTTCCATGTGCACTAGAGAAGAATGTGTATTCTGTTGCTTTGGGATGTAATGTTCTGAATATATCTGTGATGTCCATCTGATCCAGTGTGTCATTTAAGGCCTTTATTTGCTTGTTGATCTTTTGCTTGGATGATCTGTCCATTTCAGTGAGGGGAGTGTTAAAGTTCCCTACTATTACTGTATTATTGTCAGTGTCTTTCTTTGATTTTGTTATTAATTGGTTTATGTAGTTGGCTGCTCCCATGTTAAGGGCATAGATTTTTAAAATTGTTAGATCTTCTTGTTGGACAGACCCTTTGAGTATGATATAGTGTCCTTCCTCGTCTGTTACTATAGTCTTTGGCTTAAAATCTAATTTATCTGCCTCCCCCAGCTTTTTTTTTGATGTCCATTAGCCTGGTAATTTGTTATCCACCCCCTCATTTTAAATCTGAAGGTGTCTTTGGGTCTAAAATGAGTTTCTTGTAGGCAGCATATTGATTTTTTTTTAATCCATTCTGATATCCTGTGTCTTTTGATTGGGGCGTTTAGCCCATTTACATTCAGGGTTACTATTAAGAGATATGAATTTAGTGCCTTTGTATTGCCTGTAATGTGACTGTTACTGTATATTGTCTCTGTTCCTTTCTTGTCTTCTACTCTTAGGCTCTCCTTTTGCTTAGAGGACCCCTTTCAATATTTCCTGTAGGGCTAGTTTGGTGTTTGCAAATTCTTTTAGTTTTTGTTTGTCCTGGAAGCTTCTTATCTCTCCTTCTATTTTCAATGATAGCCTAACTGGATATAGTATATTTGGCAACACATTTTTCTCATTTAGTGCTCTGAAAAAATCATGCCATTTCTTTCTGGTCTGCCAGGTCATGGGATAAGTCTGCTGCCAATCTAATATTTTTACCATTGTATGTTACAGACTGCTTGTCCCGAGCTGCTTTCAGGATTTTCTCTTTGTCACCAACACTTGTAAGTTTTACTATTAGATGACAGTGTGTGGACCTACTTTTATTGATTTTGAGAAGGGTTCTCTGTGCTTCCTGGATTTTGATGCTTGTTCCCTTTGCCATATTAGGGAAATTCTCTACTATAATTCACTCCTGTATACATTCTGCCCCCCTTTCTCTTTCTTCTTCTTCTGGAATCCCAAGTGTTCTAATATTATTTCATGTTATGGTATCACTTATCTCTTTAATTCTCCCCTCATGGTTCAGAAGTTGCTTTTCTCTCTTTTGCTCAGCTTCTTTATTCTCCATCATTTGGCCTTCTATATCACTAATTCTCTCTTCTGCCTCATTTATCCTATAGTAAGAGCTTCCATTTTTTATTACACCTCATTAATAGCTTTTTTGATTTCAGCTTGGTTAGATTTTAGTTCTTTTATTTCCACAGAAAAGGATTTTAGTTCTCCATGCCTTTTTCAAGCCCAGTTAGCACCTTGAGAATCGTCATTCTGAACTCTAGATCTGACATATTACCAATGTCCGTATTACAGGGTCCCTAGCCTTTAGTACTACAAATTTTTCTTTTTTTTTTTCTTTTTTTTTTTTGTGGTGAGTTTTTCCATCTTGTCATTTTAGCCAGATAAGAATATATGAACAAAGGGCGCCTGGGTGGCTCAGTGGGTTAAGCCGCTGCCTTCGGCTCAGGTCATGATCTCAGGGTCCCTGGATCGAGTCCCGCATTGGGCTCTCTGCTCAGCAGGGAGCCTGCTTCCTCCTCCTTCTCTCTCTACCTGCCTCTCTGCCTACTTGTAATCTCTCTCTGTCAAATAAATAAATAAAATCTTAAAAAAAAAAAGAATATATGAACAAAAAGAACAAGATACTAAAAGGGTGGCAAAGACCTGAGAAAAATGTACGCTAACCAAGACAGAAGAGACCCCAAGTCAGGGAGAGAAGAAAAGGGGTAATTTAGGGTGTATTTTGTTGTCTTAGAAGAAACTACCACCCAAAATTTTAAAGAAAGAAAAACTTACATATATACAAAAATAAGGGTAAACACAATGAAGGGATGGAATATTACTATAAGGATGAAAATTAAATAATTCAAAAAAAGAATTGATAAGTTGGTTGGAAAAAGAAAGAAAAAAAAGTGGAGAGAATGTGCTCAGGCTGGAGACTAGAAAAAAGCCCTGTGCTAGATTTAGGGTATATTTTGATCTATTAGAAGAAATTGTATCCCAAAAATTTTTAGAAAAGAAAAAAAAACCCTATATGTATACAAAAAAATAAGGTAAAATACAATGTAGGATAAAATATGACTATACTAATGAAGGTTTAAAAACTTTTTTTTGAAAGGTATTGTTAAGATAAACTGGTTTTAAAAAGTTAAAAGAAGAAAGAGGAAAAGTTAAATAGATAGAATAAGAAAAAAATAAAATTAAAAAATTTTAATTTAACTTTGCAAGACTAAAGGATCATGGGGAGAAATCCATGAATTCCATGCATTGCTTTCCCCTAGCTCTGAAGTTCCTCTGTTCTCTTTGATTGGTGAGCTTGGTCTTGGCTAGATGTTCTTGCTGGTCTTCTGTGGGAGGGGCCTGTTGCAGTGATTCTCAAATGTCTGTGCCCGAGATGGAATTGCACCACCCTTGCCTGGGGCCAGGCTAAATAATCTGCTCAGGTTCATTCTTGGGAGCTTTTGTTCCCTGAATGCTTTCCCTACCACTTGGAGGATGGGAATGAAAATGGCAGCCTCCCAATCTCCAGCCTGGAGGAGCTGAGAGCTCAGGACCCCACTCTTCAGTGCACCCTCAGAGAAAAGCAGTCTATCGCTCCCATCTCACTGGCCTCCAGCCATGCTCTGAGCTTACCCAGCCTGTGACCGAGCATTTCTGTCTCTGGCGCACAGCCCCGGTTGGAGTCTCCAAATCCAGTAGATTCCAGTCATGCTGTTTGGAGGTGAAAGGTAGAGTCTCCCCAGATCTGCTACTTGTGGGGTCCCTGTTCATATACCAGTGATCCAACTGTGTCACGGATCACAGTTTAAAGTAACCCTGAGGTGAGAGTTCACTCTTCAGCTCTGTCTCTGTATTCAGCTTCCTCACTCTGATACCTGTGAGCTTTGCCACACTCAGACACCCCCGGTCTTTCTGTGACCCCAGGGACCTGAGAACGCACTATTCTCGTGAGGGCGCCCCCTGCTTAGACTCTGGAGTGATGTCCCTCAGTGGAGCATACTTCTAAAAGTTCAAATTGTGTGCTTCATTGCTCTACCACTTGCTGGAAGCCAGCCCCTTCCCTTACAGTCTATCTTCCCCTCACTTTGGATTCACTTCTCCACACATCTTACCTTTCAGAAAGTGTTCGATTTTCTGTTTCTAGAATTGCTGCTCTTCTTCTCTTCGATCTCCTGTTGGGTCTGTAGGTGTTCAGAATGGTTTGACAACTGATCTAGCTGAACTCCTGTGACTTGATGTCATCTCGGTCTGCTATTCTTCTGCCATCTTGCCTCCCAAACCCCAGCATCCCATTTAAATTGGCCCTGCCCCCATCATGAGATAGAAAACCTTAAGCATCACCTTTTTTTAAACATACTATTTACTTAAAGTAGAATACTCTCCAACTTTCCTTCCTCAATTAATCCCACCCCCTTTCCTTTATTCCCCTTGTGTGTTTCTACTCCTTCCACACCAGTGTTTCTCAACCTAATACTCTCTAGATTTACCTGTTAGCTTCTTTAAAAAGACGAAAAAGAAAAAGAAAACAGATGTTCATCCAGGCCAATTAAACCAGAACCTTTGTTGTGGATCCTTCCTAGAGCATGATTCTTTTTTTTTTTTCTTTTCTTTTTCTTCTCCTCCTCTTTTTTCTCCTCCTCCTCCTTTTCCTTCTTCTTCATCCTCTGGTTAATCTAATCATATAAAACCTTCTTTCTGGACCCAGAACCACTAACATCTCATCAGTGAAATCTTCTCTAATATCTCCAGGAATCAGTTCTCTGTCTCTGCTTCCTGAGCACTTTTCCCACTGCTTTTCCAGAACAAATGACATTTCATCATTCTACACAATATGAATATCCCTCGAGCTTGGAAATGGGACTTAGCTCCTAAACTCCATTCTATTCCCAGCCCCTAGACAGTATCTGGTATATCATGGTGCAATAGGATAAGGGGATAAATAAAGAGATGGATGGATGGATGGACCCAAATTTGAAGTCCTATTGATCATTAAGATTTTATAATCCTTTGTTTTCTCTAAGATTGCCAGCCAAAAACAAACAAGCAAAACAAAACAAAAAAACATATAAAGCCATTGACTTCCTTGGGATCAAAGAAAAGTAAAAACCAGGACTTTCTAATTAAGGATCCTGCCCTTGGAGATACTACTTGCTCCCAATGCAAAACAACATGAACATCTTATTGACCTCTGAAATTTACACTCTCGGATCCACAACGCTTCTTTTCTTCTTTAAACTCCTATAATATTTCCATTTTTTTATTCCTGAATGAGCAGTCAGCAGTGACCTACGCCAAGACTGCTTTCTCCCATAGGCAATGCCAGTCTCTTGCTAACAAACAAAATTAAATTAAGAAGAGAATGTTGGCTTTAAAAGCAATTGCCAAAGTGCTTTGTATGATTAATATGTTCCACAGTTTCATTACCCAAAGCCCATAACACACAATTTCATTCTTGTGTACATCATTGCTTCTTGTTGGGTCATTCATTCAGTAAATACCAACTGAGTTCCTACTCCATGCATGGCACTCTGCTCTTGTTAGCCTTAGCTATTCAGTTTAACTCTATGTTTCCAAAATAAGAAATGTATTGTATTTGTAACCAAAAACAATTAGGTTAAATCATTTGAAATTGCCTCTATTCAGTCATAGTTTACAAAACAGAACAAAACAGAAAACCACAAACACAAAAGAACAAATAGCCAGCAATTTCATATGGTCCAGCTTAATACCCACCCAGTCTATGAATTGTATGAGGTAAGGCAACCCACATAAGAAAGTGATTAAGGGGGGCAGCCTGGATGGCTCAGTCGATTAAACACATTCCTTCAGCTCCAGTCATGATCCCAGAGTCCTGGGATTGAGCCCTAAATTAGGCTCCCTGCTTCTCAGGGAGTCTGCTTCTTCCTCTGCTTGCTGCTCCCCCTGCTAGTGCTCTCTCTCTCGGTCATAAAATAAATGAAATTGGGACAGCTGGTTGGCTCAGTCAGTTAAGCCACTGCCTTTGTCTCAAGTCATGATCCCAGAGTCCTGGGATCGAATCCCGCAACCAGCTCCTTGCTCGGCAGGAAGCCTGCTTCTCTCTCCACCTCTGCCTGCCACTCTGCCTGCTTGTACACTTTCTTTCTCTCTCTCTCTCTCTCTGACAAATAAATAAATAAAATCTTTTAAAAAAATAAATAAAATCTTTAAAAAGGAAAGTGATTAAGGGAACTGACTATATGATTTTATCCATTAAATAGTGATGTACTTAGGGTCTCAGAGGTTTTGAAAAGATCTGAGATGTCCCCTAAAAAAAAAAAGACTCAAAATACAAAGAAAAAAATGCAAAATCAAAAATTAATAAATGTTTAATAAACATAAACAGTATGACCATGTCAACTCTGTTGATTGTTATTGTTAATAAGCATTTCCTGCATTTATAAATAAATGTTCATTTTTCTCACTTTGCACCAATACGGAATGCACATAATTACCGAAACATCACAGCAAATTATTTATCTGCCAACAATTTAAAAGCAAAATATTTACCAATAATTTTGAAGTTCTTTTTTAAACAACAAAGAAAAAGGTTCTTGGACAAGGAATGCATTTTAAAGTGCTAGGTGTGGCACGGAGTTGGAGCTCTAAACATAGAAGTGCCGGCCTGGTCCATCAGGATATGAAAGTAGCTCTGGGAGCTCAGAAGAGTTCCTGTTCCCTGCCTCCAGAAGCCTGGGTAAATCAGAAAGAATTCAGATGTGTTACATGCATGCAAATACTGAACTCAGCTCTTAAAAAAGTCACTGCTGAGAGAGTCTGCTATAGAGTGCTTGGACTAAGTGGACTTATCATAGTAAAAACTGAGAATTCCGGGGTGCCTGGGTGGCTCAGGTAGTTAAGTGACTGCCTCCAGCTCAGGTCATGATCCCAGAGCCCCGGGATCGAGTCCCGCATCGGGCTCCCAGCTCCATGGGGAGTCTGCTTCTCCCTCTGACCTTCTCCACTCTCATGCTCTCTCTCACTCTCTCGCTCTCAAATAAATAAATAAAAATCTTAAAAAAAAAAGCCTGAGAATTCCTAGCACTCTTTTGAAATACAAATGTCAAACAAGAAAAGAGCTGAGCCTCAACCAGACTCACTAGAGTCAGCTTCATGATTGGTCACAGCCCCTTCTACTGGAAATGGAGGGAACAGTGCAGGTTCACAGTTGACCGCCAGATCATCCAACTTCCCTTCCCAAGAGACATAGCTGGTAGACCATTTCCAGCAGGGTGCACCACTGAGACACCAGAATCTGCCCAACAGGAATCAGTCCCTAGAAGAAGGTCTCTAAGCCTAAACTGAGGAAGAAGCAGGATAAACTGGGGATGATGAGGACCTCCAGGCTGCCAGGACTTACCTGGCTCCACCTGGCCTGTGGTTGTGAGAAAGCAGACTCTTAAGAAGGAAAGGTGTAGCTCAGTCAAGGCAGACTGGGCATAGTATATCCCCATCCCCACATGCTCTCTGAGCAGGGCACACCGCAAACTCAAGAAAAGAAACATGTGAGGAAAACGGTCCTCTGCTCAGGCCATATATTCCAACCACTTTCGAGGGGACCCAGAGAAGCTGGATGTGTGTTCATATTCTCTAAAGAGAAAAGAAGTTTCAGAGATCGCTAAAGTTTTCCCTTTTTATACTCAAAACTCAGGTAGCCTATTCATTCTACTGATCACCTGGTAGATAGCATCGTATATCTGGCAACCAATAAATGTTTGAGGTTCACGGGCTGGCATCCTTACCCTGGCTTTACACCACTGTCTTCCCAGGGCCCTTTGGCTGGTCTACACAAGGGGTTGCTGCATACAACAGCCCACAACAGCACTCCTGAGTTAGTTTCCCAACAGTTATTTATGAAAATCACCCAGAATGGTGGCTAAGAAACTAGGCTCACCTTAGGTTTATTTTAAAAGATATAAAAGTATTCTCTCTCAATCACACATAAGCACACTTATATAACGAATTCACAGGACAAACATCTATCTCTCTGCTCACCTTCAACTCCCCCCAACCCATCCACCCCCACCTCATATTCATTACCCACTACCATGCTAAGAGCAGTGAAATGATTCAAGAGAAGGGAATGGTGTCGCTTTTTAACAAGAGACAAGTTACTAAACCCCTAAACCCTAAGATATGCCCAAGGGTGATAATGTCCCCTTCACAGGATTTTTGTGTTGATTTATAGAGATAATGCATTTAATGACTTTGGCCTTTACAGACAAACAATAAACAGTAGCTGTTACTATTGTGATTACGCAAAGCTATTGATATAAATCCTTCCAAATGTGACTCTAATATTTGTGACATTTAAAAAGCCAAAGAGATTAAATCTAAAAACTTAGAATAATGTTTTATGGCAGAATGGCTTAGTACTTTCTTCTAGTGGGTTCAGTGTTGTTTATTTTTTTAGAGGAGTTAGTTTTTTTATTGGGACAAAAACTCCAGTGGAGTTACTGGATCATAAGATAAATCTATATTTAATTTTTTGAGGAACAGCAATACTATTTTCCACAACAGTTGTGTCATTTTACATTTCCCATTAGCAAAATTTTAACAAAATATTTTTGTAAAGAGGGAACAGGGGAGGAGTAGAAAGAGAGGAAGAGAGCATCACAAGCAGACGCCCCGCTGAGCAGGGAGCCCAACACAGGGCTTGGTCCCACAACCCTGAGATCATGACCCGAGCCAAAAGCAAAGGCAGATACTTAATTGTCTGAGTCACCCATACACCCCCATTTTAACCGTTTTCAAGTGCACAGTTCAGTGTCATTAAATACATTTATATTGTTGTGCAACCATCACTACGATCCATCGCAGAACTTTTTCATAATACCAAACTGAAACTCAGCGCCTAGTAAAACATACCTCATCATTCCCTACTTCCCCAGGCCTGATAACCACTATTCTCCTTTCTACCTCTGAATTTGACTATTTTAGGTTCCTTATATAAGTGGAATCATTGAACATTTGTCCTTTTGCATCTGTTTCACTTAATGAATGTCTTCCAGCATATATCAGAATTTTCCTATATAAAATTTAGAATGTCATTCAGCATTAAAAAGCAATGAAAAAAAAAAAAAGCAATGAAATAGGGGCGCCTGGGTGGCTCAGTGGGTTAAGCTGCTGCCTTCGGCTCAGGTCATGATCTCAGGGTCCTGGGATTGAGTCCCGCATGGGGCTCTCTGCTCAGCAGGGAGCCTGCTTCCTCCTCTCTCTCTCTCTCTGCCTGTCTCTCTGCCTACTTGTGATCTCTCTCTGTCAAATAAATAAATAAATAATCTTTTTTAAAAAAAGCAATGAAATATAGATATTATATTTGTATATTAGATGTATTTTATGTAACATATAATATAATATTTAATAATATTTATCTAATAATAAGTATATTGGATATAATACATAAATATATATAGCATTATATATAATTACATATATATCATATATATATATATCACATTTTATTTGTCCATTTCTCTGTTGCTGGACTCTTGGGTTGCTTCTACCTTTGGGCTGCAATGAACATGACTGTAAAAATACCTCTTTGAATCTTTGCTTTCACATCTTTGGGATATACCCAGAAGTGGAGTTACTGGATCATAAGATAAATCTATATTTAATTTTTTGAGGAACAGCAATACTATTTTCCACAACAGTTGTGCCATTTTACATTTCCCATTAGCAATGAGCAAGGCTTCCAGTTTCTCCACGTTCTGGTCAACACTTGTTACTTTCTAGGTTTTTTAATAATAGCCATCCTAATAGATATGAAAGTGGTATCCATTTGTGGTTTTGATCTACATTTCCCTAATGATGAGTAATGTTGAGCATCCTTTCATGTCCTTATTGGCCTTTTGTATATCTTCTTTGGAGAAATACCTATTCAAATCCTTTGCCTATTTTTTTTTCCTTTGCCTATTTTTTAATCAGGTTTTTTGGTTGTTCAGTTATAGTAATTCTTTATCTACTTTGGGTATTAAAGATTTTTTTTTTATTTGACAGAGAGAGATCACAAGTAGGCAGACAGGCAGGCAGAGAGAGAGAGGAGGAAGCAGGCTCCCTACTGAGCAGAGAGCCCAATGAGGGGCTCGATCCCAGGACCCTGGGATCATGACCTGAGCTGAAGGCAGCGGCTTAACTCACTGAACCACCCAGGCGCCCTACTTTGGGTATTAATTCCTTATCATATATACAACTTAAAAATATTTTCTTTTATTCTGAGGCTGTCTTTTTACTCTATTGATAGTGTCCTTTGATGCACAAAAGTTTTTAATGTTGATGAGATCTAATTAACCTAGTTTTTCTTCTGTTTCCTGTGCATGTGGTGTCATATCCAAGAAGTCAATTTTGTCATGAAACTTCTCCCCCTGTGTGTTCTTCTAGGCATCTTACAGTTTCATTAGCTCTTATGTTTTTATATCTTTGATCATTTTGAGTTAATTTTTATGTTGTACAAGATAAGGCTCCAGCTTCATTCTTTTGCATTATGGATATCCAGTTTTCCCACTATCATATTTAGATCAATAACAATTTTTAATCATATGTTAGCCTATTAAAGTCTATCAATCTAAAAGTTATTAAAAATAAAAGAGGGCCAGGATGACATTGAATCACCTCACAATGATGAAAATTTGTTTCATAACTACATTACAGATAATCTTAAATCCTCCTTATAGCATTGCTAAGTAGCAGTAGTATCGAGTTCCAAAAGGTACTATAGAATTTAAAATAGGAACTCTTGTGTTCTGATCAAAAGAGAAATTGTCACTAGGTTATACCCACGATGGCTAATTTTGTATTAGGTCATAGATAACTTTATATTTAGGTAGGCTTCTTGCCTGACAAATCATAATTTGTGAAATAGGGTATTTAAAAAAAGAAAGAAAAGAATGTAAGTCTTCACCAATATTTATCTTGTACTGAAATGGAAATATTCTTATTTTAAAATTAAACAGACAACAAATTAGGAAAATAAGTATATTCATACCTGCAATAGGTTGGCAGTGGGAAAGAATAAGAACTCAAGAAATGGCAGAGAGATCCATTTTCCTTTTTGTCATCTTCTCTGAGTCTGTAAAATCCCGAAGCATATCTGTTAATTTTCTAAACTTTCTGGCCTAACCTTACAATTGTGAAGGAAACTGGGAATGAACGGATGAATGACAAAAGCAGAAATAGATTTCTCATGTATGGCCTTGTCTTTTACTCGTTCAAGTACAAATTATTATTAACGAATTGTCAAACCCAGTGACCAACGCGATGAGAGTGTTTTTGACAATGTCCGTTAAACATCCTTGACTTAGAGACCTAGTGAGACAAAAAGATCACAACTTAGATTCTGCCTCTGAGAAGACCATGTGAGGACTGATAAGATGAGAAGCCATGAAAAGAGAATAGCAAGAGCCATGAGTAGAAAAGATTCAACAGACCCTGCAGAGCCTTACGAGCCCCCCAAAACCCAAAACAGAGGAAGATTAAAATTATAGCCAAAAGAGCAAAAGAAAGTAATAAGTACATCAATAAATAACACAGAATTCCACAAGCTTTGTTCTTGTCTCCTTGCTTTTCAAGTTAGTTGGTTTGATAAAAGACCCCTTAAATCAAGTTTAGATTAGTTATGCATTGTCCTGTCTCAACAGTTCTTTTAGAGATCAGTAAATCCTTGCCCTAGGTTAGGTTTAACTTATAGAGAAAATTGTTCCCTGCTCTCCATGAGTTTAAATACAATTTACTCATCTTGTTTGAAATATAGTGAGAACTCTCCTTCTGTTGGAGGATGAGTTCATTTTTTTACTAAAGTTGATTAATAAGTTATTTATTCCAGGGGGTCCTGGGTGGCTTAGTCAGTTAAGAGTCTGAGTCTTGGTTTCAGCTCAGGTCATGATCTCAGGGTCATGGGATCAAGCCCCACATCAGGTTCCATTCTGCTTGGGAATCTCTCCCTTTCCTCCTCTCTCCCCCTCTGGCTCTCTTCCGGCTCGCTCCCTCTTTCTCTAAAATAAATAAATTAAATCTTTAAAAGAAAAAATAAGTTACTTCTTCTAGAGGACTGATGTTCTGAATGGGTTAAGGCCCACTTTCATAAAAAATATGAAGTATAAGAATGAAAATCCACTCTGTTTTCAAAACAAAAAGTGAAAGAGAAATAAGGCAAACCAAGGAACTGCCCATTTCCTCTTGCACACCCTTTTTAAACATGCTTGTTCTTATCCTGCTTTCTTCCTGCTACTTTCCACTTGGCTTTTCCATATCTCTCTAAACAGGGAGACTAGAATTTCCTTGAATTTCTATGAATCTATTCCGTGAGTTTGAGTTGTTCTTTGCTGGCGCAGTTCAAACGCATGCTGCTAGAAAGAGACAAGTTTACCAAATAATGAAATTTTAGCTGACCCTTTTCCCAGTTTGGAAAACTAGAGGGGTCACTCAACATTTCTGTGCCTTAATTTCATCATCAGTGAGCAGTCACGTAGTGACCATCTTCTAGCATTTGATCATGCGTTAGCCAAGAGTTTTCCTACAGCTTCTCAAAAATAACGGGCTTCAAGGGAGGCCGCACCCCTGCAGGATTAGTGTACAAAACCCTATAATGTTTTTATCAGATTCTAAAAGGAAAGCAGGAGCCAAAAAAAAAAAAATTATTAGAGAAATAGAAGTTGCTCTAGGATCTTAGGATGACTGAAGGAAGTATGCAAATTAATTCACACTGAAAGAGTTCCAAATCTAGTTAGGAAGCCAAACTTAATGCAACCGATACAATGGGAGAACCATAAAAGGCAAACATAGCGAGGAGCTTCGGTTCGTGGCGCAGTCTGCAGGCTGCAGGCGTCCGGAAAAAGGGGCAGAAGAGGGAGTGCGCTGAAGAGAAGGCTTCCTGGAAGAGGTGAGACTCAACGTCCCTCTATTCTCCTGTCTCTGGGGTCTTGCTCGGGCATGTTGGTGTTGGGCACATAAAGGAGGGGATCATTTGTTTCTTCTCTAAAATGTTAGCCATTTGGGATATAAAGGAGAAACAATGTAAGAGTTTAAAATCATTCTAACCCTCTATGCTAACCATTTTAACCAGGCTCCTTTTAAAGCCTGATAGATACAACCCCGACAATGCTGCTTTTTTTTTTTTTTTAAGATTTTATTTAGTTATTTGACAGAGAGAGAGACATCACAAATAGGCAGAGAGGCAGAGAGAGAGGGGGAAGCAGGCCCCTTGCTGAGCAGAGAGCCTGACGCAGGGCTCGATCTCAGGACCCTGAGATCATAACTTGAGCCAGAGGCAGAGGCTTAACCTACAGAGCCACCCAGGCGGCCCCCCGACAATGCTTTTAAATAACACTCAGTAAGTAGTGTTACCAGAAATTTTTATTAGCGCTGTTTCCCTCCATCTTCTTGTAAACTGACTTTGAAAAATGAAGCCAGGTTCTGTGACTCACCCCACATCTTTGGGCCTCACTGTCTCCCCCTAGCTGTCACCTTTGGTGAATACCAACGTGGGGGCACTCCTTTTACCCTTGCTGAACAAAAACCCGTTCTCTGCAGTGCGAATTTAGGAAAAGAGAATGCATGCCCAAGTAGTTAAAGAATTCTAACAACTTGCATCCTCTGAGCTACTTCTCCCTTTCGTTAGCAGGAATCATTACAGTGCCCATACCAGGAAAATAGAACTTTATCTTTTTTAGATGGTATCTCTATATTGTTCGTCATCTTCATTGCATTTCCTGCTTTGCCTTCTTGCTCAGGGGCTTATGTACTTAACTGGCTTCACAGGAAATACACTCACATTCATGATATTTGAAATATTTTTTAAGTAAAGTGATTAGGCTGCAAAAGTAAAAACTCTTTGGTGGATGATGAATTAGGACTTGGAGCTCAAGTCCTTACCTGTTTTTTCTTAGTCAAATTATTTGTTTAAACATGTATTTTTGACAGACTTCCCAAATTCTCCAAATATTATTTAGTAATAACTAAAAATTACCCTAAGTCTCATTTGGAAATAAGCACAAATTGAAATGGAATTCAAGTGAACAAATTGAAATTCAAAGTTCTCTTAACCAGAGACTTATCCTGTCACTAGACTGTTAATGGAAATTGCTAGATTTCTGTTCATGGTGTAATTTTTGTCCAACTTATGGGAATAGAGAGAAAAATTGTAGGATGACCAAGAATAAGTATTTATTATGTACTTCATGGTGAAAATATGTTGTTAAACTCAGTAGTAAACAATGTCAGGGCATCAGTATTATTTGTACCTGCGAGGCTCACCTGGTGATCTGTTCGCCATCTTGCTGGCTGGAGTCATCTGTTCCTCCATCTAGAGACCAGGCTTGCCTGCACCTTGGAATTTCCCAGGAGACTAAAAAATCCTGATGACTGTGTCTCAAACCCGGAGATTCTGATTTGATGTTTTGAGGGAACTGGTGATTTCAATGTGCAATGATTTTAATGTGCAACCTGATTGATTTAGATCCTAAGCTGTATCTGCGATGTGGAAAAACTGTTTCGCCAGATAGTAGATATGAGGTGTTTTCGTTAAGCTAAAGAATGTCTCCATTTCAAGGCCTTCTGCTGGCAAATGTTTTATGTATCAAAGCACATCTGATTCCTCTACCTGTATGGCCTTGATCTTCCTCCTCTTACTCATTAAGAATTTATTATGTGCCAGAGACTGCAATATCAGATTCCTGACTACCCACCTAGCTCCCAACCATGCCCTTTTTAAAATACCTGCAAATTTCAAGGCGGTATCAGGTTCTTTTCCACCTCGGGAACTTACCAGGGGCTCTGTCTTCATGCTTTGTCCTGGCAATGATTCTAACCATATTGCTAATCTCATCTTCATTTTGAAGAACATTTTCATTTTGAAAAATAAATAATAGGGAACATCTGTCTTAATATAAGATTTGGATTGTCATGGAAATACTTAGTATTAGCTCAGCACCAAGTGAAAAAATATTTGATGCCCCTTGTACTAGGGAGTAGTACTTACAAGAAGATCTGGAAATTCACAACCCAAAATTAAGGGATCAGTTGCCTTTCCTTTTCGAGAGGCAATAGAAATGATCTTCTATCCTCAAAATTACTTTAATGTCAGGCTATGTAATCAAAATAAAGGAGATAAATCCTCATACCAGAATGTGTTCAGAAAGGTATTGTAGATAATTGGTGGGATTTGAGATCAAACACCATGCTTTAAGAATATATGTAGTTTACCAACATGAGATATTGAGACATGCGATGCTAATAAAAATTGCTAAAAAACCTAACACATGACATATAATTGACATATAATTTGTATTTTTAATAAAATGAATGTCATCCTATGAAAAGTTCATGGATATCTCCACCATTTAAATATTGGTGAGAGAGGTTTAAATACATTTGGGATTGTTATCGTGTTCCTTTTGTTCTTTTTAAGATCATAGTTATGTTTTTAACAAATATTATATACTTAAAATAGAAAAGTCAGAGAGTCAACAAGGTACAAAGCAAGAATTATTTGTAATAAAAGTCAACCTAAGTCAACCACAGTTAACATTTTAGATTGTGTCCTTCCTTCATAGATAGGTAGATAGATTCACAGACATAGACTTTATATAAAATAGGTTAATTGTGGGCACCTGGGGACTCAGTCGGTTAAGCTTCTGCCTTCAGCTCAGGTCATGATCTCAGGGTCCTGGGATCAAGTCCTGCCTCAGGCTCCCCGCTCAGCAAGGAGTCTGCTTCTCCCACTGCCCAGCCCCCCACCTCCCCCACTGAGTTCACATTCTTTCTCTCTCTCACAAAAATAAATAAATAAAATCTTAAATAAAAATTTAAAAAACAGGTTAATCATATACACAAAATGTAATATCCAGGTGCTTCTTAAAAAAATTCCATGTCATCTTTCAGACTTCAAAACTCCCCCAAGTACCTGTTCTCATGTTATTAAAGCATAATAACTTGGTAAACATGGCCAGTTATACAAATGCTCTGAGGCCTGAGATAACATGCAAATAAGCCTTACATATCAATGTGTGAAGGCTGGACAGACCACACAGTTCAAAAAAGGAAGTGCACTCTGCAAAGCTAACTTGCACATTCGCTGTCCGCCTTCCAACATCTTGCGGGTCACCGTGTGCCAGGCACCTCAACTCCTTTCAATAAAATGGTAAGTAGGAGATTTTATGACTCTCCCTGGCCCCCTGGCAAACATCTCATCTTCTGTACATAGAAAAGAGAGTGGTGGGGAGGCTTCTTGGCCAAGTCCTCCTGGCCTTTGGAATGTTCGCTTGACCTGTTGCTGTTCCATTTGCAAATAAAGCTGCTGAGTGTTACCAGTCGAGAGCCTGTGGCTTCAGGATTTCCCGTTTCTGCTTCTAGCCTTCAGAATAGAGGAAGGGCTATGACCTACGGAAAGAAAAGTTGCATTCTTTGTCTTTGCCTCTTGAGATATGGAGGTGCCAGGATCAGTAACAATGTCAAGTTTCTTATTAGAAACATTTGGGGGGTGCCTGTGTGGCTCAGTGGGTTAAGCCTCTGCCTTTGGCTCGGGTCATGGTCTCAGGGTCCTGGGACCAAGCCCCACATCAGGCTCTCTGCTCAGTGGGGACCTGCTTCCCCCCTCTCTCTGCCTCCCTCTCTGCCTACTTGTGATCTCTGTCTGTCAAATAAATAAATAAATAATCTTGGGGGTGGGGGGAGAAGCATTTGGAATCCCAGAGGAGAACCCCAGTGATAAATGTGGGGCAGTGTTGCTGATGATGAGTGCCATTTTGATAAAACAGTGGATTTTGTAAAGGAGCTCTTTTGTTTAAAAATACATTTTATTATTTTAGCCAAGAGAAGCAAACAAAACCCAAACAGTCCAAACCTTAGGGACAGGTTGTGTTCCCAAAGTTAATTGAAATTCATTATTTGGAGCACACTTAAAAGAGTGATGGGTCCCCAACGATACCATAACAACCAGCGTAACCCATAATGTAGCCGAACTGCAGTGTTAGTATTCTGCTATATGGTTTCCTATTATTTCTCTGTAAAAATTGTCTGTGTTCTTATACTGTAGTGTTCTTATGCTCTCAGAGTCTAGAGGAGAGCTAACTCTCTATGCCATACACTCCCCTCCACCATGCCCCAGTCCCCAGAAGACTAAAACTTGGCTATCCATTCTCTTGTGAGGAAAGGGATTGCTTCCTCTGCCAGCCCCTGGCGAAAAGACAGGGATTGACACAATGACAGCCCCAGGTACACAGATGGAGAACAGAACGCACCACAGGCATTGGAGTGGAAGTCACAAGGGCTTCATGGGATGTGTTTGTAAGTCGGGAGACTCTTAAGCCAGAACTGGGAAGTACAGAGGTGAGAGAGAATAACTATGCCAGTGAGGAGAAAAGGAGGAGAAGTGACGGGGTCAGAGGCGTGGAGTCATAGCAGGGAGGAATGCACAGTCATGGAGGAAATGGTGGCCCCGGGATCCTACCTGCAGTCACACTCCTGGAGAAAGGCAGTCACCTCTCAAGACAGGACTTAAAAGTCCTGGTAGTGTTTCCAACTCGGTCTTTAGGTCCCAGATTCTTAGAAGAAAGTTTGACCTTAATTACTGATAGTCTTTGCAAAAATAAGTGAGGTTTACTGAGTTATTTGGGTTTTCTTAGGGAAAACGAGGGAATAATACCAGAAAAAAAATTTAACCGGGTAATGGGTATTTGGTGCAATCCTTGAGCAATGTTATCTTAGGGGATTACCATCTCCCTATTACAAAAGTAACGCATTGTATTAGAGACAATTTCTTAGAAATACACATATGCAGAAATGAAACTATATGCATTTTCTATAGTTTCAACACGTGGAGGCAATCCCTGTGAAGTAAGTACAGATCTTCCTAGAATGTCATCATTTTAAAAACATATTTAACATATTTCCTAAATATAACTTTTCTAAAAGTGCCATCATACTTTATAAACCATTTCCTTACCTGCCTTTTTTATTTAATATCTTGAATAATATCTGAGTTATGATGTCATTTTTCATGATGAATCATTTCCATATGGTTAGACATTTAGATTGTTTCTTATTTTTCCTTCTTTATGATAATATAGTCAATATATTCACTTACACACATTGTTTCTCAGGAAAGGTATGGTGTTGGCCTTACGTTGGCCCACGATCTTTGTAACATGATTCTACATCTTAGAAGAGGCCCACGTTATTTATAACATGGCCTATGTTCTTTATAACATGATTCCACATTTCAGAAGCGGAAGAACATGGCAGTAGGATTCTAATTCTCAAACATCTGCTGCTGTGGAAATTGACTTGATCCATGAACATAGACAAATTAGCTCACCTCATGGTCCTAAAGTGAAAAAGTAAAAATAAAAAATAGAATGATACACACCTACATGACAAGTAATTTAGGCATATTTCAAGTTGCTGAATTTTCTGGGGGAGAAAAAAAAGGAGAAGCAGATATCTAATAATGCACTAATTTTCGTATGGTCGTGGTGGGTGAGGAAAAATCTTTTATGAATACACTTAGAAACTTTTAGGAAATGGCATAAAAGTTGGTTTTAGAGTTTTTGTTTGATTTGCTCCTTTCATTCGACCTTCAGTTGACATGTGACTGTTGACAAAAGAAATGTGCTCTCACCCGCTCAATCATTCAACCAAAGTTGGGGTTTGGCTGGACGAGAATACAGGGTGAACAACACAGGTGGGGTCCCAGCCCCCTAAAGCTTACACTCAGTGCAGTGGTCTCCAACATTTGTATGCCTCTCCATCAGGGATAGGGCTGAGATTTTGCATTTCTAATAAATTTTCAGAGGCCACCGCTGATCCAGGCACTCCGAGAACCACCGTTTGGTAGAAGTGATGGATCAAAAATGAATCAAAGTAAACAAGTCAAATACCCCGTACTGACTTCTGAAAGGAGGTAAATAAGGAGTTGAGATGGCACAGAGAAAGGAGACGTCCTCCTTAGGGTTCCGGTCTCTGATAAAGTGCTGTCTGCGCTAACGCACTGGTCTCAGCTCTGGCTGCCCATGAGATCAACTCGAGCAGCTTATAATCATACCCATTGCCAAAGCCCCACCTGAGACCCGTTGAATCAAAACCTTGAGGTGGGAGGTGGGGCACGGCGAGAGTTGAGAATGGCTGCACCAAACAGCAAAATGAGCCAGACACAGGAAACGTGGCGGAAAGAACCACGGCAAGCAGAGGAATTGGCAGGTGCAAAAGCTGTGAGATGGGGAGAGCTTGGATCTGCGGGATGACCCCCAGGATGGCTAGAGGATAAATAAGGGAAGATGAAAGTGGCCAGAGGTGGTTTAAGAAATAGGCAGCAGCCAAGAGATTCGATCTTAATTTGTTCACCCTAGCAGTCACTGGAGGGTCTGAAACAAAGGAGTGAGTGCTATTATCTGGTTTACATTTTGAAAGTAGGGCTACTTCTGGGACACCTGGGTGGCTCAGTTGGTTGAGCGTCAGACTCTTGGTTTCGACTCATGTCGTGATCCCAGGGTCGTGGGATCCAGCCCCAGGTCAAGCTCCACACTGGGCATGGAGTCCGCTTGATATTCTCTCCTTCTACCCCTCCCCCAGCTCATGCCTGTGCACTCTCTCTCTCCCTCTCTCTAATAAAATAAAGAAGTAAACTCTTTAAAAATTAAAAAAAAATGAAAGAGAGAAAGTAGGACTACTTCTAAAGTAACATGCATACTCTGCAGGCTGCCTTGACCATGACTGGGGCTTACATATTGACTATTTCTCCCTTGTCCTTTTAAAACTATAGCCCAAATGTGAACCCCATCAAGTTAGAGAATAAATAGTGTAGGGCTTCTGAAGGGAATGGGTTTAGAGACCTTCAAATAACAGAAGGGGCTGCAGTGATAGCCCAGCTGAGAGGGGGTGTCCAGGGAAATCAGAGAATATAAAAGGTAAGCTAGAAGGATCCCCTTAGGTACTGGGATTGCAACCCTTTTCTTTCAAGGCGAACGTGACTCTTGTTCTTACCATGTAAGCTGGAGGGGTCCTGAATAATATGCTAATATCCCCACATGGAAATCCATTCACCTCTTCATGCTTCTCCCCTTCTCCACTACCTGGCTTAAATCCTCTTCTTCTGCAAGAGAGGTCACCTGCCTGTTGCAGCAAGATCAAGCCTGATTGTTTAAAAAATAATAATAATAATAATACTTTTTTTTTTAATTTAAAAATCCTGTGCTATGACAAGACAGTTTTAAAGGAAGGATGAGAGGTTCAAATACTAAGGCATCTCTTTCATCCACACGTCAAGTCATGTAGGAGGAAATGAGAGCCACTTCTTGGAGCACATTTTGGCACGCATTAAGAGTGTGACACCCTTGTCCTTAAAGTAAGTGGGCGTGGGACTCCAGCTCTTCATTTGGTAACTTTAATATCACTTCCCTAATTCTCCGGGTTGGATTCCATCTGCCCTGGTTGTTCTCTCATGTCATTCTCTTTTTAAAATATTATGGTATGGGGGCACCTGGCTGACTCGGTGGGCTAAGGGTCTGCCTTTGGCTCAGGTGGTGATCCCAGGGTCCTGGGATGGAGCCCTGCATCAGGGTCTCTGCTCAGCAGAGAGTCTGCTTCTCCCTCTGCCTCTGCTGCTCCCCCCACCCCTCCGCTCATCCTCTCTCACTCTTGCTCTCTCTCTCTCTCATCTGCTTATGCTCTCTCTCAAATAAAGAAATACTTTATAAGATAAAATATTATGGTATAAAAATATTATGGTATGTTATGAAACAAATAACAAATTCTCACATACCACCCAGATTTCACACATATTACCATTTTGTCATAATATTGTCATTTTGCCATCTTTTCAAAAAAATCAAACAAAACTGAAGTTCTCTTTTTGCCCTTCCCAGTTCCATTCCCCTCCCTCCAACAGCAGGGGACAACGGCCTGAAAGCAGCAGCTCACCTACCCAGGGATGTTTTTGTGTTTTTATGTCATCAGCCTGTGTTTGTAAAAAAACATCCGGTAGTGTTTAGTCTGCTTTTATTTGCTTACAGTTTCTGCAAATGCCTTCTCTTCACCCTACTTAGGTCTTCAAGATATATCCGTTTGGACACACACAGGTCTGGTTCAATTTATTGACTTGTTTTGTAATTATATGGCAATTTGTTCACCTACTCTCCCAACATTTAATTTATTGCCATTATTTTCCATTTCGAACAGTCTTAGAATGAATGTGTTTCTACGTAGAGGGCATGAGCCCCTGAATGTTAGCAAAGGGCTCTCCAAGGTCATTGTGACAGTTGACCTCTCACCAGCCTGTGTGACAGTTGTCCTTTCTCTCCATCCCTCTTAAAACCGGTATCGTCAGGTTTACTGAGAGACTTCTGAGAATTTGTTAAATTAAAACCCCACTTCATTGTTGTTTTAATTTTCCTGATTACTATGAAGATGGAACATGTTTTCTTAAGCCAATTGACCATTCAGGCAACCTCTTCTGTAAATCCTTTTCATGTGGTTGGTCCATTTTCTTATAGACCATCTTTTCATGTTGAATTATAGAAAATCTTTATCCAATTCTAGGCATTCATCCTGGGTGGATTATGTGCATTGTGAATTTTATGCTCCCTGGCTTCTTTTTTACTTTATTTTTTTTGGTGTCTCTTTTTTATATAAAAGTTTTAAATCTTAATGCTAACAAATTTAAAAGTAGGTCTTTTATCATTTCTGCTTTTCACTTACTTTTAAAGAAGTTATTCACTACCCCCATTTTCTAACATTTTACTAACCTTTTTTTTTTTTAAGATTTTATTTATTTGTCAGAGAGAGAGAGAGAGTGCGCACACAGGCAGGCAGAGTGGCAGGGAGAGGCAGAGGGAGCAGCAGGCTCCCCGCAGAGCAAGGAACCAGATGTGGGACTCGATCCCAGGATGCTGGGATCATGACCTGAGCCGAAAGCAGCGGCCCAATCAACAGGGCCACCCAGGTGTTTCTTCACTCAACCTTTTAAAGATTTGATTTTCATGTTTAGGTCTTTAATCATCAAGATTTTATTTATATTTGTAACATAAGGCAGTCATCTAATATATTCTCATGTGGATAGCCAATTTAGTACTATTTATTTTCATTTGTTCTTTTCTCCTACCACTTTCTAATGCCTCCTTGATCATATGTCCATTTCCCATATACACCTGACTTCGTTTCTAGGCTCTCAACTCTGTCATGCTGGTCAATACGTTTCATAAAACTCCGTCATGTTTGTTTCTTACGACTTACTTACCTGCTCTAGATTCATATCTTCTTTTACTCAAGTACATATTCTCTTGCCTATTGACTAGCAATTTCTACAGTTCTTTATGATTTCCATTATTATTCTCCCAAACAAAACAAGAACCTAAGTACAGTGTAATTACCCATTGAACACACCCCTCCAACCCTGTTTCTA
The DNA here is from genome assembly GCF_020171115.1 of Neogale vison. Lineage (NCBI taxonomy): Eukaryota > Metazoa > Chordata > Mammalia > Carnivora > Mustelidae > Neogale > Neogale vison. The sequence goes on from NC_058091.1 coordinate 286,025,891, forward strand.
GTTCTTAAAACTTCTCCTTGGAAGAGATGTATAGCATTTTCACTCACATTTAATTGGCCAAAATAAATCACACATGCTCTTCCCTCAGCTGAAAGGACAGATATGTCATGCGTTCAGGACGTCATGCATTCAGGGTAATGGCAGAGAGGGGTTCCTATTTGGAAAAAGAATAACAGGTGCTACAGTATATAGTGGTCTTTGTGTGACTAAAATACATCTTCATTTCTACTTCATTCTTAAATGACAGTTTACCTGTGTATATTCTAAATTGATAGTTACTTTCCCTCAGCACTTTAAAGACTCTCACCACTGGCTTCTGACTGGTTATTGTTGGAATACGTGTGCCATCAAATCTGTCATTCCCTGTAGGTGAAATTCTGTCATTCCCTTTAAGATGCTTCTTGATCTTTCTGTCCTGCAGCTTTACTATATTTCATAGAGTCATAAATTTATTTTTATTTATCCTGCTTGGTACTGAGAGTATCAGTTTAAAGAGAAGCATACAACATTTTTTATAAAGAGCTAAATAGTAAATATTTTAGGCTTTGCAGTCCCATAAAGAGCCAAATAGTAAATATTTTAGGTTTTGCAGTCCCTGTGATCTCTGCTAAAACTACTCAGCTCTGGGACGCCTGGGTGGCTCAGTTGGTTAAGCAGCTGCCTTCGGCTCAGGTCATGATCCCAGCGTCCTGGGATCGAGTCCCATGTTGGGCTCCTTGCTTGGCAGGGAACCTGCTTCTCCCTCTGCCTTTGCCTGCCATTCTGTCTGCCTGTGCTTGCTCTCTCTCCCCCTCTCTCTAAAAAATAAATAAAATCTTTAAAAAAAAAAAAACTACTCAGCTCTACCATTGTAGCATGAAAGCATCCATAGACAATGAATAAACAAACAGGTATGGCTGTGTTCCAATAAAACTTTATTTATAAAAACATGGCAGGCTAAATCTGGCCCACAGTCTATAGTTGCCTGATTTAAAGCCTAATGATTTTTTTTAATTTTGCAAAATTATTAGCTATGATTTCCTCAAAACTGTTACTCTACCATTTTATTCTTCCTAGTTTGTTTTTGTTTTTGTTTTTGTCTAGAGTTCCTACTAGATAAAAATCCCATGCCGTCCTCCATGATGTTAATCACTCTTCCAAATATTTTAACACTATGTCTCTCTTTGATGAATTCTAAGTGGATTTATCAACGTCATCTTTCAATCCACTAAGTTTTTCTTCATTTGTGTCCAGGGTGACCAATTTTCTCAGTTTGCCCAGCACTCTCCCAGTTTTAGCACTAAATTCCTACTTCCCAGACTTCTTAGTTCCAGGCAGAACAGGATAGTTGTTTACCTTATTCATGTCCAATCCAGGTTTTATCCCATATATTGAATTTTTGCTTCAATGATTAAGTTTTTATTTCCAGTTTTGAATTGGTTGTTTTCACCTATTTTTATTTACTACCTGCCTATTTTGTTTCAATTGTTTGTATATTCTCCTATGGATTGTATTCATATATTTGTTTCTTGATGACTCCTGAATCCAGAAAATCATTTTCAGATTGCTCTTATCATTTTAATTGAAGGTAAACCCATCTTTTAATTGTTGGTTTTGTTAGGTCTTTCTTTCTTATTAATAGTTTTCTTCCCATATTTTGGAATTTTGTGCTGTAGACCCATTTTGAGTTTTTTTTTTTTTTTTGGTTGACCTCATTTTTTCATCCTGCCTTCTCTAGTGTTGTGCTCTCTCCTATTTGTTCCTGAAGACTCCAGCCCAGAACCAGCTCTATACCAACTGCTTTGCAATCAGACTCACAGTAATACTGTACAGGTAGCATATCTGTTACTAAGTCAGCTGGCACCTGGGCCCAAGTTCTGGCTCTGGGACAGTGTCTAGCCCAGACTTTTCAATTTCGGTACTTTCAGGCCTTGTGAGATATTTAGTAGCATCTCTGGTCTCTACCTACTTGATGTCAGTAGTACCCCTGTCCCCTTCATTGTGACAACATGCAGAGCATTCCCAGACATTACAAAATGCCCCCACCAGGACTATCAAAATCATCCCCAGTTTAGAACTTAGGTCTATCCTAAGGCAATTCTTAGTGGCCTCTTTCCATGAAACTGGATTAAAACAAACAAACAAACAACAACAACAACAAATCTGTCCTTGCCCTTGTCTACAAAGAGGGGTCCTAGTTCAGGTTTTCAGGTTACCCTACAGGGGCTGAACTAACAAATGCTTTCATAACCTGAACCAACAGCCCAACTCACCTGTCCACTAGTCTCACTCACAGCCTTGTGTTTCTGTCCTGTTTCTGATACAGAAAGGTTTACCTTTAAATTTTCTCATTTTATATTCTACCTATCGCTACTCAACATTTGATTAGGGCAGTGAGAGAGCCACAAAACTTTATTTTATTGACCAAAACTTGATTCTCTTCTTTATTTCTTTTCCCTCACTTTCTTTAACTTCATATCTTTCTTTTTCCCTTTCCCCCTTCATCCTTGATCAGTGGCATAGAGCGAATCAACAAAGTGGAGGAAATGTGTCATCATCAGGGTTGATGAGCTATTGGGAGAATTAGTCCAGTGTCTTCCAGGGCTCCACCACCTCCCTTTACTCCTAACCTAGCCTATTAACATAGTGGTTCTCAAAGTGTTCTTCCTAAACCAGCAGCATCAACATTACTTACTAGAAATTCTTGGGTTCTACTCAAACAAGTTTTAGGAGTGGCACCCAGCCACTTACGTGTTACAAACCCTCTAGGTGATTCTAATGTGTACTAAAGTTTGAGGCCTCCTGCGCTAAGACTTAGCTAAAGAGGTTTGGACCAGTGGTTCTCAGCCTTGCTGCCCCTTGAAATCACCTGTTAAACTTTAAATTACACCATTATGTAAGTCACTCCTCTGAAGACTCTGATTCAGCTCAGGTGGGGTGCAGGCCCCTTTATCTTTTATTTTATTTTTTTTTAATTTATTTGAAGAGATCACAGGTAGGCAGAGAGGCAGGAAGGAGGGGGGGGAAGCAGGCTCCATGCTGAGCAGAGAGCCCGATATGGGGCTGGATCCCAGAACCTTGAAATCATGACCTGAGCTGAAGGCAGAGGCTTAACCCACTGAGCCACCCAGGTGCCCCCCCCTTTATCTTTTAAATTCCCCCAAAGGATTCAACTATCCAGTCCAAGTTTGCATTGTTTATTCATGTCCTGCTCACCCATGTCGATGATCACTAATGCCAACTCTTACCCAGCGTTTCAGGAATCTTCCATGGAAATGAATGAACTTTGAGTGAGCAAAATTTAAAATAAATCTTGTCTGGAGGTGTACTTTCTGGATTTGAATCTCAGTGTTGCCCATTACCAACTATGTGACTTTGAACAATTTACCCATTCTGTGCCTCGGTTTCCCCATGTGTAAAAAAGGATGAATAACTATACCTACTATGGTTGTAAGGATTGTAAGGATCCTTGAAAGGATTACATTGTAAGGATTACATTGATTTATCTATGAATGTGTTCAGAATAATGCCTGTCACACAACAAAAGCTACACAAAATTTCTTGGAAATATTTATTTTGGAAGTAAAACATTCAAAACACCTTCAAAATAAACTTCAGTCAAAGTAAGTGTTTTGAGAAGGAAAAATTTTTTTTTAATTTATAGAATGTTTCTTTTCTTTTTTTTTTCATATCGGAACCTTTGCTTTAGAAGACCTACTTTTTCCCAAAATGTTGTATGATCTTTAAGGAGATTGATTCAGTAAAAATGAACTTCTTTCATTAACATTTTTAGAACTTTATGCTCTTTAACATCAGCCAGTGGAATTGTAAAACCAGAGCTCAGAATCACTGTCCTATATTCAGATTTGAGCTTCTAAACCTGATAAGCCAACAATAAATTCAAGCCTAATGGAAATCCTGGCAGAAGTTAAAAAAGTGGAATTAAAATAAACATCTGCTGAATTTGATATATGACAGCTGAAAGAATTTGTGTGAAATATAGTGAAAACATCTTAATAAGGTAGATATTTAGGAGGTTTAGCTTAAATGAATACATTTTGATGTATGAATGTCTGGACATAATCCAAAGAACTACCAGCAATTTTATCACTACAACTCTGAAAGACAAGTAGTTATGTTTACTTTATCACAAGAGGACATTCACCCGAAAGAAACTAATTTTGTCACATGTACCCACAACTGCATGAGACAGCATTTCAGGGCTGGGTGGAGTTTTTTTTTAATAGCAGAACATAGCTACCCCAACACAATAGGGCTGAGATACATACTGTTTAAATTAGTTACCTCGGGTGTGGGGGAACAAGGGAATTTCCAAACTATCTGTTGTTAATTACCAAGCAAACAAAGAGAAGATTGTGAGGGTGGAATTGTAATTTAGGATTTCTAAGCAGAGTTCACCTGTAGCTACTGAGTATACAGAGCTTTGGCGGCTTCAACACTCAGAAGTTGTAAAAGTTAGCCAACTTAAGCAAGCATTGATTGAATTTGATAAGCAGGTCATGCAGAGAGGGAGGAAATTCTAGAAAGTAGCCAGAATAACCGTGTCTTAATGATTAATTAGGCAAGAAAACCCAGATATAACTTCCCTATGTCTTGACATGCCTACATCCCTATTTTCTCATTCTTCTCTTCCACATGCTAAACCCTCCTATTTAACTTGTAAGCCAGACACATCAAAGAAAAAAAGAAAGGAGAGGAGAAGAAAGGAGAAAAATGGAGAAGAAAGGAAGGAGAAGAGAAGAGGGAAAGGGAAGGGGGGAGAGAGAGAGGGAGAGGAGAGGAGAGGAGAGAAGGGAAGGGAAGGGAAAAGAAGGGAAGGGAAGGGAAGGAAAAAGAAAAAAGAAAAAAAAAAAAAGAAGAAGAAGAAAGCTGCCAGGACATTCCTAAGAAATGATGGTTACCTACTCTTTGACCAGCAAGAACACTGGTTTCTCTCCTCTTTCAGGGTTCATTACAGACAGGCAGTCAATCCAGACAGGAGGGAATATTGCTTTCTTGAGCAACTAACTTGCGGAAACTAGACACATGGCACATCTTTGCGTTTCTACATTACTGTTTCCCTTGTTAAGGTCTGCACCGAACTGAAGAGCTATAGATCCTGCATTTATACTTTAAGAGAAGGATTCTATTTAATAGTGTGTTATTTTAATCATTCTAGTAAATTTGCCCTAGACCCATGGAGAAAACTAAAGAGAAATTGGCTCTTGGAACCAGTAGACTGAGGTTAGAACCCTTGCCCCAACTGAAAATTCTGTTTTTTCAAGCTCCCTGAGCAGCTTTGCTCCTCCTCGCTGCATCCCCACATGGAGGATCCATTACCAGATCCATTTGTTTCTTACATGAGGTACCCGTTTTTTATGTTACCTGCTTGGATCCCGGAAACATTGGAATTGGCAATTAGATTAGATAGGTTCCCTTTCTGTCTTTAACATTTTATGAGTGGAACAAATTACACAGTTCTAGATACATAGAAAAAGTCAGGGTAAGGTTTGATAAACTTTGCCTTCTGAGTAGGCAGCTGATTTGGGACATGTTTGGATTGGAAACAGTGTCTAGGTATAAGAAACAAGATCAGATTTAAATGCATAAGAGCCTACTGGGGGTTTCTGAGCTAGTCTTGAGTTGTATGGGGGTGCAGGGGTAGTGGAAGGTTGTTAACATTTAGTATTAAATAAGGTATTGGTTGCTGCAACTTACTCTGAAATGCATCAAAAAACAAAAGTGAATGGAGGTGATAAAGCAAAAATAGCAAAATGCTAACAAATCAAGTATCTGGGTTGGGTATATTGATGTTCACTTTCAACTTCAATTTCAACTTTTGGATATGCTTGTAATTTTTCATAATAAAAAGCAGGAAGGAAAGTTTAAGTGTCACAAAAACTAGACAAATCAAGCTGGAAATTTAACTACAATACCCCACTCTCTATACTGATGGCCCGTGCATTCATGCAGCCTCTGTTTATCCACCATCTATCAGCACAAAACCCCTCTTCCTCTAAATGTAACTATCTTTAGCATTTCCCTCTTTTGCAAATATGAGATGTGAGATGATAATTTTTTTTCAAAAACATGCAAAAAAATGTAGAGAGAGTAAAAATCTCACCATGTGAAGAAAACCACTGTCAACAGTTTAGGAAATATTTTTCTCTACGTACCTCTAGACAGAGTATGAAACCTTTCTTTGCACCTCTCATAGGTGTACTTACATGGCTTCACTTTCAGGTTGGCCAAAGCCACTCTGAAACTTCCTTTCATACATGGCTCCAACAACTTCCTTCAAGAAAGTTCTCACTTTTCATTGCTGTGTCCCACCTTCAGTTTTCTCTCAATGCCTTGAAATGTTCATCAAGCACATTTGACTTTCCAGTGTATTTTCTCCCTAATTATTTTGCTTTCCATCATATTATCCTGCATTCCCTAAGCCTCATATTTGCTACTGAACTCACAATTTTGTCAAGAGATTAATCTGATTAAGGCAAAAACCATCCTTCTGACTTAATAATGACACAATTTAAAACCAAATTCTCACTCCAGATAGAAATGAGGATATCCAGTTCAATCCATTTCTTTTTAATTATGGAAAACACAGAGATTATAACTGTAACTCCCAGAATTCTTGGTTCAAAAAATATAAGCCAACCTCACAATATGCAGTGTTCACTTGGATTTTGTCACTGCTGTTTCCCACAGGTTCACAATGAGTGATTGGCAGTCCCTGGATAGCAGAGTACATTCTGGGCTCTCCAGATGGGTTTTGGTAATGTTAATGAACATTTTTATTTTGTGGAAATAAAATTGGTTTTTTGTCTTTAAAAAGTAAAAAGTATTCATACTAATATTTGAGAGGTATCTTTAATATATGTGCTTCAAAGAGTTTTCATAAGTTCACTATTTTGCCTGTAAATTTTATAAGCGGCCCTGATATTTTTAAAAGATTTATTTATTTATTTGAGACAGAAAGAGAGAGAGAGAGAGAGAGAGAGAGCATGAGTGGGAGGGGCAGAGGGAGAGGGAGAGAGAAAATCCTAAGCAGACTCCAAGCTGAATACGGAGCCCTGTGTGGGGCTCCATTCCATGACCCTGAGATCACAACCTGAGAGCCTCAGAGCAATGAAATCTAACCCCTCTGTCAAGCTCCACACCCAGCACAGAGCCTGCTTAAGATTCTCTCTCCCTCTTCCTCTGCCCTTCTTGTCCTCTCACTTAAAAAACTTTAAAATTTTAAAAAATTAAAAACCAACACATTTTTTGATAAATACTATAGTCTTTCCTCTGCTGATTTTCCTTCTTAACTCTACAGTCGATTTGGAATTTATTCTGTCACATGGAAGGAGGTAAATGTGAAGTTAAAATAATATCTATTTAATATTTCTATCCCTATTTTTGTTATTTTTAGATTAGCATACATTATGACTCTCTTTTGAGTCGCCTATATTTTATTTTTGTGTTATCATACATTCACAATTATTATTTTACAATATATTCTAATATCAAACATGGCTAGTCTCCATCATTGCTCTTCTTTTTCACAATATCCATTGATGAGCTCACCCATATATTTTTTCTTTTTTTTAAAATTTTTTTAAATTAACATATAATGTATTATTAGCCCCAGGGGTACAAGTCTGTAAATCTCCAGGTTTACACACTTCACAGCACTCACCATAGCCCACACCTTCCCTAATGTCCATAACCCAACCACCCTCTCTCTACCCACCTCCCCCACCCCCAACAACCCTCAGTTTGTTTTGTGAGATTAAGAGTCTCTTATGGTTTGTCTCCCTCCCGATCCCATCTTGTTTCATTTATTTTTTTTTCCTACCCCCCAAACCCCCAACTTTGCATCTTCACTTCCTCATATCAGGGAGATCATATAATACTTGTCTTTCTCTGCTTGACTTATTTCACTCAGCATAATACCCTCTAGTTCCATCCATGTCGTCACGAATGGCAAGATTTCATTTCTTTTGATGGCTGCATAGTATTCCATTGTATATATATATACCACCTCTTCTTTATCCATTCATCTGTTGATGGACATCTAGGTTCTTTCCATAGTTTGGCTATTGTGGACATTGCTGCTATAAACATTCAGGTGCACGAGCCCCTTTGGATCACTACATTTGTATCTTTAGGGTAAATACCCGGTAGTGCAATTGCTGGGTCATAGGGTAGCTCTATTTTCAACTTTTTGAGGAACCTCCATGCTATTTTCCAGAGTGGTCACACAAGCTTGCATTCCCACCAACAGTGTAGGAGGGTTCCCCTTTCTCCGCATCCTCGCCAGCATCTATCATTTCCTGACTTGTTAATTTTAGACATTCTGACTGGTGTGAGGTGGTATCTCATTGTGGTTTTTATTTGTATTTCCTTCATGCAGAGTGATGCTGAACACTTTTTCATGTGTCTGTTGGCCATCTGGATGTCTTCTTTGCAGAAATGTCTGTTCATGTCCTCTGCCCATTTCTTGATTGGATTATTTGTTCTTTGTCACCCATATATTTTTTCTAAGTGAAGTTTACAAATCTATTAAGTACTTTAAAAATTCCAGTTGTGATTCTGATCGCCATTCTTACACTATGAAAAACTAAAAGTAAAAAAAGAAAAGCAAAGAGTATCCAGATTTTTTTTTTTTTTTTTTTTTTTTTTTTTTTTTTTTTTTTTTTAGCATTGCTAAAAGTTCAATTCACTGTTGCACTGGAGAGATGTCCCCACCTACTCAAGTAACTTACATGCTCTTGGGTGGGCTCTTTACGGCAAGGCATAGTCTGGCCAAGGGAGAGAACAGCCCATAGAGAGAAGGAAGTCATCTCCCAATAAAACTGTAGTGCCAGTTAAGGCTGGCTAACCTAGCAAGCCAATCGGTCACTGGGGATGAAAGCATTCCTTACTTTATTTTTGTTTTTATTGCTGTATTATTGTCATGTTACTTCATTTTTCCCTTAAAGTGGTTATAGAGGAAAATTAAGGTCCTCAGAAATGTGTGTTCCTCAAATTTTCATTAAGCAATTCCTTTAAGAACAAATTCTAATTCTTAATCTCTCAAGAATTACTCTTGAAAACCGTGAGCACGCTTTTGTCAGTTTTTCCATGTTTGAAGACAAAATTTTACACAGTGAATCACTCAAAAGTTTGAGCGAGATATATTCATCTATTAGGCATGTAAAATATTTTCCTAATATAAACATAAAAGGTGGCTATAAATCATCATTTGAAACTCTTCCATTGAAGGGATGACTAATCCATTAAGTTGCAAATGGAACACTCCCAAGTCACATGATTCTATGTTAAAGCTGTTACTACTTACTTTCTTTGAGGTGGCTGCAGGATAAAACATTTATTGTTTCAAGAGTGCTCATTACATAAAACTCCACAATCCCTCATCATAAGTCCACCATTTCTTTTTCACATACCCTAAAATCAGAACTCTGTGTCATTTTAAGAGATTATCTAGCAACTCTCCCACCCTCACAGCATGAAATTCACCCAAAACATTTGCACAGAGATCACCTCAGGGGTGACCAGACAAGATCTCACCTGCCCTTTCTCCCCCAGATAAAGTGATTGCTGCACTGTCATTTACAAGGTGAGATCCAAGGACCCAGACTATCTTTGTACTTCTAAGTAAGCCCAATACTTAACACCAAAAGAGAAACCAAGACCATGAAAGGTCAAAGCAATCGCCTCACTTAATCATATACTGAAAAGGGCAGTTTCAGACATTTTGGTGGTAATTTTTTGTTTGTTTGTTTTAGGAAACCCATTCTAAGTAACTTCCCCAAAATGCCTCTTAATTGCCCAACTCTATGGAATCATTTTACTCTTCTTAGTAACATTTAAAAGTCTTCCTTTCAAACTGGTGCGTGGCTCTCCTTCCTATTCCTGTAACGATTCCTTCTCAGCTCCATCTGAACTTAAATGCCTTTTGTTTGGAGATATGCAAAATACCAATCTTTGCCATCCTCTCACTCTGCCCAGGTATTTTCTGTCACTATCAAGGCTTCAACCACTACCCTCTGCTGATGCCTCACACATCAGGCAGCTCAAATGCCCCCTGACCCAAACTGAAGTCATCATCCTTCTCCAAATCTGTTCTTCCTTTTATCATCTATAACCCAGTAAGTGCAGCCACCACCTCTCCAGTCACCCGAGCCCTCATACGTCTATGTCATGTAATATTTATGCCATGTAATGTTTCCTCAGTGCCACTAGTGCCCCAGCCTAAAAGCACATACATGTTTCCTCCTCTCTACCCATATTTAACACACTACACTCAGAATTCAGGCCCTTATCCTCTTTGGCTGGAGAATTAGACTCTTGCAACTCACATTCCTTAAATCCGTCATTACTCTGTTACTAGAATGGTCTTTCTAAAGCACATATCTCATTAGGCAACTTTCTGGCTTCAAACCCTTCAGGTGGCCCCTAGCGGCCTAGCAGAGGGGTCAGCAAGCTATGGTCTGTGGGCCAAATCCAGCCCCCTGCCAGGGTCCGCAAATAAAGTATTGTTGGAACACAGCCACACTTTGCTCATTGATGTACTGTCTAATGGTTGATCTCAGGCTACAACAGCAGAGTTTTATAGTTTCAGCCAAAGCTATGTGGCCCCAAAAGCCAAAAATATTTATGATCTGACCCTTTACAAAACGTTTGCTGATGCGGGGCCTAGCAGATAAGGTCTGAACTCTGTGGTAGGACATACTGTATCAGGGCAACCTCTACATCCAGGCTTAGCTCTTGCCACACACACCCTTCAACTTTATACTCTAGCAGTGTTTGTCTGCTTACCGTTTCCCAGCACAGTCTGACAGAAATTTCTGTGAGGGTGGAGTACTCATATGCCTATGCTAACACAATAGCCACTAGCGCCATGGGGTTGTTGAGCGATTAAAATGTGGCTAGTACAACTGAAAAAATGAATTTCAAATTTTATTTAATTTTAATTAACATAAATTTAATTAACATACATGTTTAATTGGATTTAATTTTAATTAACATAAATTTAAACTTAAGTAGCCACAGGTGAGCTATGACATTGGACAGTACAGCGCTAGACTGTGTCACCAACAGTATCTCTGTTCCCTCTAAGGGAGTGTTTTAAATATTTAGAGTACACTGTCCATCTGGGAAACATTGATATTTCAATAGTTAACTTAAAGGTCACCCTTTTTAAGGAGGCTTTTCAAACTTCCAAGTCCCTGTCTCCCTCAAAGAAGTGGGCATTCTTCTTTCAGTGTTTTCACTGCACCATCCTATTACCAGGAATCTTCTGTTTTGGCCCAACCAGAATAGCAGTTCCTGAATGCAGATCCCTGTTCGATTCGTCTCTGCTTTGAAAGCTCCTACTCCAGCGCCTGGTAAATTAATATTGGTCACATAGATTGATCGATGTCACATTCAGAGTCTTTTCCACACACAAACCACACGCAAATCTCCTTCATTTCTAATTCTTTGACAAATGAAGAATGACCTCTCACACAAGTGCAGAGGTATCCTAGGAACCCTCTCCTTCACCCCGTCCCTACTAGATGTTGACTCCTCTCTGGGAAAAAAAATAATCCCTTAGCATCCTGATTTTGTTCACACATTTTTTTTAAAGATTTTATTTATTTATTTGATAGAGATCACAAGAAGGCAGAGAGGCAGACAGAGAGAGGAAGGGAAGCAGGCTCCCCGCCGAGCAGAGTCCGACAACGCGGCACTTGATCCCAAGACCCTGAGATCATGACCTGAGCCTAATGCAGAGGCTTTAACCCACTGAGCCACCCAAGCACCCCTTGTTCACACATTTTTAAAGTTCACTTTAATAACAACACTTTTGATACTTAGGGTCAAAAATGCCACATTCTTCTACAAGTTATAATGAGGAATCCATGGCCATTCTGCCAAATCTACTTTTTGACCTGTATGAAATTTGTTAAATCTGCCCTTTTTTTTTTTTTTTAAGAACACACTGCTTTTTTTGTGGCTTATGTAAACCCTCAGCTGTGACAGCTAACTTGTTTTTTATTTTGCCTTAGCAACGTGTAATGTTATCTATTCAAAGGACAGTAAAAAATGCTACAGTGTGAGTTTTCTACAGATAGGAACCCAGCTTGTTGAATTGTGCTTGTGGCATAAACAACAATCAACAGCCTTTGAAAGGAGGAGCCAAAAAATATTGATGTCACTTCTGAGAAAGTTTGAGAAATCTAGCCTAGTCAGGTGGACTTCAGTCAGCCAAGAATCTAAAACTACACATATTTACAATGTTCGGAGTACCAAAGCAAAGCTTCCATACACTTCCTTTTTGACATTCCAACTTAAATATTGACAATTTTTATTAGTTTTTTTTTTTTTTCCTCATGTAGAATCAAGAGATCTTCAAGCTAAATTGCTTCAAAATGCTTTGGACTTTATCAAAACTGACATGTTTTAAATAGTTAAGGTTTAAAATCAGGTGATTTCGACCCTTTTCAAGGGTTTTTTTGTTTTATTGCTCTAATTCTTATTTATACTCTAATACGTTAACTCTGTCAGATCAGGGAGTGTGGAGAAAGAAGGAAGAGATAATAAATGAGGAGAGCTCTACTATGTGCCTGATCACTTCTCTTTCTTCGTCCTACCAAGTAGGCCATGTTGCCCATACACTCCTCTGGGATCATCTGTCTGGAAGATTTACACAGTGGTTGTGAGTTGTCGGCAGAGCTAATCTGTGTGCCTTTCCAAGTTTTAGCTTTTCCTACCTGCTTTACCCTGGTCAAGCTACTTCACCTCAGTGGCCTAATTTTCCCCTCTGTAAAGTAGGGGGCAGTGGTAGCCTCTCCCTTGGACCTGTTCATTAGTATCAAAAGAGCCCATGTTGCAGGAAAGCATTTGGTGCTGGGTCTACCACAGAAACGGGGCTCACGGGATATTTGCTGCTTATTTGCTGTTTAAAATGTTTCAAACCTTAATGCAAATGCTTTTAAACCGTTTAAAACCAAAAGCGTCTGAATTCCTTCAAAATGGTCTTGAGGGGCTCAAATATCTTATCTAAAGATGAGCAAACCCCTACCCTTTAACAATGCTTAGAAAGATGAGCAAACACCTACCCTTAAACAATGCTTAGAAAGATCTGGATTTCCCTGGGGACATTGGAAAAGGAAAGAACCAAATTTCATCAGGGAATGGGAATCAGCCTGTGGCTGGGAAAATGAGACCGGCTGTGGAGTGCTTCCCCCGACTCCTAAGGAGAATTTTTCCTCTTGTTGCATCTGAGCAACACAAGAAGCTTGCTTTGACTCCATCTAGAGTGTTGGACCAATTCCCAAAGCCTTAGAAGAAAAAATACAGGGGGAAAAAAAAAAAACCCACAGGAAAGTTCTCTGAAAAATAACATGGGAAAGCACAGTCAGAGTTTACAAAAGGAAATACTGCCAAAGCACCAAACCTTCAAACACAAGTTCCAACTTTTCTAAAAGCCCAGGGTGTGGCTGGAGTATCCTAGATGCTCAACAAATCTCTGGTGAATGAAGTTTGCTAAAACTCACTGTGGATAGATTTACTGCCCCATGAGATAGACTGAAAAATGGTGAGGTAGCGACATACAAAGAAAAATGCCTCTAAGTGTACTTTCAGGGTAAGAAAGGTCCAAAATAAATGATATTTTATACAAGTTATATTTCTATTCCTCTATTTGGAGAGATTTTCTTTCTAAATTGTAGTCCTTACCATTCAGGCTGCTAATCTGGAGACAGGAGTCCAGTTTATTGAATTGTGCCCAAACTATAAATTTGTTTCCTTTTATATCAAACAATCTTGGAATGAGAGCCTAAGGGCAACTAGAATACTGGTCTCTATTTGTAAATACAAACTAAAGGTTTTATCCTGTGTCAAAATTAGGTGGAGATAAATTTTTCATACATACACTATACCATTATGGAAAGTAGTATCAGTTGTGCAGAGCCAAATAAAGATAAACAAAATGGGAAATCTTTTAAGTATTTTCAAAAACTAGTATCTGGGAACGATAAACCTTTAGTCAAGAGAGTGACCATTTTTGTGAAAGTCATCCTTTTGGGGAGTTTTTAAACTTAAGACCTACTTTGTGTGTGTGGCATTGCCCCATATTGACACAACTGTATGATGCTGGTGTTATTTACCATCATTATTCCCACTTCCAGATGAGAAAACTGAGGCACGGAGAAGTCACTTGCCCAAACTCTCACAAGCTAATGTTCAGACGCAGGCAGTCTGGCTCCAAGGTCCAGGCTCAAATCCTCTGTGTCATTTGCCTTGAACGGGATGATGTTTCTCCTTGCTGTTCTTGGCCACACCTCTGTCACAGGACACAGTAACGTGAACGTCTTTCCTTTCAGTTCATATAGACCTATAGCATCTTGTTAATGGGGAAATGATACTCCTTTGTCCAGATATACCATGTGTTATCTCACCTGTTCCCTACCCGCGGACTTCGAATTTTTGCTTTTCCGCTATAAAAACCACATTCTACTCTCAGAACTATTGCTTGTGTGACATCAGAGAAGAACCACGGGAAAGAGTGCATGAACAGTATCACCTGGGGCTCCCGTGGGCGGAAATGACATTTTCAGTTCCCCTGGGAAGCTGTGTGATAGGAGCTCATAGGGTTTAGGATACTGTTACAGAAAAATTAGCTAATCATGCCAGCTTTCCATTATGCTACAAAGTGAAGTGACAGACAGTAGCCCCAAGCTGAATTATAATCACACAATTCTCTTTATTGGATAATATATTCCCACTACAGTTGCTGGTTTTCATAAAAGGGAAAATACAGTTCTTTTACTTGGCCTTTAAAAATTCTCAGTCTCGCTGTTGAGGAGACAGAGCAATGAGCTCCTGGGATGGCTGTGAGGTTACAGCCTCTCTGCCACAGGAGCACCTTTCCCTCACCTCTAAGCTTCAGCCCCTATTTTAGAGTTTTCTCGTTTTTATTCCCTGGGTCAGTGGTCCACCACACAAGGAGGTACATTGCTCTGTTTTTTCTGTGAGTATGAGACATGGACAAAACAGACCAGAAGGAAAAAAAAAAAAGCAAACAAACTTATTCCTTCTTTCCTTGGCACAACAGAGTTGCTGTGAAATTTCTAAAACAAACAAAAAACAAAAAAACAGAGTAGAGCTAAACAAAACACTCCTCCCCAAGACTTACCACATACTCTTCTTTGAAGAAGGACCTATAGTAGCTCTTAAGTCTATTTACCAAGCTGTGCAAAAGCCTCTTTGTCCTCATCCTACCTGCACATCCTGATCCAAAAGCCTCTCAGGGGTCCCTTGGAGAAGCTCCCTTTTCTACCCTTTTGCACCAAGGACCAGTAGGGCCAAGCAGGACAGCAGAGAATTCCCCCCTAGAACCCATCCAGAATAACCCATTTAACCAACTGTTGTCTTTTTTTTTTTTTTTAATTTATTTTCAGTGTACCAGAATTCATTGTTTATGTACCACACCCAGGGCTCCATGCAATACATGCCCTCCATAATATCCACTACCAGGCTCACCCAACCCCTCACCCCCCACCCCTTCAAAACCCTCAGATTGTTTTTCAGAGTCCATAGTCTCTCATGGTTCATCTCCCCCTCCAATTTCCCCCAACTGCCTTCTCCTCTCCATCTCCCCATGTCCTCCGTGTTATTTCTTATGCTCCACAAATAAGTGAAACCATATGACTCTCTCTGCTTGACTTTCACTCAGCATAATCTCTTCCAGTCCCATCCATGTTGATACAAAAGTTGGGAATTCATCCTTTCTGATGGAGGCATAATACTCCATAGTGTATATGGGCCATATCTTCCTTATCCATTCGTCCTTTGAAGCGCATCTTGGTTCTTTCCACAGTTTGGCTATTGTGGCCATTGCTGCTGTGAACATTGGGATACAAATGGCCCTTCTTTTCACTACATCTGTATCTTTGGGGCCAATACCCAGTAGTACAATTGCAGGGTCATAGGGAAGCTCTATTTTTAATTTCTTAAGGAATCTCCACACTGTTTTCCCAAGTGGCTTCACCAACTTGCATTCCCACCAACAGTGTAAGAGGGTTTCCCTTTCTCCACATCCTCTCCAACACATGTTGTTTACTGCCTTGTTAATTTTGCCCATTCTAACTGGTGTAAGGTACTATCTCAATGTGGTTTTGATTTGAATCTCCCTGATGGCTAGTGATGATGAACAGTTTTTCATGTGTCTGATAGCCATTTGTATGTCTCCATTTAATAAGTGTCTGTTCATGTCTTCTGCCCATTTTTTTTTCTTCTGCCCATTTTTTGACATGATTATCTGTTTTGTGTGTGTTGAGTTTGAGAAGTTCTTTATAGATCCTGGATATCAGCCTTTTGTCTGTACTGTCATTTGCAAATATCTTCTCCCATTCCGTGAGTTGCCTCTTTGTTTTGTTGACTGTTTCCTTTGCTGTGCAGAAGGTTTTGATCTTGTTCTTGCTTCTCTCTCAGAGAACACTGACCTCTACCTCAATCTCCCAAAATGCACATATCCATACAAACATTGACAAATATTGATTAACTACCTGCTTTAATGTAGAGATTCCTAGGGGTTATGACCATATCTCTCATTTGGGGTTGGGAAGATATCACTGTACAGCTTAAAAGAACTCCCATGCACATACACTTTGCGTGTGTGTGTGTGTTAGAACAGACACATGCCTTTTATAATGAATTGTGGGTTCTAGCCTTTGATAGTTTTAAGAAAATTGTTGAAATAGATGGAAAAGAAAAACTTGGAGGCAACCTAAGACAGCAGGAACTATTTAAACAGGAGTAGAAGATAAAGTAATTTTATGGCTGCTGGAATATGAAACAGTGTAAGGAGTTCTGAAGATTCTCAGAAGCATACTGTCGGGAGGACTGAAAAACCTGTGGAGGGTATGACCAACAGGGAACCTAATGCAAAATCCCCTGCTGATAAAACTTCCTTTTGGGCTCTACTGTCTGTTTATAAGAGACTTGCACTTTAATGAACTAATTTTCTGAACAAAAGTTATCCGGAGGGGCCCTCTAGCAAAAAGGAGACCTTAAACTCAAACAGGATGAATTCAGAGGAGCAAAAGCAATGAGGCTCCTTTCCACTGCCCTAGATCTCTCACTGGGAATTGCTTTGTATCATAAGCCATGTTGTAAATGGCACCCCCTCTGACTGTGTGGGGTGTAGCCGAGTGAGGTGTCCTTGTTCCTTGGCCTACACTGAGTCACCTTAGAAATGAGAAGAAAAAAGGCAATAGAATGGAACACCACACCAACTCCCAACCATGACCTCATTTCCCTCCCTTGTTACTACCTCTCCACTCCTTTTGGTTTTGAGAAACAAGAGAAAGTGGGAAGTAGAAGAGGACATGGGAAGGAACAGGAAGTTTGGGGGGGCAATAAGCTGACCTGGGGACGGAGAGCTCCAAATCCAGGGAACTAAAGTTTATGTCCCTTTCAACTTTGTCCATCTCCCAGAACTCAAAATTGGGGAGACCCTAGGGGGATGACATTTTCTTTAGAGTGATCCACTCTGTCCAAGGCTTCCTAAGCAAAAGGGGCTGGCTGAACGAGCACGTTGGTGTTCTCACACACATCAGAAATCTTCAGCCTTCTCCACACAACAGAGTGGTTTTCACGTGTTAGGAGGGGAAGTGGTTTGAAAGCTACACTATTGGAGGCAAGAGGTAAATAAGACAAAGCCCCACCCTGGTACACTCAGCTTTTGGGGTTTAGTAAGCCCCCCCCTAAATGATGTTACTTACTTTTGGTTTGTGTAGTTATTTTGTATAAGCCACTAGGCACCCTTTCTGCTGATTCGATGGAGCTATTGTAGAAATTATGTGCAAATACTTTGAGGGTTTGAGGCTTCCTTTTTCTCTTTCCTGGT
Source organism: Neogale vison (assembly GCF_020171115.1). Taxonomy (NCBI): domain Eukaryota; kingdom Metazoa; phylum Chordata; class Mammalia; order Carnivora; family Mustelidae; genus Neogale; species Neogale vison. The sequence continues at coordinate 286,043,757 of NC_058091.1, forward strand.
AGTTCCGTTTTTGACTACAGAGACTTCATTGTTCTTATCTGGCTTTCTCCTCACACAATAGCTGCTCTTTTTTGCCTGTTCTCCAGGAGACAGGTGGGTTGGCCCACACAAGTATTGCAAACAAATCGATCTTAGTTTAATTAAATATTTGAATGTTTGCCAAGTTACAAGTGACTTCTTCAAGAGAGGCCCGAAGGAAAAAATGAAAAATTCACCTAATGAAGGGTAAAGCGTTCCCTTTCTCTTTCTCAGGCTTCCTTGAAGTTTACTCCCACAGTACTCTCTTACATAGAGCACACAGTTGCATGGTACCAAGTACTTTTGCATGGCTGGGTACATGTGTTCTTTTTCATCCACTAAGTTTAGGGTCAACAAACCATTCTGAATCTTGATTGTATCAGCCAATGTATGAGCCTTCCCCCCCATATTTGTATGTTTTGTAAATATCACAAAGCTTCTCTCTGAAGATGAAAATAGTTAACAGAGCAGACTAGAGACAAAGGAGGTACAGACAAATTAATAGCAAAGCATGAACCCACATCCTCCAGGTGATGTTTTAGCCCAAAGCAGCTGACTATCTTCCACAATCAGTGCGAGCCATCTCCAGCTCTAAGAAACCTCTCCTCTTTGTTCTAATCCCGTCTCCCCAGCTACCTGTTCTCATGAGTATTCCATGTTCATAGCAACAGAAATATTCAAAACCAAATTGTCCAAACCAATTCTCTTCCCCACCTATAACATTTCTATCAGAACCACCCACCTTGTCTTGAAGAATGTAATTGTTGTCATCGTTTGAACTCTTGATTGACTTCTTTCCTTATAACCAGTCTGGTACTAAGTGCCTTAGTTGAGTGATTATCAGAATTTTTCACATTCCCTCCTACACAGGAAATGATGATATTAGATGGATTGAGTAAACTGAAAAAGGTTACTTGTGTCTGGAAGTAATTGCCTGGTGAGGGGTAAGGTGTTTCCCACAGCCCCCCAGGCATTCATGCATCTGTATCTCAACTCACTTCTAAAAGCAGGGCACCCAAGCTGGGAAGTTCAAATGTAATACATTTTTTCTTCAAGGTGCCTCGTATATTTGCCCTTTTACTTCCATTTCTGCAGCTACCATTTCACCCAAGGTCATTCTTTCATACATGACTTATGATAACATCCTCCTAACTGCTTTCCTTGCCTTTCTTCGGGTTATCTTTGGTGGTACCACTGTCTAAACCACTTACTCAGTACAATTTTCTCTCATTACCCACGACAGTCAAACCCAAATCCTTTTGTCAGAACTACAAAGAAAAGAAATTATGTGGGTCCATCCTACCCTTTAAACTTATTCCTACCATTTCCTCCAACAACCTTTATTCAAGTTAAATTTGCTTATTCATTGATTGTCACCAACACCATCACATTTCTTAGATTTGTCCTGTTTCCAGTAGATCCTGGTGGTAGTAGTGAGTTGTTATAACTACTTGAGGAGCCTTGCAGCCCCAAATATGTGACCATGTGTTGGGTTCTGTGCCACCCTTCACAGTAACCTTACATGTTCACTAATAGTATTCCAGTTGTATAGATAAGAAAGTTGAAACTGGGATTAAGTAACTTGGCCAAAGAGGAAAATAAGTGGTGGAGAACTAAGACTTCAGATCTCAGCCTGACTTCAAGCAACACACTCTTTCTACTGCCCTGGTCCAATGTGAGCTTAGCTTCCTCTGAACTCACATTTCTTTCCAGACCTCTCATTTGACAACAGTTTGCCATTACATGATAATCCTCTGATTGTTCTTTCCTGTTCTCTTGCATTGATATGTAGCTGTCTGTATTTTTATCTTTATTTGTCTGAGAATCTTTGACTGCAAAGGTTATGGCCTTTGCATGTGGCCCCCATAATTCTTAGGTGTTGCTATGTCTCAATGGATATGACATCTCAATTTCTGAATTTTTGCCAAAGCACTATAGTTCCTCCTCAAGAAATTAGGTTGTTGTTAATGACCTTTATTTACTGTATTTGCTTTTGCTCTTTTGCAGAAGTTATCTAATACCTTAATTTCTCAATTTATAGATTATTATAACGTCAAAAAGTTCCAAGGCCTTCTTTAGTCCAAGAAAGTCCAGAATGACCAGCAGATTTTCCAAGACACATTGTTTCTTTAAATTAGAGATCTAGTCCCATAAATCTTCTCATGGTTGTTTTAAAATCTATTCTTAGCTTCAGAGCAAAGTAAGTAGTGTAATCTTCTCATTAACTCAGACTTGAGCCTTAATAGCAATATGAGAAATATCATTTTATATAAAAGTATCATTTAAAATCCTATTACATGCTGAGAATTTATGTGGCTGACAGATTTAGAAAGCAAAGGTTTATTGTACATTTCTGATCCTCTAGAACTGTGTTGTCCAATACTATAACTACTAGTCTCATGTGGCTATTTGAATTTTAATTAACTAAAATTAAATAAAATTTAAAATTCAGTTTTTCAGTTGTATTAGCCACATTTCAAGTGCCCGATTACAAAAGATGGTCAGTGGCTACCATATTGAACAGCACAGACATAGAATATTTCTACATCACAAAAAAATCCTATTGGACATTTACATCTCTAGAACCACATCAAAAGTTTTGTTGAGAAATACACAATATATTTGATGAATTTATAGCAGCTGATATTGTATTAGCTACAAGTTCTGTAAATAAGTAGCTATCCTAAGTTAGGGTTTCATCCACCTTTTATTCACTCAATGTAACACGTGGTGCCTAATAAGTGCTCAAAAATGTTTAACATGTGTTTGTAGACTGAAGATGGCTCTTTACAGATACTCAGTGAACTAGCATAATATTGTGCATTTTTTTAAGCAAAGATTTCAACAGCAGAAAGAAAAACAAACGATTCTACAAACAAGCAGTCTTCATTTCATGAATTCTGCCAAAATGCTCAATGTAAATCTGTGGCTTTTAAATTGTTGACACCCCCTCTGCCCCTGCTTGGACAGCTGTGGCTGACATCTGCATCAAATCAGCCATGAGTTATTTATTTTCGAAATTGTGCACCGACCTGCTTCTAAGCCCAAAGGGTAAAAATGTCACCTTTGTTCGTTTCTCAAGAAAAATATTTTCAAGATCTGCACTGACTGAAAGGAAAAGCTGTTCCTTGGGGTGTTATCCATGATCCCCTCCTCATTTCCTGCTCTCTGGCAGCCATCATTGCTGCCCCATCCTTCGTTGTCATATGAACAAGAAAGCAGTTCCATGGCCCCACAAGTCACAGTGGTCTCTCTTCTTCCAAGAAATTTAAACTGATTGTTGAGCTTTTGTTTATGAACTATGTGATTTTGTAATCACCTTAGTATTTCAAGAACTGTGAACTGACACTATAAAACTATTTTGATTCAGTCTTACAATTCCATTACTTAGGAAACAGCCCCATAAAAGACAACCAATAAATACTTTCACATATATAAATTAACTAAGATTGACAAATGTGGAACCTTGCCTGGAATTGAGTCTGTTAAGTATCAATAATATTTTACTAAAGACACAAACACAATTAAAAACAAAACAATTTTGATGAGTAACCTTTTTCTGAGATTCCTCAGAATCCCATGCAAAATCAGACTGATATATGTAATGGTGAGGTAATTATTATAGAACTCGGTGGAAAATTCCACTACAGCACTAGATATCAGACTGGATATCATGCATTTGGAGTCCATAGGTAGTTTACCTGAAGAATCATTACAAATAGCAGGAAAGCCCATGTCCCCTGGAAACAAATCCAGAGCATACAACCTGGAGAAGTGGTAGAGCTTTGGTTCTCAGTGGTCTGAAGATCCCAGGGGATTACCGAATCCCTTTTGGGGAATCCACAAGGACAAAACTATCTACATAATAATATTACGATGCTATTTGCCCTTTTCATTCTCATTCCTCTCTTGAATGTTCAGTGGAATATTCCAGAGGCTCCATAATTATCTGGAAAGGCTTTTAAGATCTTCTTCCTTTTCCAACTACGTATCTGTGTGAGACCGTATCTTCATATTCTTCAACCAAAACTGTGTCACTGCAGACTCAAGAGACCAAACATGAGAATACAGCTGTTTTCTGTTATACCATACATTAAAGACATTTGTAAAAAGTAAAACAGTACTATGCCTCTCACTAAATTTTTTGTTTTGGAAACCATATTTTTCATAAAAGTGTTATTCATATTAATATGTAATGATTTATTGCTGTTATTTTAAATGAATCAATAGATAAATGAACACTGTCTCAATACCCACATTAACACAAGCTCTTTGAAGTCCTCCAATAATTTTTAAGTGTGCAAAGTGGTATCGAAACCAAGGAGTTTGAGAACCACTGCTCTAGACTATGGAGAGTACTGATAGAAATAAATGGGCCCCCAGACAATGGTTAATTCAAGAAGAGAAAGATCAAATGGAACCCTGTTTCTAAGCTGGCCAGACTCTGTTAAAGATGCTGACCTTGGTTTTTCATCCAATTGACTAAATTACCCACAGCTTTTTGGAGGCTACACTGAAGTTTTCCTTTACTCTCTTCTCATAAACCAAAACATTCATTTGCCCAGCCAAATATTTGCCAGCTCTCTCCAGTTGCATGCAAATTATTTTGTTTCATAAAATATTTACTCTAAAAAGCTGCACTTACAATGTTTTTAAATGAGGATTCAATTTTACTCCAAAGAGGCGGGTCTGCCGGCAGCCTGGGCTGAGGTTGGATATGTGGTAGCAGGACACAGGTACCACTTCTGAGACCTGTGGCACATCATCTGTGGGTTATTGCAAAGAGCATGGGTAGACCAGTGTCCAAACCAGCCCTGACACACCTTCCCAGTGGCTTATTGGTGTGTTTAGTGTCATATGATTTATATTTTTAGGTAACATGAGCTAATAATATTGGGAAATTTTCTATTAAGTTGGTCCATTTTGCAAAATACTTCTCTGTCCATTTTAATTAAAACTGACCGTGGAAGGGCATTGGGAAGCGTGCATGTGTGTATGTTCTCAAACAAGCAGCTTTCAGTCTCCTTCTTTCAACAACTCTTATCTTTCAGATAAGAAAGAGGCTCAGAGGAAGGTCGTCACTCCTGATTGCCATACACTGATCCATTCCCCAAGAGCTCAGAGCGAGGCCAGTTTGATGACATACTTCTCTGCGTCCCCGTAGCTTCTCTCTGCCTTACATCCTGCTTATAATCACTGTTCAAGTCCTACCACCTATGTAAAAATCTGTTACTACTTGGGTGACCCAACCTTACGTAGATGCCATGTCAATGGCACCCCACTCTAGGCTGTTGGTGATGTGGTCAGAGTGAACAGTGTCTTTGGGAACGGCTGGCTCTGTGAGAACCTAGACTTCCTGTCTCAGTTGCTGGCTCTATAAAAGAGAAACCCTTGGCTGTACCTCTGTTCATCCCAGGCATGTAAGAAGAGTTTTGAGACTTATACAGCCTTTGAGCAATACTGATTAGCGCTCTTTCTCCCGGTATTTGCACTGTTTTCCTGGTCTCTCATCCCCTCGAATTCTACCACTGCCTCAAGTAGCATTTCTGAATCACTCTGATGCATAATAATTTCTAACATCTGGCCTGCTTATTTGGCATTTGAAACATACTGCCCTTTCATAGTCATTGTTCTAGGAAATTTCCAGAAATATGTCATTCCTCTTCCAAATAGCCTTGAGTTTCTTGAGAGCAGAGATTTTGTCTTCTTCATCTTTGACCATGGCACTGGACAGAGTGCCTTATATCCTGAAGAGTACTCAGTATATTCAGATGCAAAACATTGACTCAACATTTATTCCATACCTACTATGTGCCAAGCACTGTGCCAGTTGATTTTGGATATATTATGTAATTTAATCCTTGAATTTGATGAAAGGCCTTGTCCAAGGTAACACAACAATCAGAGCAGCAACCATTGGGGCTGGCAGCTGGTGCTGTTGGGCTCTGAGCTAAGCGACTTTTTGTTTGTTTCATCACACTGTCTCCCCCAGTGCATAGATCTTGATAAATCTTACTTTTACTCCTCATATTTTTTATCTTCCTCCTCTTCCTAATCAATATCAATCAATATCAGGATATAAAACCTGAGTATATTTTCCTTTTAAGATAGAAAGATACTTTGTACAAGATTATGTTCCATCCTTATTTGGCTAGCCTAGGACCATCAGTCATCCTACTCTCTCACTAATACTATAGCCTAACAATCTTAAAATGCTGGCATGCGTGGCAGTTCCAAGCAGATACACCAGAGGGTTGTGGTAAGATAAGAATGAGTTTCTCACCTGCACATCCCTGTCTCTACTAGAGTGAGTGATTTTAACTTACATCTATTTTAACACAGGTTTCATTTGGAAGAAAGTCTTCAACAGCTTTAAAAAAATTTTTAAATCTGCTATAACCCAATCTCAGACCTGGGTCCTATGCCATTATAAGCACCACTCTTAGCAAAAAGGTCAAAATATAGCCTGATCATTACTAGATATCCTATGCTGTAGAGGTTAGAGATTGGAGAAGACGCCAGACACTCATCTGGCAGTGCTGACTCAGACATTCAGCTCTGGAGGGCAAACCCACTTCACCAACTTCATGCCTTCAAGAATGCCACCAAATTCTACATACACTAAAATACTTCCTCTATGGGTCAGCTATAGCAATATCTGAATCCCTACCCACAGGGCCTGGGATTCTAGCCATTAGAAACCCAAAGCTAACATGATACAGAATAAAGAAAAAAAAAGTCAATTTAGGGATCTAAAGACTGGGAATCAAATCTCGCCTTAGCTCTTAATTTTGATGTGTTTGCCCATCAATGAAACAGAGAAGACAATCCGTGCTTCACACCGTTAGCAGACTTCAGCAAATGTTTTCTGGATAGATGGGTAGATGGGTGGATGGATGGGCAGGCAAGTGGATAGATCCAGACAGCTGGATAGATAGCTCTCAAGCACATGTAAAATCACCTTATATACAACTGTATCATTTATGGTATAAGCAAAAGGCCAGATTTCATGGTTTAAAGCAACACAAATCTATTATCTTATAATTTTATAGGTCAGAAGTCTAAAATGGGTCTCCCTGAGTCAAATCAAGGTTCCATCTGTGCTGAGATCCTTCTGGAACTCTTGCAGAGAATTCATTTCTTTGCCTCTCCCAGCTTCTAAAGACTGCCTGTATTCCTTGGCTTATGGTCTCCTTCTATCTTAACAGCCAGAATAGCTAATGGAATCTTTCTCAGGCTGGTTCACTCTGGTATTGATATTCCTGCCTCCCCTTTTCTGTCATCAGACCTATATAGTACATTGGGCCCACCTGGATAATCTAAAATAGTCTCCTCATTTCAAGATCCTTGACTTAATTACTTTCCTGCAAAGTCCCCTTTGTCATATGAGGTGAGGTGGCATATTCATGTTTGAGGGATTAGGAAGTGGACATCTTTGGAGGGGTGGTCATTATTTTGCCTACCACACTATAGGATGGTCTAGGTTACATTAGAAGTAGTATAAAGTGATTTAGAGATTCTTGATCTTGATTGACCATTAGAATTATTTAAAGCCTTCAAAGACATCAGATATCCAGGCGCCTCACCCAACTACTGTGTTTTAACTGGACCACATGGGCCTAACCATCAGCATTTGCTAAAAGTACCCTAGATTATTCTATTGCAAAGCCACATTTGAGAGCCACAGGGTGTATTTAAGAAAGTGGATTTGGACCATTACATGAACTTAAATTTAAGGGCCTCTTCAGCCCTTAGGTTACTCATTTTACCTTTCTAAATCTGGGTGTCTTTATCTATAAAATGGGCATAATAATTATGTAAGGACTAAATTTAATAATATACATAAAGTCCTGGGTGCCTTGCCTGGAATATGTTAATTCCCCCAACAAAAGGTAGCTCTAATTATTAATTTTATAGAGCAGGTCAAATTATATCCCTAAGTTACGGCATACATAAATATGAAAAGTGAATATCCAAGGACATACCCCAAACTCCCCGCTCTTGGTCAGATTTAAAGGAGCTTAGAGCTCTAACTCTTTCGGCTTAGATCACCTGCAAACTGACACAGCTCAGGGGAGTTGTTCATTGCTCATTTGGTTCTGGGTGAAAACTGACCTCTTCTCAGATTTTCTCGTCTTACAGCCACTCCCTTTGCACTACAGACAGTGGGCCTGTGGGACAAATTAGCTTAGCCTTATGCACCGACAGCCAGTTGTCTCCATTTATCAACTTGAAGGATGATATATACACTGAGTACCAACCCAGGAAGGTCCTTAGTACTGCTAGGGTTTCAAGTCTTTCCTTTAGTAAGACAGTATCAGCCCCTGTCCTCTGAAAGACTCATTTCACCATTCCTGGAATCCCCAGCCCAGCCCCAGCTCAGCCCATGAGGTGGGACTTGGGTCAGGACTGACCCCAGTCCTAGTATGCAGCCATACCCTGTCTTACAGAGAAATGAGACTCTCTGCATGTTGCCACCACAAGAGAAAGCCCCTATACCATCCCATTTTATTTGCATGTGTTGTTGAGGTTAGAATGGATAGAAAGACCCATTCTAATTTTACAGTGAGAAAAGGCTCTATTTAACTGAACCTCAAAGGAGTCATCCATTGTAATACTGCATGTTTTTAGATTTTATTAGCTTCCAAAATAAAAAGAGAGAGAGAGAGATTACATCATAAGTGAGGGATCTTGCTTTATTAGCTTCCGGAGTCAAAAAAGGAAGAGAGAGAGAGAGAGGGACAGAGAGAGGGGGAGAGAAGGGAAATTATATCATATATAAAAAAAGATCTCAGACATTTTTTTGTCTTGTATTTTCCTTTGTTAGCCTCTTTTTTTAGCTTCTGGGGAATTAAGGGGAAATACCACATCAAAAAATGTTTACCCTGGTGATTTAAAGTTAAAATCTGTGGCTCTTACCATTAAAGAAAAGTAGAGCCTTGTGATTCTTCTTCCTGTTTCTTTGGTTCTTGATGGAGGCTGGCAGCATGTTGCTGGAGGTGACAATATATCCCGAAGGTGGCATGTCCGAGGCATGGAGCCTGTGTGGAGATCTTTCTATCCTTTTTGAGGCAGAAGCAGTATTTAGATTTGTTATTTTTGAGAAATTTTTAAAGTATTTTTTTTTAAAGCACAAAGAAATATGTAACAATCAACAATGGTCCATCACCAAGAATTTTGTCCTATTTGAAATGTCTTCTAATATGAAATGAATAAAGCATAGATACAAAGTTGAAATCAGTGATCATTCCCACTCTCCTGCCATGGCTTACCGAAAACAGTCCCTATCATGATTTCACTGTGTTTCTTCTGAGGTTGCTTTTTTGTGTCCCAGCAAAGGTCAGTTCTGCTCATCCTGATATGCGTGATCAGGACCCCAAGCCCTAGAAGGTGGAGCTAATGACCATTCCAGTTAAAAGTCACTCATTGACACTGACTATTACTTTCACCTTGTCCGGATCTGGTGACGGTTGCTAGAAGAGATGCACTAGGTTTGGCATGTGGGTCAAGGGCAGGCATAGCCTGCATGGCTAGCTCAAGACTTCTGTTTTCTGGTTCCTGTGTGGGCTTCTCGAGATGAAAGTCCTTCCCCAGCAAAAGGCACTTTAGGTCAGTCTTACTGGATTCAAGAAAAACAATCCTAAAAAAGAGAGACAGGCAGACAGAGAGAAACAAACCTATGAAGAGAATCCAGCAGAAATTCAAGGGCTCTTGGGTTGCAGACTGAATGCTTCGTGGGTCCAGGCAGGTGATTTCAATGAGCCAAGTAGTTACAGCAAATTATGGAGGCCAGACGAAATTCCAGCTAATTGTTGCACTGAGAAATCAGACTTTTCAAAGAAAGCCACAAATCCGAATGTTTACGTGAAATCACTCTAGTTTTTCATTTCCCCGTTTTTTAAATAAAGTTTTAAATCTACAGAAAAGATTAAGCAGTAATACAGCAAATAACTATATTCTCTTCCAGTGACATTCACCAAATTGTTATCACTTGGCCACATTATATGTACATATATAAATGATTTTCTGAACTATGTGAAAGTAAGTTGTGCAAATTATGACAATCAATCCCTAAAAATGTAAGCGTGTGTCTTCTAAGAACATGGGCAGTCTCCATTTTAACCACAATACCATTATCACACCTAAGAAAAGTAAAAATACCTTCATCATTGAGTTGCCCATATTAAAATTTCCCCAATTGTCCCAAAATTATTGTATAATTTTTTGTTGTTCAAGCCAGGATCCAATCAAGCTATACGTATTGCATTTCATTATGTCCTTTTGGCATCTTTTAATCTGGAAGAGTTCCTTTTTCAAAGCCATTTTTAACTGTTGCTAATAAATATGATTTATATGAATTTGTGTATGTGTGTGTACACACCCTTGTACACATAGACAACAAAAGCAGGTCCACAGGCCAGATTCATGCTGTGAGGTGTATTTCTGCATACACGTGTGGTCCATCCAAAGTTCCACTACTAAAAACATAATTAATAATCAGTATAGTCTTTGCCTCAGCTCGTATTAGTGCATTTGATTAGTAGGGATGGAAAGATGAGACAGAAAGAGAATTCCTTCTTTCGTTGCTATTTATTGCTAGGCCTACGCTCTGACACTGTTAAACTCTAAGGATGAATTAGATGAGAATCACTTGGGAAAGGAAGGGGCTACAGAGCACAATTGCTGGGTTCTACCCTAAACTGCCTCAGTCTGGAATCATGCTTTTAAAAAATATCTCCACTTATTCCTCAGAACATTGATCTTTGAGGATAACTATTCTAAAGACTCAGATAAATTACGAATTGGGTAGGTTCAAGTGGACCAGAATATTACACGTTATCACCTGTTGCAATGACTACTCTGAATGGCTCAAAGGGAGGGTTGGAGAAGGTTCTGGAGGGGAGGTTACCCCTGAGTGGAGTTTAAAGAAGATTGGGTCATCCCACATGAAGAAGAAGAAGGGGCAGAAGGTATGGAAATGAGAATCGCAGAAACTATGCCTCACCCAACTGGGGATGCGATGTAGCCACGACTGAGGGAGGAAAGCCTAAGATGCCATGTGAAGGAGTTTCAATCTTTGTTTCGGGAAGGGTTAAAGAGCCACTTGAAAGGCTTTCGGGAGACATGAGCAAGTTGATCATAGGAAGCACATGCTCGATAGCCCTGGGAAGAAAGGATTAGAGGCAGAACAATTTAATAAGGAGTCACTGCAGTTAAAGAGGCCAGAAGTGATGAAGGCGGAGCACAGGGGAGGATGGGTAAGTGAGGTTCAAAAGGCCCTTTGAGACAGAGAAGCAACAGGACACATCTTAGCAGATGTGAATGCAGGAGTCAGAGAAGCGAGTCTAAAGCTGCTTCTCAGCTCACCATTCAGCTTCGTGTGAATGAGTGTCTGCAGTGTCTGCCGGACATTCAGGTGAAGAATGGGTTACCTGGTCAGGAGAGCAACAGCAAATACCTTGGAAGTAAACACGCAGGCGGACCCAGTAGAGATGAAGCAGGTGGGGCAGATCGGTGTGGGGAGACAGGCTTTAGACCATACAGAAGGCTTGGGGGCACTTGCATGAGAAAGAAGGAACTTTAAGCCCGCTTGAATGGGTGGGACCAGCCAGTAGGGAACACCATGGTTTTGTTGACTTCCCTATGCCCTTTGCCTACTTCTGGCATTGGTTTTCTCTCTTCACTCTTTCCAATAGCAGTCTCCAAAGTAGAATGAATACAACAGAAAGAGGCTCAAGACAGTTTGCTAGACATGAAGGGATGCTGTTAGAAAGATTATATTTTTAAATTCTCGTCTTTTCTATTTTTTTTTACATTTTATAATGGATAAAGAATATTTGTGAAGTAATACACGTGTGTGCACAGAGGGATAGATAGGTAGATAAGATTCACTAAAAGATATCCCAAAAAAAAAAAAAAGATATCCCCATATTAGGGGTGCATGTTCAAATATGTTTTACTGCTTGCTACACACAATCAAGGATCTGGAGTGACTGCTCTTCTGCATGACAAAAACTCAAGCAAGGAGAGCCTCCAGAAGGAGAAGGGGAAGAAACGGGTACAGGTCTTGCATGCCCGCCCACTTCTCGAAGATTGCCGGCCTCTTTCAAAAGGGCGTCCCAGCTAAGAAAACCATACAGAGCAGAACCCCTAGAAGTTGTTCAAGTCCTTGTACCTTTTGTTACCTTGAGTGCATTTGTAGAATGTAAGATGCTGAGAGTTGGAAAAATTTTTTGTGTCAATCAGCTAGCTTTCTGCTTTCCTGAGGAACAAAAGGAAAGAGCAGGTTGGAGGAAGGAGGGTGGGGTCAGGAGGAGATGCGGTAGAGGAAAGAAGAGAAAAACCACCTTGTTTTGTTCTGTTTTGTTTTGTTTTAAACACATGAACCCAGAGCCTGTCTGCCCCTTGTAGGTTGTAATGTTTCTCTGATTTGTGGGTAGGAGTTATGAGGGGAGGAAGAGGAAGTAGCTGTTTAAAGCGAAAGAAAATAAGCAGAACCTGTTTCTTGGGTTCTCTCGCCATGATCCATTCCCATCCCAGTCACCAGCCTGCCTGGACACTGGGCAGTTTTGACAGCAGAGAGTGAATCACGCTCAGGTGACACACTTTGCATAACCTGCGACCAGGCTGTGAGCAGCTTCGCTCCTGACAACTGGACATTTGTCCGCAGAGCAATGGCGAGCTTTGGGAGAGCGTGGATTCATCTTGGCTTTATCCGCCGCTCCCCCATCCAGAGCACGGGCAAAGCTTGGCGTCTCCTGCCAAATGCGCTCCCTTGCTGAGCAAGCAGAAGGGGGAAGCCTGCCTGATCCATCTTCACACCACCTCCACACCTGCATGGGAAGGGAAGCCAGCAGGATGGTGCGAAAACTGAACTTGAAGCCGAATCATTTTCCCTCGCAAAAGCATTCATGATCTGTTTTCTGAACAAGTCTCTGGGGACTTTGAAGGGCACAGCAGAGCTGGCGTAGCCCCGAGAACCAGACCACCTGTCCTTGAAGGGAGGCTCAACTGGCCACTGGCCTCATGTCTCTACCTGCTAGAACTAGAACATCAGCTGCCATTTTTTTTTTTAAACTGAGAGATCAATGTGGTCATTGCTAAAGTGCAAAGAACAATAAGTGCAACATTCAATTTAGAGAACAGAAAAGTGAGCTTGTTGACAGCCATAAGTATAAACAGGGCCACGCTGCAGGTAGTAATGATATCGAACAGACAGAAGTAAGGCAAGGTTTCTCCACCTGAGGTCAAGGTGAGGATGGGGTGAGATAGGGATAGGAGAAGAATCTGCCTGGGTTGTAAAGACAGAAATTCTGATATCCTAAATAGGTATGGACGCAGGTAGCGATAGGCCGAGTGAGCCGACTTCCTCCATCCTCACTAAACCCACCCCCCTCACTGCTTTTCACCCTGCGGCATTTTATTCCTTTGCATTGCATAATAGAGCTGCCCATGATGAGGAAGAAAAAGCCCAAGATTCAAGTCCACAAAGAATGAGCTATTCATCGAGACCTTCATCATTTTCTTAGACTTGCTCTTGCTGGGGGAAGGGAGAGTCCTCAATATTTCATAAAATATCCAGAAGCATCGAGGTGTTAGGTAGAATTCTGCAGCAGATGTCCCATAAGAGCGACTTTATGTTATGTAATTGCTCAGGTTTCCTCATAATTTATAAAAAGCTTTGGTGAAGAGCTATAAAAATAATGAAAAGTAGGTGCCTGCCTAATAACCTATTACATTATTGTTGTCCTCAAAAAATACAATGCAAGTCATTCTTCCCAATTCCACCTTCTGTTAACATCATCTCAGGAGGGATTTTATGTGGAGAAAAATATGACTCTTATGTTTTGTATTCTTCCCTCTAAATGAAGGGAAAAAAAATACTACTGCTATTCAGTGACTTTCAAATCCTACATTAATCTGCTGCTCCACAACTACTCAGAGTGTACAGTGAAATAAGTTTATGCCAGAAACAATGCCTTAACTTTTGCATTCATTGATTATAAGCCACATAACATAGGGGAGCATGGGGAGAACCAAATCGGGTTTTTATCATCAAATAATAAATTATTGTATATTTCATCCTTTGTGAGGAATTATAAAAATAGAAAAAATGAGTTTTATTACTATGTCATAATAAGATCAGCTCAATAGAAGGTAGATTTGGGTGAGTATCTACATTTTCATTTATTTCAGGAACATTTCCTTATGTTACTGAACTTATCTCATAGCTTTTTACTTACTTTTGTTAAATTTGTCAACTTTTCAGATCCTATCAGCAAGCATAGCTACCACTTGATTTAAACACTCAAACTTTTAAATATAATCTTTGTAAATGTGTACATTTCTTTACTACCATTTTGGATAGCAAAATTTATTTCTATCCCTCAGAGATGTAAATTGCTGGATTTACCTTTTCCGGAGGAAAAACGTGTGCAAAATTAAAAAAAAAAAAAAACTGTCCCATAAACCAGGAAGCTGCCCTTGGCCTATAATAAATTAATTCACCCAACAATGCCAACAATGTTTATAAAGTGCCTTCTGTGTGCCAGGCACTGTACTAGGAACTATGGCTCCAAGACAAAGAAGCCATAGTCCCCACCCTTAAAGAGTTCAAGGTCTAGTGGGAGAAACAGACTTGTCTCCAGCAGTTAAAAGGTACCTTCGAAGCCAGAGCAAAGACATCTTGCCCCATCTTGAGGGACTGGGTTCAGAAGGAGATGACATCTACACTGTGTTTTGGGGCTCGAACAGGAGTTACCAAGATAAATAAGAAGAGAAAAGCCACATTTCATGAAGGCATCTTCCGGGTTTGAGATTTTTTTTTCCTTTGGCATCAGAGGGAGTTTGGTGGGAAAGAGGAGAAACAAACATAAGATTGGCTTTAAAAAGCTAATATTTCTTCTCTTTCTTCCTTTCCATCCCTCATAACCATCCAGCAAAATCCAAGGACAGAAGAGTTATTCCCTGGTGCCAGAACCCAGGCTCCTTCTGTCTTCTGACTCTGCCATCCCTAAGCATTCCCCTAGTCATCAGTGAAACCCAGTGGCCCCGGTCCCCTCAGCATCACAGCCAGCACAGAGGGGAAAGCAGGCCAGGACCCAGGTCCAGGGCACGACCCAGGAGTCACACAAATCTCTTGTGCTTTGATCCCATTGGCCAAATCTTCACCATAAGACCACAGCTAGTGGCCAGAGGGGCTAGAAAATGTTCTTTTCTGTATAGTCGCACGCCTACACAAGATTTCTCTTCCTATAAACCAGACATTGGCAAACTTCTTCTGCAAAGAGCCAGATAGTAAATATTTTAGGTTACATACGGTCTTGGTCATGTGTTGTTGTGCTTGTTCCTTGTTTCTGTTCATTTGTGGTTGTTTTAGCATCTCTTTAAAAACGTGAAAACCATTCTTAGCTTAAAGGCTGTGCGAGACGAGCCATAGGCCAGAGGTGGTACAAGGGCGTTGGTTGACCCATCCTTCCTGTGAAAGAAGAGAAGAAAGCCAATTCGGGGAGGAAAGCAGCCGTGTCTGAACAACTGCTACAAGGTTATAAACACTAAGGACAACCTTGACTTGTTCACAATTCTAATCTCAGCACAGGGCTCAGCTCCTGGGGTAGGTGCACACTGTTTATGACTGATGGGTGGTTGGATTGATTGATGGGTTGGCTGAAGGAAGATAAGGGAGTTTAATTTAACGACAATTTAGTCCCAAGGGTCGTCTCTCACCCTAGATCATAATTTCAATACTCCAGTTTTTCCAGAGTTTGAAGAAAAGTTTCAGCAACAGCAGACAAGCCCGAAACCACCCGGCTTTCTGCCACCTGCGCGTCCATCAGCTCACAGAGCACAGCACCCAGTTCACCTCCGAGCAGCAGATGGGATTAGGTCCCAAACAGCCCACACCTTGGAGGGGAGCTCCCTAACCGACCGCAGGTGGGCAGCCCCAGGTGTGCAGGCAGATTACAGAACCAAAGCCTTCTTAGGCTCCTCCCCTTGTGTGCCCGGGACGAGGGCAGGCCTGAGAACCTCATTTGCGTTTGGCCCTCGTAAATGTCATATGCTTGGTGGGAATGTCAGCAGAAATGTCCAGGCTGAACAGGCACTTCTTAGTTCCCCTTATTTTCCCCCTTCTTACTCAATATCCTGAGGGCATAATGGAGCTCATCTTGTGTCAGTCAGCCCAGTGTGGGGAGGGAGGGGAGGTTCCTTCAACCACTCCCCTGGACATCCCCCTGCCCTGAGTCTGAAAGTGCCACAGCTCTTGGACTCTGCAGGCTGAGCAGACACGACAGCCAAAAGTGAGGCCGGAGCCCCCGGCCCCGGGAAGACTCACTAAACGGGGGCATCCTCCCACTTCATTCTGCAGGAGTCAGGTAACAGCTGCTTTCACGTAAATGTGTAACTTTTTACAGCAGGAAAAGGTGCAGCCGCCAAATGCTGGCAGCACAGACCTGCTCGCTGAAACACCTACGCGCAGGTTGTGCTGGAAAATGGCAGAAGAGGTGGACATCCGACAGGCCAACGCAGCCTCGCTGCAGCCAGAGGGGTGATAAGCCGATAAAAATGCGTCTGTCACTCACTGTTTCGTAACAGGATAGGGCCTGTCACATGTTCCTGTTCCGACCTCTGGTGTCGCTGGTATTCAGTGAGGTCTTGCCACAGAACCAGAAACGTGGTGCTACCGGGCACCGATGATTTCTTCCATCCTGGTTGCTGACAAGTGTGTGCTCATCCTTTTGATGAGGAGAAGCAAATTTCCACCACCGCCGCCCCCCACCCCGAACCTTAAGATCTGGCGGAGGTGGGGATTTGTGTGAACTTTCTGCACAGGCCAGGGACAGGAAGCCACTCGGCCATCAGCGCTGCCTTCTCAGAAGGAATCCTGGCAAATGGAGACAAACGATGACAAAGGGCTTCGAACGATCTGAGAAAACCGTTCACAGGCACAGTAACTTAAAACAAAATTTGATTGGAGCCTTTGGCCTTCACGTATGCATTTCTGCCTCTGAAGAATTCATTAGGCCTCCCCTCCCCGCATAGCCCCCTCCACCCACCTTTTAAAGTTATAATGAGGTAATTCAGGGAAGAGGGTGGGCCTCTTGCGTGGCCTCCTAGCAGCTGTGGGACTTTGGGAGAGCCGCATAACCGCTCTGTGCCTCAGTTTCCTCCTCCAAAAAATAAAGGTAATAGTAGTACTTAGCTCAGAGAGCTATTGTGAGTATAAAGTTATATGAATTTCTGTGTACTAATACATAATCGTAGATCGTTAATATTTGCCACTTTAAATGTTTTGGCATTAGGTGGAGATTATCCCATGTAGAAAAATAGTTGGGTTTATGAACACAAGGCAAAGTCATGGCTGTGGCTTCTCTGCCCATGCCGCAAGGCTGTCAGGAGAGGCTTTAGGTAGGCAAACGTGCATATACAGGCAAGGCACAAACTTCAAATATTATAATACCTCAGAAATTAAGAATAAATGAAAGATGAGGGACAAAAGGAAGACATTGTTCTTTCCAATAAAATCACATCTTTAAAAATCCTCCACTAAAAATGATTGGGAATATCAAAGGAATCGCAAGCGAATTCAAGAGACTGCCGCTGGGAAAAGTTAGCCTTCTGTTTTAAAAAGAAAAGCCTGGGAAGGATTCCATTTCTCTTGGGGGGTTATTTTAAAGACTCATATTCATGCTGCCTCCTTGTCATTTCCATCCATTTAACTACCAGGGGTTTTATATGCTCCCCAGTTCCAGAGGACCCTTCTCAGTCTGAGAGCTCACTAAAGCTGGTTTCTGGGGGAAATTCCCTCTTGAAACTTAGGGCCGCCTCATGGAGTTGTCACACTGACACCTAGTGGTCTGAAAGCTAAGTGCAAGCAATTGCTTAACCCATTTTAATTTATCAAAGCAAAGGGTCAAATATGTCCCAAGCCTTCATGTCTACAGCTGCTGAGTGCCAAGAGGTGGAGGTTGGGACCGTTTCTGCATCCAACCACTAGGAATGCACCAAATATGTATGTGTTTGGGCAGAGAGGAAAGTCCGATGGGAAGGTTTAGAAAGTGAAATTACCTCCTCAGAAGCTGGTGGGAAGTTTCTCTCGTAGATTTGGAGAGTTCAGGGTTTCTTCTGTTTTTCTACTTCTGCTATCTCATCTCCTTATATGGACAAGAAACAGGCAAACCCATTGAGTATATAAATTCAAATATTGCTGGGTCCACGCTGTGGATGTTGGTCCACATAGTGCCTTAACCTTGCTTCCAGGAGCTGGTTAAAAGCCACTACCCCTTACCGCTACATGGAATTCAATCCCGCTCTGTCTTTCCAAGACAATTCCAGCAGGACTGCCTGCCCTGCGGGGGATAACAAATCGTGGGGGAGAAAAGCGAATCATGCAACAAGACTTGGTGGCCTTCCTCGTGAACTTCACCCATGGAGGCACTTAGACATTCACAGAAAAACAGCACGAAAGTGTTTTGGACTTTCGTGAAGGTGAGCATGTTAGTTTCCTGTGGCTCCTGCAACAAATTGTCACGCATGAGGTGACTTATAACAGAAATGTATTCTCTCACAGTTCTAGAGGCCAGAATTCTAAAATCAAGGGGTTAACCAGGCCATCCTCCCTCCAAAGGCCCCGGGGGAGTCTCGGTTCCTTGCCTCTTCCAGCTTCTGATGGGTCCAGGCATTCTGTGTCTACATCTCTCCACTCTCTGTCTTTGTCTTCACAGGGCCTTCTCCTCCTCTCTTATCTTTCTCCCTTCCGTGTTTTAGGAGCCCCCTTGTCGCTGGATTTAGTGCCACCTGGGTAATTCGGGAAGATTGCTTCAGATGATCCTTAATTACATCCGCAAAACTCTTTTCCCAAAGAAGATCACATTCACCTGTTCTGAGTCGTGAACTTCTTTTTTTTTTTTTTTTTTTTTTTTGAGGGGGAGAACGAGTTATCTTTCAACCCACTACAGCAGTTGTAGATGATAGAGAGGAAATTTAGAAAGACAAGCAGCCAAGATCTGTGCCCTAATCCCACTTACCCACGCTGAATCAGGGTACACCCCGAAACTTTCCTCAACCTTGCCATTAAATCTCTGTAATTCTTTTAGGCAGAGTTAATCAGTGAAGATATGAGGATAAGAGCAGAAGGGATCCAGGATCCCGATGGATTTTTTCTCTTTTTCAGCTTTCTTCCCTTCAGCTTCATTTTACTTTTCATTGGATTGTTTGTCTCACAGATGATTATTTGTACGGGTGGTTAAGGATGAGCTTTGAGAGTCTTAGAAGGGATCAAAATACATTCTATGTGTGGTGGGAGTTACCTTGTTGTGGAGTGGGAGACCTGTGCCGTTCCCTTGTCTGGGCGTGTTTGTTTGTTTGTTTTTAATTCAATTTATTTAAACTAAAGAAAACCAAAACCAAAACATTCACTCATTTCTCCCAAACCCCTAACCCTCACCTCTAGCAACCACAATCTAGTCTCTGTATCGATGAGCTTGGTCTTTTTACTTTATTTATTTTTAGATTCCACATATAAGAGAGATCACATAGTATTTGTCTTTCTCTGACTAACTTATTTGACTTAGCATAACCCTTTTGAGGTCCAACCATGATGTCAGAAAGAGCAAAATTTCATTCTTTTTTGTGGCTGAATACTATTTCACTGCTTATATACACTATGGTCCTTTTAGCTACTGGACACTTAAGTTGCTTCCATATCTTGGCTATTATAAACAATGCTGCAAAGATCATCAGGGTGTATGTATCTTTTCAAGTTAGTGTTTTCAATTCTTCAGGTAAATACCCAGAAAGAATTGCTGAACTACACAGTAGTTCTGTTTTTAATTTTTTGAGGAAACTTCAGACTATTTTCCATAGTGGCTGCACCAGTTTGCATTCCCATCGACAATGGACAAAGGTTCTCTTTTCTCTACCTCCCTGCCAACACTTGTCATCTTTGTGGTTTGGGTTTTTTTTTTTTTTTTATAATAGACATTCTAACAAGTATGAAGTAATAACTCATTGTCCTTTTGATTTGCATTTCCCTGATGATTAGTAATGTTGAGCATCTTTTCATGTGTCTATTGGCCATCTGTATGTCTTCTTTGGAAAAATACCTGTTCAGATCTTCTGCCCAGTTTTTAAATTGGTTTGCTTGTGTTTGTTTATCACTATAGAGTTGTATGAGTTCTTTATATATTTTGAATATTAACCTCTTGTCAGAGGTATGGCTTGCAAATATTTTCTCCCATTTAGTAGGTTGCCCTTTCTTTTTGTTGATGGTGTCCCTTCTAGAAGCTTTTTAATTTGATGAGTCCCATTTGTTTATTTTTACTTTTGTTACTTTTGCTTTGTTGTCAGATTCAAAAAGTCACTGCTAAGACTTGTGTCAAGGGGGTCTTACTGTGTGTGTTTTCTTCTAGGAGTTTTATTTTTTCAGGTGTTACATTCAAGTCTTCAATCCATTTTGAGTTAATCTTTATGTATGGTGTAAGATAGTGGTCCAGTTTCTTTCTTTTGCATGTGGCTATCCAATGTTCCCAACACCATTTATGATAAAGACTATTTTTTTTCTGTGATCTATTCTTGACTCCTCGGTCATAAATTAACCTACCATGTATGCATGGGTTCTTTCTGGGCTCTCTATTCTGTTCTGTGTATCTGTTTTTATGCCAATACCAAACTGTAGCTTTATCATACACTTTGAAGCCAGGTAACATGTCTTCTTTCTCAAAATAGCTTTGGCTATTTTTTTTTATGGTTCCATACAAATTTTAGCATTGTTTGTTCAATTTCTGTAGAAAATAAAGTCATTGGAAGCTTGATAGAGATTGTACTGAATCTGTATATTGCTTTGAGTAGTATAGACACTTTAATGATATTAGTTCTTCCAATTCATGAACATGGAATATCTTTTCATTTATTTGTTTCTTCTTCAATTTCTTTCACCACTGTCATACTTTTCAATATAAAGAGGTTTCACCTCCTTGGTTAAACTTATTCTTAAGTATTTTATTGTGAATGGGCTTATGTTCTTAATGGGAATTTAATGTGAATGGGTTTATGTTCTCTTTCTAATAGTTCATTATTAGTGTTTTTAATCATTTTGGTTTCCCTATATGCCATGGGATGCCACACACTCCCATTTGTCCTGACAGCTGACAGAGCTGGTGATTCACCAGAGAGAACCCCTTTAGAGGAACACAGCAGGATAGGATGGGTTATACACCATGTGCTGCTTGAAAAAAATTTCCCAAAGTGATTTTATCATAACCTGTGCTTCTAATCATCTGTTTTTCTGTCCCACCTCAGAGGAGACCATCCAGAACACCTTTATTTAACCTATCAATCAAAAAATGACTTTGATCAGTGAGGTACACTTATATTTCTCAAGTAGTTTTTTATTGTTTTTATTTACATTTTATTTACATTTATTTATTATATTAGAACTTTGACATCAGTCCTTTGTTACATTTTTGCCACACTTATATGTAAGTCATTTAAAGTATTTTAAATTTTTTTAAAAATATTCTCGATCAAACACAATTTCATCTGGACCCTAGGATGTATACAGATAAGCTTGATACTGATGAAGGATCATTTTCTCTACTATTCTGAGTCACTTCCATTTTCCTCTTCCAATCACTAAAACTGAAGTAAAAAGAAAGAAAATATCTCACTGTGGAACAGTATCAAAGCAACTGTATCATTTACAAAGAGTTTTTATTTACTCATTTTTCAGATGTTGTTTAACTATTTTACTGTTTTTTGTGGTAAAATATACAGGATATAAGACTTGCCATTTTAACCAGTTTTTTTTTTTTTAAAGATTTTATTTATTTATTTGACAGAGAGAGATCACAAGCAGGCAGAGAGGCAGGCAGAGAGAGAGGAGGAAGCAGGCTCCCTGCTGAGCAGAGAGCCCGATGCGGGCCTCGATCCCAGGACCCTGAGATCATGACCTGAGCCGAAGGCAGCGGCTTAACCCACTGAGCCACCCAGGCGCCCCATTTTAACCACTTTTAAACGTACAGTTCTGTGGCCATAAGCACATTCACTCTGTTGTACAACCATTAATGCCATCTATCTCCAGAGTGTTTTCATTTGCTCCCAACTAAAATTCTGTACCCATTAAACACTAACTCCCCGTGGCCTCCTCCCCTTGGTCCCTGGTCACCACCATCCTGCTTTCACTCTTTAAGAATTTGACTACTCTACAAATGTCAGATAAGTGGAGTCATACAATATTTGTCTTTTTGTGACACACAAAAAGTGTCTTTTAGCTTACTTCCGTCAGCATAATGACCTCAAGGCTCATCCTTGTTGTAGCATGAATCAGAATTTCCTTCCTTTTTAGGATGGAATAATATTCCATGGTGTGTATATACCTCTCTTTCCTTATCCACTCCTCCACTGTTGACACTTGGGTTGTTTCCCATTTTTGACGACTGTGAATAATGCTACTGTGAACACGAGTATACAAATATCTATTCCTGCTTTCACTTCTTTTGGGTATATATCCAGAAGTAGAATTGATGGATTGGTTTCTGAGGAAACACCATACTGTTTTCCCCAGTGGCTGTGCTATTTTACATGCTCACCGGCAATGCACGAAGGCTCGATTTCTCCACATTTCTCGCCAACATTTGTTATTTTCTGGTGGCTTTTTGGTTTTGTTTTGTTTTTGTTTTGTTTTGTTTTAATAATAGCCATCCTAATGGGTAGTAAATATTTTAATTAAAAGAAACACATATTTTAAAATAATAGATGTCTCTCTCTTTATTCTTTGGGAAAACCACACTATTTTAAAAATCATAAAACAAGAAGGGAATTTCGTGTGTTTAATTTTTTATTTCTGTTCTTTGAATGAACCATAGATGTTAATGGGTTTGGTTTTGGGTCTTGGGTTTTGTTTTGTTTTGCTTTGCTTTGCTTTTATTAATCTAAGCAGAAGGAGTTATTTAATATGAATTCTTTGCTATCGATCTGATATTTGCCATGGGCTTTCGCAAATCATAGCCTTCTTCCCTTCAGGTCACCCTTGAACCTCTCGCAGCAGCCAGATGAATAATGAACACCACCCCAGGGGAACAATGAATAAACCATAATGGTGCCCCAGGCCCCTGAATGGCCAGATGGATGATTCATCTCACTGACTCTAGGGGGCAGTTGTTTAAAGGGAAAAGAGATCTAATACAGTCCTCTATTTAACATAATACCTCCACACCCACACACACAGACCAAATATCAAAAATAACACAAGCAGAATTGTTTGTCTTCTCAACCTTTTCAGATTGCCTGTGATGTTACAAAATTGATGGATATATTGGTCTAGGGCTCTATGTCCCCTCTCTTGCTTTGTCTCCTTGCTCCTCTCAGATCTGCTTTGATCACGACTGTGGGTAGAAAAAGTTCTAACACATCGCCTGCCATGGTGAGATCATTAAAGTTAGGTGGAGAACTTTTTGGACCAGAATAAGAAATTTGTCTTGTGTGAGCTGAGGATTCAAACTCAACATCGTAACCATACCAGAAGGAAAGAAAGTCATGATTCTTATGGTGAATTGTGGTAAACATGGGATTTAGAGTTAGAAAACCTCAATTTAGCTCTCTTCTACCATGTGCTTGAACTTAGTTTATCCTTCACTGACAATAGGAATAAACCAGGCTTTGGGAGGATTAGATAAGATATCACGTGTCAAATTTTGCTTTAAAATGAGATTATTAGGGGGCACCTGGATGGCTCAGTTGGTTAAGCATATGCCTTTGGCTCAGGTTATGATCCCGGGATCCTGGGATTGAGTCCTGCACTGAGCTCCTTGCTTGGTGGGAAGCCTGCTTCTCCCTCTACCCCTCTCCCTGCTTATACTCTGTCCCTCAGACAGATAAATAAAATTTTTAAAAATGAGATTACTAGGGGTGCCTGGATGGCTCAGTTGATTAAGCGTCTGCCTTCAGCTCAGGTCATGATCCCAGGGTTCTGGAGATAGAGCCCTGCATGGAGCTTCTTGCTCAGCAGGGAGCTTGCTTCTCCCTCTCCCTCTGCCCCTCCCCCCTGCTTGTGTGCACGCACACTCTCATGCTCACTTTCTCTGCCTGTCAAATAAATAAATAAAATCTTTTTTAAATAAGACTATTAGTTCTAATAATAGAATTAGTAACAGATATAAAATACCAAACTCTGGAATTTTTTGCTAATTATACAAGTGTGCAGTTTGTGTATGTGTGTTGGGGGGGTAGTTTGAGGTCATTTGTACCCTGAGATGAGTGATCTTAATTAAGCACAGATTTTAAACTAAATATTGGCAAAGTGCCACATACAAGAACCACTGGCACATTAGCATGGAGTCACCAGTACTCTCAGAAGAAAATGAAATAATGTATGAAGGAAGAGAGAAGTGAAAACCCAGAGCAGCTAAAGCCATGAAGCACCCTGGGAAGATGGGGGATGAGGGTGGGGAGAGGGTAACTGGTGGTAAGTGCAGGATCTACACCATAAAAAGCTTGAAATTGAGAGCATCACAGTTTTAATGAGAAAGGGTGCAATCTGCTCTAAAGAGCCCCACGGTGACAAAGGTGAGAGAAATTGCTCATCTCATGGCAGAGTTCTGTTACTGTGACTTATCAGAGAGAAATGAGGTAAGAGGTGTGAGGTGATTGTACTCTTCACTCCTGATTACTAAATACTGATGCATTTTCCTCATAGTTCAAAAGGGGAGATGGAATAGGAATGGGAGGGGGCATACGAGGCAGGGTTTCAGGCTGCCATATTCTGTAGAATGAGGGCTATGAGGAATCTTCCATAACCCTTCACTTCCTCCATCTAGTTTCACATTCTCCATTCACACTCTTGATCTTTTGCTGCAGCCTGTCTTGATCCTCTTGCCAACACCTTCCTCTTCTGAGCGGTTCTCTTCTCACAGAACTTTCCCATGCTGGGAAGGAAGTCTCTAGAAAACCCCACAGATGGTCTCATCTCCCTACCCCAGCCCGCTCCATGTTGGCCATATACTTTCAGTTTCTAACTTCTGGTCAAGTAAAGAGAAGGAACTCACCATCTAGGCTCCTGTGACTGTGTGTGTCTGTGTGTTTGTGTCTGTGCTGGAGGAGAAAGTGGAGGCTGAGAAAAAAGGAAGCAGAACATTTCTCTTTTCTTTTTCCTATGTCAAACTACATCTTTTTCAGTCATCAAGAGATTTTACTTCAAATTTCATATGCTTTTAACAAAGTAAGTTTGGTTTAGCTGGTTTATACTACCTATACATAAAAATAGGATAACCAGGGGGCACCAGGGTGGTTCAGTCAGTTAAGTGTCTGACTCTTGAACTCAGCTCAGGTTTTCATCTCAGGATCATGAAGTCAGGTCTCTTTGAAGCTTATCAAAAAAAAAAAAAAAAAAAAAAGAATAACCACTAGAAGGAGTAGATGAAATTAAGATCTCTTTGAGATGACAGAGTAGGAGGCCCAGGAAAAATGAAAAGACGTACATTGTATAATTGTCAATACTTAAATATTATCTTAAGCTCCAAATAAGTCACTAGTAAGATATCTATGAAAACACTTCAATTATCTACAGGTTCATTGGTCAAATTCCTGAGAGACTGTTCTGTAATTTGGTATATTTAGTTAACTCAGTCGAGGTGAATTACACAGTGAGCAAATGTAAATTAAATCTATAAAAACTTTATACAATTCACTAAGAATAAATGGTTCTAGGACTGTTTGTTGTTCTCTACTATCTGTATCAGACTCTCTATTCTCTGCCTCCTGACACCATGCCATTGGCATCAAAGAGTCAAAAACTTAAAGCAGAACAAATTTCAGAAACACATAGGAAGTCTTATTAAACTTCCTTATATGTTTCGCGTAAGTCATCGGAAGCCGTGACAAAGTCAAAACGGTGTTGGTGTGGGAGCTATTTGGTAGGCTAACCAGAAAGCAGTTAGAAGACTCTCCTTTGTAGAAAGGTGGTGATTTTCAAGTCTGGTCTTTAAAGACAGAAGATACACAAAAGCCCAATGGATCCATACACCTTGAGAGTCCAGGATGACACAGAATGTGGAAAATGGGCCATCACCATCTGAGTTTTACCAGCTCCTGAATATCTTGCTTCCTCTTCTTCAATTCACTCTATAAGAGAGAACACAGGGGGAGCAAGGACAGGCTCCAGACCAACAGGTGCCTGAGGTAATGTAAGAGGGAATGATGATAGAGAGGTTTTCTGCTAGGGTACTTAGGCCAGCCTCCGGCAGGACAACGGCCAAGTTCACCTGTGCTGAGGGGAGTCAAACAACACAGCCCCCAGAGAGAGACTCCACTCACTCCAGGTATCTTCTTCTGACTAGATTTACATCTCACCACACAAGGTGGGTAGATGGGGCTGTCTGCAGTTCCAGATCCACCTTCGCAAGTCACTGAGAAAAATGTAAGGACTTCCCCCCACTGCTTCCGCCACCAACTCCTCCTCCTCCCTGTGCCCTTGCCCAGTCTGCAGCAGCCTGATCTTGCCCCAAGAACTCAATTTGCGGTAAGAAGCACGTCCCCACATCCTGTTGAAGAGGGCCCTGGTCCTCCCTCCAACCTCAGAGGCTCAGCCAACTGGAATCTACCACAGCCGATTTGCAATGAGGTAGAGACTCTATTAGACAGAGAGCTCTTAAAAATAGATTCATGACTGGGCCTCAACACTCTTGTCCCCAGCTATCTGTGTGCTTAGTCATGCTGAATTTCAAATAAATTCAGCCCATCAGCCAGTATAGTAAGTGTGATTAATATTACGGAAAGAAATGGGCCAGGCATTAGGGAGTGCTTGCAGGAATGCATGGTGGCAGAGGGGAGCTGTTTTGAGGAAGAAAAATAAAACTAAGTTCCTGCTTTTACATCTCCTTGGGGAAACAGAGTATACACCATAAGTACTTAAATTATGACCCACTAAGTACCTAAATATTTAGACAGTGTTAACGGGGCTGCAAAAAGCTTACCACATTTTCATTATCTCTAGCCCAACCTCCCACCTACCATCTTGTGAGAAGTTGTCACAAGTACCATATTTCCAGGCAACTTCTATTAACTCTATCTTTACAGCCAATACCAAGGAGAAAGATTTTATTATGTAATTTCTGACAATAAACAGTTTTAAGAAAGCTTATTTTCAGATTAAAGCAGTTCCCTTTTCCAAGTTTACTGAATAGAGAAGATTAAGTCTCTTCAAAAAGAAAAATTGTCACTCCTGTGCGTGTGCACATGAGTGTCTACTCAGAAGGGATGGGGAACTTGGTCATGGGGACCATATCTGTTATTTTCTTTAATCTAGGCCACAGAAACTAGTGAAGTTGAGTAGCATTGCTCTGTGAAGGTTTGAACTGCTTGAGCATGTTACAAAGTTTCACCAACCTGCTTCCTACCTCTAGGACGGAAAGTTTATTTGGCTTAGGAAAAAAACTTTCTATCTTCTTCATCTTTTTATTATACCATTTTATCAATCCTTTGCTGAATGCACTGGAACAACATGAGCCGTTGCCCTGGTCAAAGCTGGGCTCTCTCACACAGCACCCCGTCCTCACCTGCCTTCTTCCCTCTTACATTCACTCTGACTACAGTCTCCGAAGCCTTGAGTAGGCCTAGAGCTGGCTTCCTGGAACATTGACTCTCTGATGCCATCATACCTGGAGTCCTGTTCCAGGTAATGGTGGCATTTTATTCTATGAGAAGAACCATCAATTCAAGACCAGAAGTCATGGATAAAACATGACTTAACAATTAAAAAAAAGAATCAGTAACATAGTAAGAAAGAAAATCCACATACAATGAAATTGATCAATGATAAAAGAAAGAAACCAATGTGGGTAAACTCTTATTAATTGCTGTCTCCCTCATGATTAAAAGCATTACATAAAATCAAGAGCAAATGACTTTCTTCTCTTTTTCCCTGGGCTCTGTATAGGGAAGAATGACAGCACGCATAAAGGCGGTTTGCTGTCTTCATGCTTTAATTACAAAAGTAACACAAATACAACTTATGGAAGTAAAGGGAGGTTTCAGTTATTTTAAAATTATTAGTTACCCATGATTCACCGTTGTTTTATTTCTCTTGAGCTTTTTAAATGAAACTTTACAAAGATGAGACTTTCAAAGATATGGAACTTCGAAAACAATCTCTAATGGGGGGGTTGTATTTTTTAGGGGTTTGGGGGTTTTGTTCGGTTTTTTACACAGTTGTTTATAGGTCTTAGGTTATATTCTATTACAAAAATTAAAGGTGGACTTTCTGGTAAGGTGTTTCTAATAACCCAGGAGTAATAAGATTAACTTGGGGCTTCTCAGCTTTGGGACTATTTGGACTGATAATACTTTGTTGAAGAGCTGTCCTGTGCATTGTGAGATGTTCAGCAGTACCTCTGATTTCTACACACTAGATGCCAAAAGCACTCCTTCAGTCCATCATTTCTTTTCTTTTTTAAGATTTTATTTATTTATTTGACAGAGAGACATCAAGAGGGGGCAACACAAGCAGGGGGAGTAGGAGAGGGAAAAGCAGGCTTCCTGCAGACCAGAGCCCGTTGTGGGTCTCAATCTCAGGACCCCGGGATCATGGCCTGAGTCTAAGGCCAATGCTTAACACTCAGCCACCCAGGCACCCCATCAGTCTGTCATTTCTTTCTTTTTTTTTTTTTTTTAAGATTTTATTTATTTATTTGACAGAGAAAGAGATCACAAGCAGGCAGAGAGGCAGGCAGAGGGAGAGGGAGAAGCTGGCTCCCTGCTGAGCAGAGAGCCCGACGTGGGGCTCAATCCCAGGACCCTGGGATCATGACCTGAGCCAAAGGCAGAGGCTTAACCCACTGAACCACCCAGGTGCCCCTCAGTTTGTCATTTCAACCAAAGATTTCTCCAGACATTGCCCAAAGTTCTTCTTATTGAGAACCATGGGATTAATCTAATATTCAATATATATTTAAAAGTAAGAGCACTGCAGAATGCCTGGGTGGCTCAGTCGTTAAGCGTCTGCCTTCGGTTCAGGTCATGATCCCAGGGTCTGGGATTGAGTCCCATGTTGGACTCCCTGCTCAGCAGGGAGTCTACTTCTTCCTCTTCCTCTGTTCCTCCTCCACCAACTGGTGCTCACTCTCTCTCTCTCAGATAAATAACACCTTTAAAAAAAAAAAAAAAGAAAAAAGTGTAAGGACTATAAAAATAAATCCAAAACCAAGCAAAACCCTGTTATCAACAAAAGTCACATGGTATTTTTAAGATTCTGTATGAAATTATGTAGACAAATTGCTACAAAGAGAAACATTTTCTTAATGTGTACAGTTTCTTGATGTCTCTCCTAAATGTCATCTCAGTCTTTGTTTAAGTATGTACTTGATCCATTCTCTTCATATAAGTTGCTAAAAGCAAAGAATGATTTCCTGGAATCTAGAGTTATGAACTAGAAACACAGAGGATGTAGCAAAACCCTTTTTGCTCGCAGCCATCTTCCTAGGGGACGTGGCAGATGTGGTGAGTTTTTGGAGGTAAAGATAACATAAATCTGAGGAAGGAAAAATATATGGGAGCTAAAGGAAATTCGTCTCTACCAAGAGCATTACACAATTACATCTGTGTAATTACAGAGCAATGAGTTGGGGTAGTTTGGACTAAACGTTATCTAGGCACATAACAGATGGAAATAATAGTGAATTGCTTCAAATGACTTTGGAAAAGAAACTTAAGTAATTTGAGATGAAATGTTTGATTTTACTTAAAATATCCTGAACTCTGAGGTCTTCCAAATGTAAAATACTGCTTCTTAAGAATAAGTAGAAGCCCAATCTTTAAATCATTAAAAGTTAAAAAGGTCCTAAAAACTAATATCAAGTGTTAATAAGGGGAAACTAGAGGCAAACTATAGGACAACCCTCTGTACAATCTTTTCACTAAAACTGTTCTAAAAATAAAAAATAATACTGTTATTATTCTCATTTTACGGATGAAGAAAACTGAGTCTGAGGGAGGTTAAGAAACTTTGTAGGTCATGTGGCCAATAAATGTCAAAGTCAAGATTTGAACCCAAGTGGATAATTCTAGAGTGTGGGTTATTAACCATGACGCTGCCCTGCCTCCTGGGACTGGGTGGGCGACTAAGAAACTTACATTCCAATTCTAAATCAACTACTTCCATATTTTCTAAACTAAAACCAGGATGTAGAGTTTGAATGAATTCGTGTGTTTCATGGGTTTTCCCCATGAAATCCAAGGCAAGAAGTTGCTGTAACTAAGTAGGATATTGCTTTAACCCTTTGGTTGCCATTTCCTCTCTAGTGCAGTGAGAGAAGAGGGCCAGATGATTCCCAAGGCTTCTCTTGCTGTATAAAAATAGGAAACT
Source organism: Neogale vison (assembly GCF_020171115.1). Taxonomy (NCBI): domain Eukaryota; kingdom Metazoa; phylum Chordata; class Mammalia; order Carnivora; family Mustelidae; genus Neogale; species Neogale vison. The sequence continues at coordinate 286,074,127 of NC_058091.1, forward strand.
CTTTTACATTCAGAGCACTTTTTAGAGCACCTGACAGAGATTAGCTTCATTATCCTAACAGCCCATGACACAGTCTTATGATTCCTGCGATAGAGGTAAGCAAACTAAGGTCCAGAGAATTCATGCCCTGCCCTGGGTTAAACACCTGGTAAGATTCAAACCCAGGCAGTCTGACACCCTAGTCTCTGTTATTAACCACTAAAAGGCAATGTAGCCTCTTATTATAATCTAGAATAAATTATAGATCTAGAATATAAATTGCAACATACAGACTAAATCCAGAATAAAAGAGTTCTTCCCTGAGACAGATTTTCTTACATGTGTGAAGGGAGGGACAATTTTTTTTTTTAGACTTATTTGTTTATTTACTTGAGATAGAGCGCGCATATGTGTGCATGACCACGAGCCAGGGGAGCAGCAGAGGGAGAGGGAAAAGCAGACTCCCCGCTGAGCAGGGAGCCCAACACGAGACTCAATCCCAGGACCCTGGGATCATGACCTGAACTGAAGGCAGATTCTTAACCAACTGAGCCACACAAGCGCCCCAGGAGCAAATTTTTGTATTAATAATTCTTTTTTTGTATTAATAATTCTTTTTTATTAATAATTCTTTTTTGTATTAATAATTCTTTATGCATCTTGTGTTGAGGTTCAGAGTCCTCTGCTGCTGTCATCTCCTTGGGAGGGTTCAGGGAAGGACCTATTTTCTCCCATTCCGTCCCCCAACACCCAAACTCTCCCTTCCATCTTCTTTCCTATTGCTCTTGGGAATTGTTTGAAGATTGGAGGAAATCATGAGGATTTAAAAAAAAAAAAAGTACTCAAGGAAGACAAGGTAGAAAACAAGATGTTCTCAGCAACTTGGAGATAGGGTAGTAAGTTAAAGGAGTTGCTCTCATCTGGTTTTCTCCTTCTAGTGCCTAATTCCCTTTCTCCCATCCTGCAAATACAGGGGCACTGCCATTTGGTACAAAGGAAAACTCCAGCTGAGGGCACCATTTCTTTTAAATTGTTCTTTAGAGTATTCAGTTCTGTGCCAACTTTTATTTCCCCAAATATGCAATAGAAGCCTGAAGGTGTCAGGCCCTGGTCCAGGTGTTGTGGGGATATAAAAAGGAACGAGACCCTTTCTGGACTTCAGAGCCCCAGACATGCCTGCCTGCTCATCTGGTTCCAGTTGAACTCAATATTTATACATAAGTTGGAAAACTCACTTATTACTTACTTATCCAAATGAGTGAGTTTTTCTGCCACATCTCCTGTTTAGCAAGCAGATGCACCTTAACTGCGGACGGAACAGGAGAAATCTTGCAAACCACAGAATTGTTGAACGTGGCCATGCTGTAGAAAACATACAACCTGAATTTACAGAAAAGCTTACTTTCATTTTTTCAAGTGTAGTTTCTATTTAAGAGGCTCACTGTAAAATATAGAAGTCCCTTATTAGCCACTTCCATATTTTTTTTCAAGTAAAACAAAGCAGACAAATGCAAAGTCAAGAGTAAATCCAACAGGAGAGCTGGAGAAACAGTGAGGCAAAGAAAAAGGTAAATTGTTACTTAAAAAGAAATGAGCAAGTCAGTGTAAGAGAAGCAAAAAAAAAAAAAAGGAGAAGAAGAAGAAGAAAGAAAAAATCCAAAACAGTATATGCACAACAATAGCCTTCCCCCTTCAAGAAACTCTCACAGACTATTTTGCCATAGAGGAAGATAAATGTTACAATGTCTTCCTAACCAATCAGCGACAGGGCAGACCTCAAACCAGGAAGCCCTGTAGAGTGGAGTATTTTAACTTGTGCAATTAAGACTTCTGGCTCTCAGCTAGTTTTTGTTCCCTGTGTTTGTAGGATACAAAAGCAGATGTGAAGTCCCTCATGGCGAAGTTTAATGCAGGGGGCAACCCCACAGAAGAGGTCTCTGTCAGCAACCGCCCCTTCAAAGTCACTGGGCAAAACTCACCTTCAGGAGTACAGGCCAGAAAGAATCTCTTCGACAACCAAGGAAATGCCAGCCCTCCTGCAGGACCTAGCAACGTACCTAAGTTTGGGTCCCCAAAGCCACCCTTGGCGGTGAAACCTCCATCTGAGGAAAAGCCTGACAAGGAGCCCAAGCCCCCATTTCTAAAGCCGACGGGAGTGGGCCAAAGATTTGGACCGCAGGCAAACTTGGCCACCAGAGACCCTGAGGTGAGAGTGGGATTTCCGAAACCTATGGGCCCCAAGCCTGTCACTGTGCCCAAGGAGGATGCCAAACCTGTTTTTCCCTGGCCCCCTGGGAATAAGCCTTCGCCTCATAGTGTAAACCAAAACCATGACTTAAAGCCACTAGGCCCCAAGCCAGGGTCTCATCCTCTAGCCCCGGAAGCAGAGCAGAAGCAAGCGTTCCCCAAGCTGGCTGGGGCTAAAGGCAAGTTTGTGTCAGCCTTACAAGACCATGACCCCAAACCCCTCTTTCCCAAGCCCGCCTTTGGCCAGAAGCCATCCCTGAGTATTGATGACAGTCATGAAGACGAGAGCCCCACCAAGAATGTGTCTCTACAGAAAGGACCCCCAGCTCCCTTAGGAGCCAAGGCCAAAACCGGCCCTTTAAAGCCAGCAAGGGAAGACCAAGAAACTAAAGACCTCGGAGGCGAGATGTCCAGTTCGCCCTTTTCTGGTGTGGTTCTGAAGCCTGCTGCCAACAGAGGAAGCCCGGGCCTCTCGAGAAATGCTGAAGAGAAAAAAGAAGAAAGGAAGATAGATGCTGCTAAGAACATCTTCTTGAACAAAATGAATCAGGAAGAGCCGGCCCCTGGGACTCCTTCTGCCAAGTTCCCTAAGATGCCTTCTAAGTTGGCAACGACAGGGCCATGGAGCCAAAGCCAAGACAAGGAAAAGGGAGACAAGAATACAGCCACCCCCAAGCAGAAGCCCCTGCCTCCCTTGTTTGCCTTGGGCCCGCCGCCGCCAAAACCCAGCAGACCCCCACACGTTGACCTGACGAAATTCCGAAAAGCCACTTCTGGAAACAGTGAGTATTTTTCTCATTCCCGAACTAACATGCTGTGTTCTGCCGCAGAGGTTTTGTTTGACCTTCTGGGGGAAAAATTATACCCAGGAATGATTCCATCCCTGGTACTCCTGAATCTGTGGTGACTTTTCTTTGGCAATCTGTTTTTGCTTTAGTGGGAGGTCTGAGAGGTAAAAATTCTCAGTTCTGTGTGAAAATGTGTCGGGGCCCACCTTTGGGGGCTGGAGGGAAATATATCCATTTCGCTGATAAATGGTTTTGCTTTCATTTACATCCTTAGCCGGCTTTCATTTCTGTTCAGTGAGACTGAGGTGTGTTACCTTTACTAGCACAGGAAGATGATGGACCTCTAGGTCGGGGGGTTCTCAGACTGGGTCAATTTTGGTGCCTGGGGACATTTGACCGTGTCTGGAGGCAGTTTTGACTGTCACAAATGGAGGGTGAAGCTGGCATGTGGCAGGCAGAGACCAGTGAGGCTGCAGACATCCTGCACTGCAGACAGTGGCCCCTTGCAACAAAGTAACCGGCCCAAAATGTCAAGTGATTTGCAACATTCAAAAAGTCATCATGTGTTTCCTAAGCCCAATATTCAAACCAGAGATGAGCAGAGCTCCCGAAATGCCACTTTCTGTTTTATATTTTAACCGTTTCCTATTTCTCAATATAAAGCTTTCTGAACTTCGCTGATTCCTCAAATAGTACAGAGCTAGGACCATAAGCCAGACAAAGGGACTCATTAGAGCCCTTCTGGGAAAATAGTTTCATATCCTACCAAAGATGTGACAATCCTATGGCACACGCTAAAATTTGATGCTGAATGACTTGGTAAAGATTTATAACCCCACACAGTGATGACAGAAGCTCACTTATGCCTGAAATGATTAACAATTTAGGCCAATAATGTGCAGTTATTGTTTATTATTGGGGAAGGTGGAGAAAGGATGCTTATACATAGTGGAATAGGTACCACACCACTATTAGACACATTTATTTTATATTTATATTATAAATATAATAATTTATATATTTATATGCTATAAATATATGGATTATATTTTATTATACTTATATATAAATATAAATAATAATTTATATAAATAAATAAAATATTTATATTATATAAATATAATAGATTTATATTTATTTATAAAACTATGGTCTAGGGGTGCACCTGGGTGGCTCAGCCATTAAGTGTCTGCCTTTGGCTCAGGTCATGATCGCATCAGGCTCCCTGCTCAGTGGGAAACCTGCTTCTCCCTCTCCCATTCCCCCTGCTTGTGTTCCCTCTCTCACTGTCTCTGCCAAATAAATAAATAAAACCTTTAAAAAAAAAAAAACAAAACCAAAAACTATGGTCTATTTAAAGAAGGTCTAGGTATAATGGTTGTTTTCTTTTTCCAGCTCTACAAAGGCATCTTTCAGTGTATCATTTGCAATGCATCATCGTGCAATAGACCAATATTCTTGCTGTTGATCAACAGATTAGTGATGTAACCCCCCATTAATCTATCATGTAGAAAGCACATTTGAAGTGATGCCACAATCATCCGTCTTCTAGAAAGGTTCAGCCATTACACTTGTGTCTCCTCATCTGTCACCTTCTCATGTTAATACTGGTCCATAACTCAGAAATGTTATTTTTGTGAAAACTTCTAAAAGATCCCTTTCCTTAGCTCTTCTGTGCCTGGGATAAACAATTAACTCTCATAGCCTCCATCTTATAACTCTAACTTCAGACCAGGGAAATGGTGGTTGTGTTAAGCAGAAATCCTTGGGAGTTTCCTTCCATGTGCTGCATCTTTATTTCCACTCAGCTACCAGGTTTGGGTGGCAGTCACCTGTTGTCTGGTGTGATGATGTTAGAATGCTAATGAAGTCCTCTGGCTTGATGGTTCTGGCAAGGTCAGTGTCAAGCTGACTTTCAGGGGAGCAGGGTTCTCAGGGACCCAGGCAAGACTCCCTAGTAAGCAGAGTGGATCCTTGCCCGCTTTCTCCCTTTCCCCCTCCTGACCTACATCCCTACTGCTCCCTTGCCCCCAGGACACAGTTTAGACTCTCAATCTTCCCATAAAGTACTGCACCTCTAACTCTGGTCCCTTGGGAAGTATTATGCTCCAAAAGGGACCCTATTTCCTCTTCATCCACCTCTTTCACAAATCAAAACTCAATCCTTCTTAATTTGAACAGTCCTCTGGTTAGTGTCAGGATAAAGCAATCTGATTTCTAACTTTTAAATTATGAATAACACCCCTTTAAAGCATTCACATTTTTGTAAGCATTTGAATTTTTTTAACTTTTTCTTAAGATTTTGTTTATTTATTTATTCGAGAGGAGAGAGAGGGGGAAAGAAGGAATAAGGGTAGAGGGAGAGGGAGAGAAGGACACTCCACGGAGCACAGAGCAGGGCTTGATCTCAGGACCCTGAGAACCTGACCTGAGCAAAACCAAGAGTTAGACACTTAACCGACTGAACCACCAGGCAGCCCCAACATTTTTTTAACTTATTTTTAAATAGAAATTACATCTGGCTCAAAAACAGAACAACAATGAAAACAAACCCAACAAGTATAAAATGGCATACAGTCCTTCTTTGTCATTTTCTGGGTCTTCCCAGCCTCTGCCCTACAAAAGCCGCTTTTCTTAATTTCCATGTCCATCCAGTTTCCTTAGATTTGTGTAAGCATATATAAATATAGATACTAATTCCCCCAGCTTTATACTTGAGAAGGAAAATATTGTATGCAATGCTTTGATCTTTGTTTTTAAAAAAATAATAAGATTTTATACATCTTTTCATATTTTAATAAGAAGTAACTGAAGGGCACCTGGATGGCTCAGTGGGTTAAGCTGCAGCCTTCAGCTCAGGTCATGATCTCAGGGTCCTGGGATCGAGCCCTCTCTCTACTGCTGTTCTGCCTACTTGTGATCTCTCTCTCTCTGTCAAATAAATAAATAAAATCTTAAAAAAAAAAAAGGTAACTGAACATTCCTTAGAGTTGCATAATATTCTGATAAATAAATGACCGCCCCAACTGATTGAACATTATGCATTGTTTCCAAATTTTTCTTTTCAAAACCATGCTACATAAAATAACTTGGCTTATGTTATTTTCTGAACACTGAGAATTTCTTAAAAGGCAGGTCTGATGACTGATCCCACCTCTGCTGCTTTTACAAAACCATACTAAGTAATTTAGCCTTCCACTTAGGAAGACTAAGAATATATCAGATTTAGAAAGTAGATAGTGTTCGAATTAACCAATGTTTCATCTAATAACTCTTCAGGTTTTTCATCTAATAACTCTAACACTATTTCCTTAGCCACCTCCCTGATCCCTTCCTTTCCATGTTCACATCCAATTCCTTAAACCTCTTCTCCATGCCTACCCACCATCTTTTATCATCTTTGTCTAATATACCAGCCATTATTTGTTGAGGACTTGTTGTATACCAGATACACATTACTCTGTTCACTCCTCCCAAGAACCCAAATGAAATAAGAATTCTCTGAAGAAACTGAAGTTCAGAGAGGTTAGGTAACTTGCCCAAGTCTATAACATGGCTAAGCAGGGGCAGGACTGGTCCTTAAGTCTCTCTGATCCCAGGCCCATACTGCCCCCACCATCCTCCCTCCTACGTCCCTCTCGTGAAACATAGGATATCATGAGATAATAAGTCAAGCATGAGGGAAACTCAAAGAATCTTCATCCTTCTGTGTGTGTGTGTGTTCTTTGGTTGAAACACCTGGTTTTTTGTTCGTTTGTTTTTTCACTACAAATACCACTATAAGCTATGTGGAGACAGACACCAGTCTGCTTAACGTTGTTTATTTGGAGCATAGAAATAATACATTCTTGTTAGTTGCTCAGTTTGTTATCCTGTCAAAGTCTATTTAATCAGAATTGAGTATTAATATTCTCTATAACTTAGCAATTACTTTAACAAATTAGATAACCCCTGTCAATAGACACTCAGTCGACTAGAGCTTCCATGAGAAATGAAGGTTACACACAGGGTCTTTATTGTAAATCTATTCACCTTACTTACTGGTAAACCATAGGTTTGAATATAATATATTGTTTTTCTGGACATGAAGCTAATAACTTTTTTTCCCTAGAACCATATGGGGCTACAAAAGTCTAAACTTTCCAAAAAAAAAAAAAAAAGAAAGAAAGAAAGAAAAATTCCAAAATATCTGAATGTTCTCTGAACTAACTAACCTTTTCTCTGGGTCCTCTTGGTTCCCAGGCCAGTGGTGAAAGGAGGTCATTCTAAGCATCAGTGTGCGCCCAACCAGCAAAGTTTCAGTTGTTAAGATCCCTTGGCTTGACTACTGGTTTGCATGTGGAGTTAGTGATAAATCTGCTGGGAAATATTCCGTCCAACCCTTTTCTGGCCTTGTTCTTAATCCTGGAGAGAAACTAAGCCTCACCTTTCTGTATATTAGCTTTAAGAATGATCAGTTAAGCATCCTGACCACTGAAAAGGTAAGGCCAGCGTCCCAGCAGGCATTAGCAAGGGACTAGTGGCATCACGGACCCCCACTGCCCCACCCCCTATCTGCTCATGCAGCGCTTCAACTAATCCAGCTGACAGCAATTTGGAACCTAAAAGCATTGGGGTATTTTCAGCAGCAAAATACCACACACCCTACACTGTCTCTTCTCTTCCCCTTCACTTTCTTTTTACATGTATTCTCTAAAATTGCCGCATTATATATTATATATCATGTTACATCAATGTGTGTTGCTTCTAGCCATTACAAGGGAAAGGGATTCTATGTTCACACACATTTAAAAAACTGGGGGAGGGGGTAAGTAGATTCTTTACAGCAGCGTTTCCACAAGCATCTGGTACGCTAGTGTGCAGCTGGAGTCTAAGAATAAGATACCCTAAAACACGGATCCCAGGATCCGTTTTCTGAATCATCTCCCAGATTGGGCCATCAGAACACTGAGGAGCTAGAGGCAAAGCTCTGTGATGCACAGACTGGAAAAGGAGTGTCTCCAAAGTGTGGGTGGGCTTCAGGGGGCAATGTGGTTCTGCTCGCCCACCGTCCAGGTGCCTGGGACGCCCCGTGCTGGTGTCCACTCTTACTTTCAGCTCCCGCCTGAGTCCCCTCTACTTCATTTACCCTCCTCAGTCCTTAGCAAAACAGTTTTCCTTAAGATTGTAGGTCTTTCTTCTCTTCTAGGTTGAAACTTCTGAGGAAGCAATGACTATTATTTGGGCACCTTACCTGAGTTGAACCCTAAAACAGAAACGCCTCTGGAAGAGCGTCCCCTCTCTTCACCACACAAGCCCCTGGGAAAATCTTAAGAGCTTCCTCTTCTTCATCTTTCTCCCCAAGTTCTCAACTTCTGCTCTTCTAAGATAAACCAGCTCCTCAGTCTAGACCCTGTTCTCTCGAGAAACCCGTTCCCCTTTATATTATCCCAACAGCATCCCTTGGTTTTTTTTTTTTTAAGTCTAATGTTTTTATCATTTTTAGAAGCAATCTACATGGTCTTTATTTTTACATTCTGGCATTTACTTTCACTCTGGAGAAGTCCGAACCCACCCTGAATTCCCCCCTTTGAAAATGATTATCTTTTCTGTCTGTATCCCCAAAGGAATCTCTATCTTTAGGGTTTAAAAACCTAGCCAAGATCTGTCAGTGTCAATCATTCCACCATCAGGATTTCTTTTTTTAAGATTTTATTTATTTATTTGACAGAGGGAGCACAAACAGAAGGAACAGCAGGGGTAGAGAGAGAAGCAGGCTCAGGGAGCCTGATACAGGACTTGATCCCAATACCCTGGGATCATGACCTGAACCAAAAGCAGGCATTTAACCAAGTAAGCCATCCAGACCCTCCTTATCAGTATCTTCTGACAGAAGATGTGCCTCTTTGCTTTCAGGGATTTTCTCTTCCATCTGCAGAGGGGATCACACCATTTCTTTTGATCTGGCCAGCGAATGACAAACACATCTACATGGTCTAATTCAGTAGGACAAGTTCACCAGCTCTGAGTGTTACTTTTCATCCACTCTTCTATGGAGCGAAAGATAGCTGCGGTGGTCTTGAGGGCTGGGTATCTTCCATTTTCTGAGATTTCTTTTGCGGCCCTGTACCAGGGCAAGCCCAATCGTGGCAGCCCATCCCCCTTCTGCCTCTGGTATGATCCTGTCGTGGAGTTTGGGGCTTTCATGCTATAGGTTTCTCCTTGACCCTCCCCAGCAGGACCACTCACCCCAAGGCTGCTTCACCAATCTAGGGTGTATTAAGAAGGATTCACAGGTTTTTCTAAAATCAGTGTCTTCCCCCTGTTTTGCTTCTGGTGTGGGGAACAAGTGGAAAGCTTTATTTGTTTCCTAGGGCACCCAAGCCTTCTGTTTCTTCCCCTAGCCACCACCTTGTGAAATTTATCCAACTGTGTTATTTTTCCTTTTCTGCATGTAGTCGCCACCAGCAACTTTGGGATAATATTTATCTTGCCTGATTTTGTTTTTACTATTTTATTTGGGAATTGGAGGAGGGATGTCCTGGAAGTCCCCTCCTTCCTTACTTAATAGCAACTGAGTATTTCAGCTATAATCTAGGTGTCAACAACATTTCCAAAGGGACCATCACTTCGCCCCCTTCAACAAGGCAGAAAGAAGACTCAAATGAAGTGAGTGTCCACTTCTTATGTCCTATCCTCTGGACTGTGCTTGGTCAAAGATGCTTAGATGACCACTCCAGGAATCTGAGGAGTCTTCTGGTCACAGTCAAGGTGAAGCAAGGGAGAGATCCATATGAAATGATTTAATAGACGTGAAACTTGATTGAAATTATTTAATTCTTAAAATAGTCATTCAAGGGGTGTCTGGGTGGCTCAGTGGGTTAAAGCCTCTGCCTTCGGCCCAGGTCATGATCCCAGGGTCCTGGGATCGAGCCCCACATTGGGCTCTCTGCTCAGCAGGGAACCTGCTTCCTCCTCTCTTTCTGCCTGCCTCTCTGCCTACTTGTGATCTCTGTCTGTAAAATAAATAAATAAAGTATTTAAAAAAAAAAAGTCATCCAACCCAGAAAGGAAAAAGCACTAAAATGAAATTGCAATTTACTTGAGAAAGGAAAATTAAAAACAAAGTCAAATCTAAAAATCAAACACAAGTACATGCAAGTCTAATAACCAAATACACACAGACTCTTCCTGATGTATTTTCAATTGTGTTTTTGTGCACTGAAACTTTTTAAAAACTAGATAGGAAGATGCGGTAAATGTTATAATTCAGTCTGCTCCCTGGGAAAGAGATATCTTGCTTCATATAATCTATTAAAATTATTTGTAATCCAGGCCAAATAAAACCCTTTTTTAAAGGATTGGATTTCCACAATATGCATTTGCCACTAAAGACTCCTACTTTGAAAATTATTTCTGAATATTAGGGGTTCATATGCTAATAACACCTCTTTGCACATTTGTTTTTTATTTTCAAAACAAAATGAAATTAATTTATTTAACACCAAAATTAACTCCAATTATTGGAGGACTGAACTATACCTCAGGAGCCCAAATCCAGTTACTTGTTTTTACAAATATATCTAGAGGTGTCCTCTCCTTTTAGAGAAACCACAATCATGATAGTTATGACAAGGCTTTAAAGCCCAGAGAACCATCTAGAACGCTAGATTATTTGTTTCTCCAACATACAGATACAAGGAAGAGAGGAAAAAGTCTGAAAGTTGGAGACTTAAAATGCCACATTAACCACTAGCAAGGAGACAAGAAACATATTTCTCTTCCGTTTAAATTGCCACTAAAGAAAAAAGCTTATATTTTATTCTGTCTGGCATAACGACAATAGAAAAAAAACAGGTAGAACAGCCAACAGTGATAGATAGATACTATCAGGGAAAAGTAACTGAAGGTGAGACATCTGGCTACAGAAAAAAAAAAATATGAACAGAAAACCATATGAGGTTTTTCTCCCCCAAAGTCAGAAGTGGTGTTGTAGAAACAGAAGTCTATATTTGTGAGGGCAGCCGGTGTCCCTCTGCAGCTGCGTGGCTGCCCACCATAACCACTGCTTCAGCCCGTGGCACACTCCCAGCAACCCAGCACATGTCTTTCCAGCAGTGGCAGTAGGTCTGGGCAGGCACAGGCAAGGGGGCTCGCCACAGAACCCCACTCTTTCCTGGAGTTTCATCTGCTTCTCAGAACCTAACGTAGCTCGTCTGGTTTTCAAGGGCAATCTGCATAGTGGTATCCTGAGTACAACCGGGCGACCAAGAACCCGTCTAGAATCAGTGCAAGACAGATAAATACCTCAGGTAACCAAAGTCTGTGGAGTATTTGTTCCCTTTGTTCCGGGGAGGGGGGGGATTATTTTGCTCCACTCTTTTAAGTAGAGAAAGAATCCTAGATTGATACTGCAAGAGCCTCTTGGGGTGGTTTGTTTTTAAATTGTACAGTATTTTCTATTTTTCTTCCAAGCTGTCACCTTAAAGAAATCAATGTACCCATCTAGTCTCAGTTACTGAGGATTTAGAGTGCAGCTTCTCTAGGACCCCCTTCTTCTCCCCTCCAGAACTTTAGCCATACACATACACACACACACACACACACACACACACACGCACACACATGCACAATTTTCTCCTCAGCCATTTCTTCAAAAGCAGTTTCATGTGGAAGGAGGATAAATCACATTTATAAAATAATTTCCATCATTCATATTACTCTAAATTAAAGAAAATTTTCCTGGACCCAATAGAGCAGTTTTGTAGGCAGGAAACCTCAGTGTGTTGTAGAAAGGGCTGTCTGGTTTCTCTGAAGCCTTGAGTCCTTAGTCCTTCTGGGGAGAAATGAATTGTGCTCCGGCTGAGTGGCAGGCAAGCAGATGCGGTTTCTAGAGCTGCTAGATCTTTATCTGCCTCTTGGGAACTTGTGCTTTCTTCACTAACTCTGAGGGATTATCTAATGGACCTACTGGTTGAAGGGTCTACTACAAGGTGAGGTCATATCTTAGTCAGACTGCTATTACAAAAATACTGGTGACTTAGGGACAGCAGGAATTTATCTCACGGTTCTGGAGGTTGGGAAGTCCTAGATCATGGTGTTGGCAGATTTGACATCTGGTGAGAACCCACTTCCTGGTTGTCTTCTCACGGCATCCTCCCATGGCAGAGCTCTGAGGGAGCTCTCTGGGGTCTCTTTTATAAGGGCACTAATCCCATTCATGAGGGCTCCACCCTCCTGACCCCAACACCTCCTAAAGGCCACCCTCCTACATCATCACACTGAGGATTACATTTCAACATTTGAATTTGGAAGACACAGACGTTCAGTCTATGGCAGATGGCCTGTGCCACTCAACCCAGCAAATGACACTCCACCACTCCCCCAACCATCTGCCTCTCTCCTTTAGTCTTGCTTTCTTCTTCATTCTTATCTTCTAAGCTGTAATTTTTAAAAGATTTTATTTAGGGGCGCCTGGGTGGCTCAGTGGGTTAAAGCCCCTGCCTTCGGCTCAGGTCATGATCCCAGGGTCCTGGGATCAAGCCCCACGCCTGGCTCTCTGGTCAGCGGGGAACCTGCTTCCCTTCCTCTCTCTCTCTGGCAGCCTCTCTGCCTACTTGTGATCTCTGTCTGTCAAATAAATAAATAAAATCTTTAAAAAAAAAAGATTTTATTTATTTATTTGAGAGAGTGGGGGGAGCATGAGAAGGAGGAATGGCAGAGAGAAAGGGAGAAGCAGACACCCCATTGAGTAGGGAGCCAACAGGGTGCTTGATCCAAGGACCCTGACATCACGACCTGAGCCAAAGGCAGACACTCAACCAACAGAGCCACCCAGGTGTCCATAAGCTATGATTATTTTTTAATTCTATTCTTTTCCATTCTTCTATACCATCACCACAAATCCCCTTTATTGAGTCAATGAAACCTGTTAGTAAAACCTACCAAAAATGCTGAGCTTTATGGAGGCATGAGGATCAAAGAGGTTGTTGAATTCTGAACGACTAAGAAACAGTGGTTAATTGCATGTGCCAACACAATTCTGAAATGGAAAACGTAAGGCAGAAAATAGAAAAGCTGCTGGTGTGCTCCTTAAAATCTCACAGAGTTGATGCCAATTGCCAGCCCATATTTCATGGAAAAATCGAATGGTCCACACAGAAGATCAATGAATGAGCACGTGGCTTGAATTCTCAAGGTCACTTCAGGCTTCCAGCTCTCTCTAATTCGCATGAGTTTAGGAATTGCCTCTCTGCCCCTGCACTGTACTGTAGTCACCCAAACAAGACTTGGAGTCTTTCCTTAGTTTTCACCGCAAACCCCTCATTGAAGGCATTTGTGTGTGTGACAGACGTCAGTGAAGGTGTCAGACCCAGAAGTTTCTTTACACGGCACCGAGGTTAGAAATTTAAAATAGAATATTAGTAACCACCATTCTTCAGAAGCAGAATGGGGTTTTACAGCTCAGGATTCCCTCCCATCCCCTATCATTCACCTTCTTTCTTTTCCTATGTTCCTGAACCCCTCCTTCTTAATGGCAGAGAAGAATAAGAACACTTTCTGGTTTATTATTCAGAATAGTTCAGCTCTCTGTGATCCAAACCCTTACATTCAACTATTACTTTCCTTTGCATATAAGAAAAATTCTTTATTCAAGGGTCACCTTGTCATTTCTTTTGAGGTGTAAGATGTTCCGGGGAGAGATGGCCAGTGAGGGAGGAAGTGGCTTTATTTTATATTACTATTAATGGCCATTATATTGCCAGAAACAAGATGCCCAGGCCAGAAACATTATATTGCCAGAAACAACACGCCCAGGCCAGTTTGGACAACCCCAGTAGAAGTATAGGAACTGAACTGTTCCACTTTGGTGTGATAGCCAAGTTGCCTGACCCTCCTGTCTGTTTCCAGTGACTCAAAATCAGAGATCCCTAAAAAACTAGAGTGCTAGAAAGTGTCTACCAGACCTGGGACTTGAAAGTTTTCGGATTCTTTCCTGAATTAAAATACTAGAAGGACGCTCATGCGAACCAACGTTCCTTGCATGTTTCCCGGACCATTTTGACACTATGACACCAGATGGGTCTTGAAGGAGAAAGACGGCCAAAAGGGATAGACATTCTGATTGACAATGTATGTGTCATAGATTCAGAAGAAGCAAGGAACATCAAAATTGGACCTCACTCTTTCTAAGATTCTCAAATTTTAAGTTGCATAAGAAAAGGCCCAAAGTTTCTAGTTCGAGAAGCCGCATGGGACCCAGGAACTGGGGTAGTTTTTCACATCACTGGATGGCTCTAATACAGGCTGTCCTTGGAACACGTTAAGAAACACTGCAGGCTATGAGGGCTGTTGCAGTGGGGGACGGAGGAAGGAGGGTGGTGCGGAGGTGAAGGGTTTCGAAGCCATTGGTATTTTTCTGAAAACAAAAGCAACACTATCACATTGAGACAGAATACTGAAAGGTGGTAATTACATCCAAACAAGGAAATGAGTGAGTGATCTCTTTAAGCAAACAGGTAGTATCCTCTAGCTGATCTTAAAAATTTGCTTAGTTAGGGCAAGGACAGAGGTGCTATTCAAACGTCTAACATCTGGATGGCTGGCACCAGAATCCGGAGGTTTTTTTACTATGTCAGGCACTGACCTGCTGGTTGCTGGCCAGGGATCACTGAGGGGTATCTGGAACTCTTAGAGGGCTTTAGCTGGTTCACACTTTTAACAGTGGGTGGTTAAATTATATGCATCAGCTGACTGGTGACCAGCCCCCGACCAGCTGGCCCAGACTGTCAGCCTGGAAGAGTGTGGTGCTCCCCGCACAGAACATCTGTAAGCAGGGACTCAGCCACTCTCTTCCCCTATTTCCTTCCTTCCTTTTTCCTATTCTCTGTTCCCTTTTATTTTCATCTTTTTCTCCCCTTCTGCCAAGTGACGGCCTTCAGGGTACTCAGCACAGGGTTCTTACATGGCACATGTGATCACTGTTCATCAAATTAAGAATCTATATTTAGCGCTACTGGTAGGATGTAAGGCAAAGAAAAAGACGCAAGTGCTCCCTAAGGCAAACAGACTTAGAAGGGCTGAATAACTACGCATCACAGTAAGAACTGCTGTTTTGTTGATGGAGGGAGGTCAGAGGGACCAGGGAGCTCAGAGTCCTGCCCTGTGTGATAGCTCTTGGTCCTTTGAAAGGTCTCCATGCTGGGTAGGGCCCTCAAACTCCCCTCCACCCAAAATGTCCAGGACAGCTAAGGGAAGCACAGGATCAGAAGTTCTGAAAGATTCTCTGCTCTCCATCTGGTCACTGCTCAAGTGCCATTCTACTGGCCTAGTTTTCCCACCGTGGAGATAGCATCACTTGCTAACAAGTTTCATCTTTCCCTTCAACAGTGTTTTGTGTTGTGTGTATCTGATCTTTAAAACAGGCCTATGTTAATACAGCACTTACAAGAAATTAAGCCAATGAAAAAGAAAGCTAGGCGGTTGTCCTAAACTAAAGGGCACTTTCTTCTGTAATGCTCTTTGGTTGCTCTTCAAAGGAATACGAGTCTGAAGAAAAGCGCTCTCAGGTTCTGATGCCGCAAATTCCTGTGTCTGTGAGTCTAATGATAAAAGGAGAGGGTGACTGTGGCATAGATTTAAAAAAAAAAATTGTTTTTTTTTCAAGCTTGTCACTATTTTTGTAAGCTGGAAACTTGTTTTTAATCTTGCTGCAAAGTTGATTGGAGAGCCTGCAGGAAGCACCGTGAGCTCTTAGTGATCTATGAGAAGTTGAGATGTATTATAAAGACAGGAGCACCCTTTGGTTTTTGAAAAGCACTGTTTATGGGATTTTTTTTTCATTGGGGAGCATTCAGAGGAAAGGCTTTGTGGCCAGAGAGCCACGGGGTCCTGCACAAGCTCCCGCAGTTACTGTGGGACCCCAAGGAAGGTTCTTAGCCCCCCTCTACCTCAGGTTTCTCATCTGTTGATAGAAATGAGTCTCTGTTGTTGGGTTTTTGTGAGGATCAAACAGAAATGTACGACATGCTAATATGTATGGGTTCCTGGTGTATCATAGAGACTCAAGTCATTGACCCCAATTTAATAACATTTATGAAAGGGAGAAAGGAAAAATGCTCAAATAAAGACCTCATTGTAAAACAGGTGAGTGAGGAGCCTGAGTGACTCAGTTGGTGAACATCTGATTCTTGATTTTGGCTCAGGTCATGATCTCAAGGTCCTGGGACTGAGCTCCATGTTGGGGCTGACACTCAGCCAGGAATCTGCTTGAGATTCTCCCTCTCTCTCCCTCTCCCTCTGCCCCTCCCCTACTCATGTTCCCTTGCTCACACACTCTCTCTCTCTCTCTCTCTCTCTCCCCCTCTAAAATAAATAAATAAGTCTTTTTTAAAAAATAAAATAAAACTATCTTTTAGTGGTTCCTCATGTCTTCTAGTCCACTAGGGGTTTACTTTCTTGTTTTCTAATATGTTTATGGTTGTTTCTTTGTTATCATCACTTTTCTTCTTCCAGCATTTCTAGAGATTTGGGGTGAGCAGAGCTTACCACAATGTAGTCAGTCTGCCATCTTGACTGGGAACTTTTAGTCATGTATCAAAGGGCAAAAACATTAATATTTTAGCCATTATAAAGCATCAATATCAGAAAAATACCTAATGGGTCATCTTAAAGGAATCATCTAATGTTTGGGTTTACACATTGCCAAAAACCTGAAAAATTGAACCTTTCATAAGTATCGATAATGTGTGTATGCAAGTGTAGAGTTTGCACCTAGTAACAATAGATAAGACACATGTCCTAAAGAAGCTAATTGTATAGGTTTTTCACTTTTTAAACTATGTTACAAGAAAGGCAATGTTTATATATAATGAATACTTCTCCCTATCTCTAAGGATTTAAAAGACCTAAAGAAAGAGCTTTGAGAAATGTGTGGAGTGCTTTAAATAATATATAACTTATTATTTGGAATTTTAAAAGTTATATACTCTTCAGTCTGGAATTTTACTGTATAAATGCTAATAGAATATAAGCTGGAATCAAAGTTGACTAAAATTGGGTCGATATTGTGCTTTCCATTTAGTGAAAAAATAAATAAATACAAATTGATGTTGAAATATATCCATAGAATAGGGATTAATTAATTTTTGATAAATGAGATAGAGGTAATTTGTACAGATTTTTTAAAAAATTTTTAAAGATTTATTTATTTATTTATTTGATAGAGAGTCAGTGAGAGAGGGAACACAAGCAGGGAAGTGGGAGAAGGAGAAGCAGGCTTCCGCTGAGCAGGGAGCCTGAGGCAGGGCTAGATCCCAGGTCCCTGGGATCATGACCTGAGCCAAAGGCAGATGCTTAAGGACTGAGCCACCCAGGTGCCTCTTTATGAATTTTTATAACTAGGTCAGAACAGGTTGTGCATTATCTTTCCTTCTTCAGAGAACACACTGGTTCAAAACATACACCCAGCAAGTATCTCTCTATAACACTATTAAAATAAATTAAGGGGCAAAGAGTGAAACATCAAGAAATATGTACATTTCCTGAAGATTTTTTTTTGTTACAGCAGCAAACTGATGGAAGTTACTTCAGTATCTTGATTCAAAGATGTTGAATTTTTGAAACAGAAAATATTAAAGGAAAAGCTCAATTTTCAATTAATGGTAGCACATTTAGTAGCATATTCTACAATTATGAAATCAGTCTTTCTTTCAAATGGACTAATCATCCACTGTGAAAGTTCTTTGGGAATTTTCTTGAAAAGGCAAGAAAATCAACGTTTCCATAGCCGGGGAATGAACAGAAAAAAGAGAAATTTGTATCAACTATACATATTACCCAATAGTTTAGAATTTTCTCATTCAAATTCATCAAAATAACCTATTTAACTTTTGTTTCCAATTTTCCACATTTTAATAACTTAAAATGATATAAACAGTCAGCAACATTGATTTTATTAAGAAAGGTATACATCTTAGTAGAAGAAAACTCACCAAATGTTCTTTTGGCTAAAATAATTGAACGGTTTATTATTTTAATATTTGTTATTCTATTCAAGTACAGCCTCACAAAATGTTTCAGACATCATTAATCAATTCATTGAATTGTAATTCATCTCTAAATTTTGGCAACTGTCTGCTTCAGTTAAGTTTTGTGAAAAATATAATCACATTTTCTGATAGGGTCACAAAATCAGTCTAGAAAATAGGTTTTTCTTAAGATTTTATTTATTTACTTGACAGACAGAGATCACAAGTAGGCAAAGAGGCAGGCAGAGAGAGAGGAAGCAGGCTCCCTGCTGAGCAGAGAGCCTGATGTGGGACTCGATCCCAGGACCTTGGGATCATGACCATGACCTGAGCCAAAGGCAGAGGCTTTAACCCTGAGCCACCCAGGCGCCCCTGGTTTTTAATACACTATTATATTCTTTCTAATAGAATATAATTTCTAATTTCTAGAAATTATTAGAATAATTTCTAATATTATATTCTTTCTAACTGGCTTTCCTTTTAAGTTGCTAAATGGAACTGAGTTTGCTGTTAGATAAGGTAAATTTTCATCACCTCAAAATATCTCTCTTGACACCTGTTATAAAATTTTTTTCCCTCATCATTTCTCAAGGCATTATTTCTCCCACTGTGGTCTGTGGACCATCTACACCAGGACAGGCACAGGCACTTTCAAAAACTTAAGAATGCCCTTGCCCCCTCCCCCTGCCTCCCCCCGGCCCAGCTCCATCACCACCATAGCCCCCTGGCCAAATCATGACTGTTGGTTTTGGGGCCTATGTAGCTCCATTTTTAATAACTCGCCCAGGAGATTCTTGGGCACCTTGACAATAGAAAAAAAAAATCAACTCAAATCAGTCCTTCCTTAAATGGTCAATACTATTTTATATTTTATAAAGGAGAGAGGAGATTGTTTTGAGCAGGGTTCGTAATTTGAGTAACTCATCAGCCTTAAGGAAGCCCTGCATGGGATAGGAATGGGAGGACGGAGATATCAAGGAAAAGCTCATCCTGTAAACCAACTGGTTGGACTGAACCGTTCCAGACCATCTTGTCATAGACACCAGGCTGGCCTGACATGCTGCTCAAGCAGGCACTTGGTGGTGGACTTCTGTAGAATCACAGAAGCCCCCTGGACAGCACTCACTCTCCCCTCACACTAGGAATCCCAGCCAGTCCTCCTGTGAGAGGCAAGGACCTTAGGACAGGTCCTCACAAATCAAACGCACATATTAAATTCATGTTCAGCCATGACTAACAATCCCTCAGATACGATCATTTTCCTTCCTGGACCAGAGTTTGAAAGTACCTACAAATGAAAACATACCAAGAGGAGGAAGCATAGGGAACTCTGAAGACAAACTTGGTCAGCTTAGTTCGGCTTAGAGCTAGGGCTGCCTACAACATGTCTCCTTTTTCCTAAGAAGACAATTCTGCCTGAACAACATTTGGGAATCATGAAATTTTCCTGAAACACCTTGAAAAAATAATAACAACAACAAATAAAAAGAGGGGAAAATACCACAAAAGTGAGACCAGAGTGCCAACTTTAGGAGGGGAAATAGTGGCATGAAGAAAGTCTTCTCTTAATCCACTCTTTTACCTCTGGCCAGACACTGTATTTTACCAAATATTTGACATTACCTACATAGCAAGGACCCTGACCTTCAAAGAGCTTGAGTTATGGCTCTTTGCTCTGATTTGGATCTGTGATGACCTAGTTAGCAAGGGATATGATAGCACGAAAATATGCTGTTTTCCCACATTGTACCTGCACCAGCCACATTAACCCAGTTAAAATGATGTCCATGATCTGGAGTCTCTTTGAAAGCCTTATGGTTAATCAAAACTTATGTTGAACAGAGATCTTAGGCCTAAATAAACATATCTATTTTTTTCTTTCTTAGAGGCACCTGCCAGTGCCTCTGGAAGGTTCCTCAAATTTTAGTGAAACCAAATGACAGTGGTGTATAATACTTGGTTACAGCTCACACACATGCACACCCACATGCATGTTAACAGCATCTGCATGTGCCACCTGCTCTCCATTCACACCCACGTGGTTTAACGAACAATGAGAAGGTAAATGAGTTTGCAACAGAGATAAAGGGATAAAAGCAATAAAAGATGGGATGAGGGAGGGAGGCAGGGGCCAAATGTGGTAGGCCACACTCAGGTCTGGGGGCTTTTGCCGAATGGTGAGGCGGATCCTGTCCGATTTGGTATTTGGGAAGGATTATTCTAGAAACAGTATAAAAGAAGTAGGAGACCATTGCAGTGATCCAGGCAGGAGCTTGGACTAGAGTAGAGATGGGATAGTCGAGATGGGACAAGAGGATGGATCTGAGAGATACTTAGCGGAGAAGATGATGGATTAGCTCTGTGGGTGGACCATGATTTTTATTTTTAACAGTCAGTTAGAGGAGACTTTGAGATTCAAATGGGCAGGTAGTTACAAGGGTCCGGGAAACCTAGAGCGCTTCAGTTCTCTCTCCACATTGTGAACACATCAGCCTGCTTCTTGGGACCCAGCGCTTTTCCCAGATTATACATATCTGTCTGATAGACTATTATCTAGATCTGCACTGTCCAAGACATTAGCCATGGGAGGCTGCTGAAATTGAAATTAATTAAATAAAAATGTAAAATTCAGCTCCCCAGTTACACCAGCTACATTTTATATGTTCAGTAGCCACCTGTGTCTAGTGATTCTACTACATGACAGCACAGATAACAAACATGTCCTTCACTCCAGAACATTCTACAGAACAGTGCTGATCTAATGACCCGCTGGTACCTCACCTACATCTCCAAAACCAAATCAACACTTCCTGCAGTATCATACCAATTACATTCTATACAGTATTGGTTATTTCTGCACCTGAACCCTTGTGTATGGTGAGTTCCATGAAAGCAAGGACCCTGGCCTACTCATTCTCCAGCTCCCTCGCACCCAGCAGAAAGCCTTTGTTCCATGTTCTTAGCAACCACTGGTTGAGTACATGAGTGAGGCACTGAGTAAGCCAAAATCTAAAGTTCTGTCTCAAAAACATATAGAAAAATAACCACTTATGTAATCTCTCAGTTTTTAGGCTAATATTATAGCTCCTAAACATTGAAAATATGAGTAATAAAACCTGGCTTATAAGATGACATCAGCACAGGAGTTTATCACGCATAATTAGAGCATAATCAGAGCAGAGGCAGAGAAGGCAGAAGGTAGCCAGCGTTCTCTCCCATTGCCTTCTGCCCCAGCGACACTCAGTATTAGCCAGGTCACCCTTCAGTGGGTAACACCCACCAGCAGTTTCCACTTCGTGGAGACAGCAGCAGCTATAGTGTCTGTTGGTATAAGATCTCTGCTTCCTTCTGCCATATGTTCTGTCCCTGATGGGTCAGAACTGCTGTCCAGACAACCGTAACTGTGGTCAGAGTTCTGCCCACATCGTCTTCCTGGGACTGGTCAGTCTCACGAGAGGGACTTCCTTCATAGTCTTAGTCAACACTCAGTCTCCGTATCTTCTTCAGTGTTGCTGCAAAGGATGCCCCCAGCCCCCATGAGGATGGGAGGATTGAAATAGGAATTAAGTGTCGTAAGAGGCCTGGGAGGAGTGAAGAGGCACCAGAAAATGGGAGTAGGACCAGCGAGGCAAAGCTTGAGTAGAAATGCACCCCTCTTTCTTCCAGCTGCACAATAGGGTCTAAAAGAATGGTCCTATTTGTGCAAAGAAAGAGGTAACTGAAGGTGGGGAATCATTGTTTTGGACATGGTGACCCACCCCCTTCGTGGGGGAATGGTGAGCTTGTGGATGGTAACAAACCATCACTTAAGCACCAAACATGGGCTAGGTGCCGGACCAGACCCTAGGGATCCAACAGAGACCAGCCAGATGTGTCTCTGCTCTCCTGCATGTCACGGCAGAGGAGCGAAGTCAGTGGGCACCTGTACTGCTCTGGTAAGGAGATCCCAGGTTCTGGTGCTGGGAGACCTGGAGAGTCTCAGGAGAAGGCTTCCTGTGGGAACAGACGCCTAAGCTGAGCCTCGAGAGTAGGCGTCACCCCAGTGAGGGAAGAGGAGAGAGGACAGGAGCAGGTGCAGAGGTCTGGACAGAAGTGAGAGCTAGGCAGTGCCAAAGCACAGTTTTCCGTAACTTCAGAGTATCAACCCAAAAAGTGTGGGAAGTAAAACATGACTGTAAAGGGGCGCCAGGTGGGCTCAGTCGTTAAGTGTTTGCTTTCAGCCCAGGTCATGATTCCAGGGTCCTGGGATCGAGCCCCACCTCGGGCTGCTCTGCAGGAGGCCTGCTTCTCCCTCTCCCACTCCCCCTGCTGTGTTCCTGCTCTCGCTCTGTCAAATAAATAAATAAAATCTTTAAAAAAAAAAAAAAAGGAAAGGATGGTCAGCTCTCTGCTCTGGAGCCAGGCTGGTTGCATTCCATTCCCTCCTCTACCTCTCAGTAGCTGTCAGACTTTGGGCAAGTTCTGAATTTGTTGTTTCTTCATCTGCAAATGAAAGAAATAATGCCACCTACCTTCTGCACTTCCTGAGGAATTACATGACCTCTTCCATAAGCTGAGCACTCAGTGCCCGGCACCTAGAAAGCACTCTACAAAGGTTATCTGTTATTACTATCTTGAGCTAAAAATTTCGATAATGTGGAAACCAGCATTTAGCCTACATTTCCATGGAAAAAAAACTTACAAACTTTTCTGTGTCCCAACCCATGGAGATTCGGGGCTAGGAAGATTTTAAAATCCAGAAAGTGTTCTACGAGTTCCACTAGATGACATGTACAATAAGGGATTTCCCAAGATTATGAAAAAAAATTTCAGGTACCTATCAGAAAATTATTGCACTATGTTAAAAGATTTGGAGGAAAAGCCTGTTGATGTAAAAAATCCAGGAGTACATTTCTTTGGAGGCTAAAAAAAACATTAGCCTCAATTGTTATCAAAAACACAGTGACAGGAACTCTGTTGTTGTTGTGTTTTGTGTTTTTTTTTTTTAAATCTTAGTGTCCTGAAAAAACCCAAGTATTGCCCTTCTTCTACTTGGATATCTCACCAGTCCTTTTTTCTCCTCTCCCCACATTATACCGATCTGTTCTTATTCTCTCCATTTTGAAATGAAGACACTGAGGCTCAGAGATTATTAGGTAATTTAGTCAAAATTGTGCAACTAGGAAGAGATGTAGCCAAAATTGAACCCTGAGTCTTTTGAGTACAGCGTCTGAATATGCACTCTGATCTTCAAGCCTTAGAAAACTGACACTCCCATAGAGTGCTTGGAACCCCATGAGAAATGCAAAATGCACTCAATAAAATGCTATTTCAATTTGCCCATCTACTTTGAGTCCTGAAGGATATTAATCATTGAAAACAAAATTCAAGTATGTTTGGGAAATCCTGGGTTAAGCAAAGTTAAATTCATTATTTACTGTAAGGTCTCTAATACATCACTGAGTATTAAGAGTATCCAAAATGAGAGTATAGTTTGTGGCAATTTCCAAATCATATTTGACCATACGACTTTTTTTTTTTCTTCTCTCAAAGTAGTTTGGCAGGACCAGTGTTCCCGGGAACTAATTTTGGAGGAAATTCTGTATGGGGTAAATGCAGAGTGACAGATAATACTTAACAATTCAAATTCACCAGTGGGAAAAAAATATTTTGTGTTTGTGAGAAAAGTCATTTTACTGTAACTGAGCAGAAATATCGTGAAACGGAACCTGAAGTCATTGTTCTAAATCTTAACTTGCTTGAGATGGGGAAGCAAGCTTTGCAAAAATATGTCACCAGTCAAGTAGGAAGTGGGCATTCTTGCAGCTTCTAAGAGCTTCAGCCACTTGGTTGTTCAGAAGCAGAGCTGCACAGCACCTTATCTCGGAAAGCACACACACAAGCACACACCACCCCGAGAACGTGAGAGAGATGATGCAAAGTGTTGGGGATTTTGGTAGCAGCCTTTTACACATATCCTCTGAGGTTCAAAAGTTTGAAGTGAAGCAATTACAAAGTTTGAGAAACTTGCTGGGGGGGGCGGGGAAGCATGGTTTTGAATTCTAAATGATACCCTAATTCTATTCTATTCTCCGGCGCACCCTTGGAGCATTCTGGAAGTGAATCTCATCAACCCACGGTTATGAAATGGAACGATGTAGTTGTGGTTAATATTGAGCAATTCCATTTGGGGTCCAACTCTTTCAACTTGGGGGAACGTTGGACAAGTTCAGTCTTTGACCACCTTCTCATTTGCAAAATGAGAAGGGTGAATTAGCCCACTCGCAAGGGGCCTTCTAGCTCTGCAGATTTGTGAATTTGAAGGAAGAAGTAGCTTATAAACTTGTTCTGGCTGTTAATTCCCAGGAAATAAAAACTTCTCCCCTAGAGAGCAGGGGCATCGTAATAAGAAGGCAGCAGCAAAAGAATAAGCTCTGGAGGTTAGCCTCAGGCCCCAGGAAACCAGATAGGGGTCTAGGCTCAGGTCTATGGGCTGCTGTGTAATGTTACTAAATTCAAGGTGATGGTTCTGAAGTAGTAAGTGTGGACCATGAATGCCTAGAAATAATGACAGCTGTCAAAAAGCTTTATTCCAGTGTTGTCGGGGCAAAAGTCCTGAGATAGAGTTCACATGTTTCAATGTCAGAAATACTGTAGGGCGCCTGGGTGGCTCAGTGGGTTAAGCCGCTGCCTTCGGCTCAGGTCATGATCTCAGGGTCCTGGGATCGAGGCCCGCATCCGGCTCTCTGCTCAGCAGGAAGCCTGCTTCCCTCTCTCTCTGCCTGCCTCTCCATCTACTTGTGATTTCTCTCTGTAAACAAACAAACAAAAAAGAAATACTGTATATATGAGACTGAAGATAACTGCTTTCCTCCATGGGCACCTGATGCCTAATTCAAATTGTAATCACCCAGTCAGCCTACAACATCTCAGTTATAATGGGTTTGGGAGGCCAACCAAAATGACTAACACGTGACATGACTTAATCAGAAAGTCTGATTAATCCATCTTTGTTTCTCTTCCCACTGTTTACAATTGTCTCAAGAGATAAACAGCATTTATCTTTTGAAAGATGGGCACTTTTAAAGTAAAGCCACTCATGATAATTGGTACCAAAGGAAGACTAATCATGCAATCATCCAAAGCAGTGAGTTATTAAATGTTTTATTGTCTGAAAGTATGGATTTTGTGGATCATATTGAGTATAGTCAAAGCACCATGCCTTTCAAATCATGCTATTCTTAGGTGGATATAAAAAATGACTTGGGAGGGGCACCTGGGTGGCTCAGTGGTTAGAGCCTCTGTCTTCCGCTCAGGTTGTGATCCCGGGTCCTGGGATCAAGGCCCTCCTCCGGCTCTGTTCGGCAGGGAGCCTCCTTCTTCCTCTCTCTCTCTCTCTCTGCCTGCCTCTCTGCCTACTTGTGATCTGTCTGTGAGATTAATTAAAAAAAAAAAAGACTTGGGATTCTCTGCATACAAGATGACAGCAGTGAAGAGGCCATGAGGAGGCAGCAGAATGAGCTCTGATGGAAGGGACCCTGCATTGCTGTATTTATGCCTGTATTTATTGTATTATTGCTCTACATCAACCTCTGGAATATGTAACCTCTGGATCTCATACATACATAAAACAAGCTCTTTGGTTTGAGCACACTATTCCTCATTGAACACAACCATCTTGCTTACTGCAGCAATGTTTGCATCTTTGACTTCTAGCCACTGAAAAGCAGGTGGCACTCACTAGCTGTTGTACCAACGCAAAGCAGCCCCTCCTCCCCCATCTCCACCCCCAATTCCAAATGCTTCCTTAGAAGCTGGTACAGCCCTACCCCCACTTGGAACCATGAGCAGATGCACCCAAGTATTCCTTTCTGCCCAGTATCCTATAAAGACTGGCCAGGAGGAACAGTGAGCAGTCGTAAACCTCAGTTTTAAACCTCTTTGACATATCCTACAGCAAGAAAGCCACACAAAAAGGCACCCTAACAGTTGAGCTCATAATGGGGTTATAGAACAGCAATTCCATACACTTTCACAGCAAACTTTTGTCATTCTTCTCTTTTAATCTCCAGAAGAACACAGGATTGTTTTTAAGCTCACCAATGTCAAAAGAAGCCCCCAGCTAGTTACAACCATCAGGCACCCCCACACTCAAGCCCGTGTCAGTCATTTTCATCTCCAAACAGTCTTGATTCAATCCAGCTCAGCTATGGCTTCTATCAGACTCATTTCTCAGGTGGAGTCTTCTCCAACCTTGTCAAATAGATGGCTAACCCACGTGCTGTCAATATACTCCCCACTCCACCACCTGAATCCTTCCTTTGATGTTTTCGGATTCTCCATAAAAGCTGAACCGTCAGTGTAGAGTCTGTCTGGGTGAATCTCCGCTCCATTCTCTTTTTGCATCCCAGGTCCCCTTTTCCTTCCCCCAGCTCAGAGATTTGACTATCAACAATTCCCCTTCTGCCCAGGAAGTTAATGATTAATCTTGCTCACCCCTTCATCATCTCAACACACACATGCACACATGGAGAAAGCAAACACAGAGCCATGACTTTTGGGA
The DNA here is from genome assembly GCF_020171115.1 of Neogale vison. Classification (NCBI taxonomy): domain Eukaryota; kingdom Metazoa; phylum Chordata; class Mammalia; order Carnivora; family Mustelidae; genus Neogale; species Neogale vison. The sequence goes on from NC_058091.1 coordinate 286,100,691, forward strand.
ACCCCTCTTCATTAAAACAAAACACCTAGGGAAATCCTTCTGTATAGGGCATGGAGTTCTGCCTGCCTATGTTTGCTGTTAGTGTACCAGTTGTTGATTTTCTGTTTTGCCTACTTTCTCCTTAGCTTCTCCTTTAGTAGCATTTTTTTGTTTGTTTCATTTATTTCACCACTGAGATGCTGAAAAAACTTGCAAAGGGAGATGTTTAGCTTTTATCTTTTTAGGGTTTTCCAACAAATGAGATAATAAGAGATAGAGAGCACTATTTTGGGCTTCATGGGATGGTAGAAAGAATATAAGGCTTGAATAAGGAAAATAGGATTCTAGCCCCCAAATCTCATGATTTTTAACCTTGTGTCCTTTAGTGAATCACTCAACTGAATCTCAGATTTCTTATCTTTGATCAGAATGGGGGACATTTTTAAGAAGTTATCTTATGCAATGTCATCCTAATTCTAAGTGATTCTCTTGTTCTGTGTTGCTAAGTCCTATGTAGAAGCAGGAAGGTGGCCTCATAAAGAATTGAGAGGTTTATTTGGGCCAAAGTATATGAAGGGCACTGGAACAGTAAATTTGTAAGAACTTTCAGTCCTATAGTTTTATGGTTCTGTCCTTAGGAACAGAGATTCTTCGTGCTTGGCCTTTTGCCACATAAGTGGTATAGGGTACGTGGTCAAAGGCATTCCACCTTCTTGATGAATCCACTTTGCCTGGTTCCATTCCCTTTCTGGATAGAAAACCGGCCATCAGTATTCTATAAGCAAACTGTAAAAGATCTCTCCTGATCACTTTGTCTTCCTTTCCCCAATCTTTTCAATCTGCGGCAGGTGCTAAAGTCCTCTTCTATTTTTCCCTATCTCCTGCCTCACCCTCCCCTCCTACTTCCCCATCCATTGAATTACTAATGAAGCAGGGCTCTGTCATCTTAAATGAGGCTTTTCTCATAATCTCATTATCACCAAGTTCTCTTACTTCAACTTTGGTGGGACCGTGTAAGTTTTTATTCTTGTGGAAAGGACAACTCTCAGCGAAGTGCTACCCAGAAGAGTCAGCTAATAGCTGATGCAGTAAGATGGAGGATCAAAAATGAACAACTTGCATTTTAAGACTGAAGAAAGAGAGGTTGTGATAATACTACATTTTGGGCTACAAGTTGCACTACTTTAGCAGTATAATGGCTACTTCAAGTTACCAGTCTCTCCACAATGTTCTACATGTTTATGTTGACATTTGATAGGACAAGGTATAGCACCATTTACTCTACACAAGTGATTCTCAAACTTCAGCGTATATTGGAATGACCTGAATGACTTATTAAAACACAGGTTGCTGGGTCCCAGCCCCACCGTCTCTAATTCAGTAGATCTGAGATGGGGTCTGAAATTTTGAATTTTTTTTTTTTAAGATTTTATTTGACACAGAGAGAGAGGGAGTAAGAACACAAGCAGGGGGAGCCGCAGATGGAGAGGGAGAAGCGGGGTCCCCAGTGAGCAGAGACCCCGACAAGGGGCTTGATCCCAGGACCCTGGGATCATGACCTGAGCCAAAGATAGATGCTCAACCAACTGAGCCACCCAGGTGCCCAAGAATTTGAATTTCTAATAAGTTCTCAAATGATACTGATGCTTATGTTACTGAGGCCATAATTCAAAAACTACAGTTCTGTACTACAGAAGAAAATGGGTAAATGTTATCTTCAGATGATTTTTTTAAAACTCTTTAAAACAAGCTACCTAAAACATTTTTTTATATTTTAATCTAAGCCTTTTAACAGATCAGTAATTTCAGTATTAGCTGACTTGAGTTTCACAAATTATTTCATTTAAAGGAGGAAAAAAATCATATTTCTCAAAATGTGGTCTTTGTTAAATAAGCACCCAAGTGCTCTTTATGCACTCTAAATTGTGAAAACTACTGCCATAGATCTCAGTTCAACAGGCAGCCTAATAACAAATGTCTGAACAGTTGAATTCTGACAATTTAATAAGATCCTAAAATATGATTCTTTCCAGGAACTACGAGTCATATTTCAGTTGAAGTATCTAAAACATCAAATATCACTTTGGCTTTTAAAATAAATATGCTGTATAATTTATTGGTGTTTCAGCTATGACACAAGGGTACCCAAAACATTTTTCTATGATTGCTGTACATAGTTGATCTTTCCCCATCATGTACTAATTGTTTTTGTCACTAACTAACTTGTACTTCTTTCTGTTTAATGTCATCCTAGTTAGACTTCTCTAACTTGCGAGGGATTTTTTCAACATAGTTCTGGTTTTCCAAAGCAACCGTAGACCCTTCAACAAGGCATTATTAACAATCTGAGTTAAGTGTGCCCCCTTATTGTAATCCTGCAAAAAAACTACATCGGAGGTTTGGTCAAAATGAACACTATGATACAATTTATAGGGGTCAAAGTTAACCAAGATAAATATAAGTAATGCAGTTTTTAACAAGGCATACCAGAAGAAATTGGGCTGGGGGATTCTAAGCACGCATAGCTTCTGCTACCTCCCCAGTTCTTTCCCCCCACCCTTGCCAAGATTTTTAATTTATTTAATTAATTTAATTTAATTTCACCCCAAGATTTTAATTTAATTTAATTTAATTTAATGTATTTGAGAGAGAAAGAGAACACAAGCAGAGAGGAGAAGCAAAGGAAGAGGGGGAAGCAGACTCCCCACTGAGCAGAGCACCCGCAATCCCAGGACTCCAAGTTCATGATCCGAGCTGAAGGCAGATGCTTAACTGAACTGACTGAGCCACCCAGGTGCCCTTATCTCCCCAGTTCTTATGGATAACTTTGGGTTAGTGTCCATCATGTGTTGCTTGTTTGAGGTGAAGTCCTGGCACATATGGGAAGCCCAAGGCAGGGGCTTACCAAGTCTCTTATTCTTCCTCCCAACTTCATGAAACTGAAACTCCAACCTCACAACCTTTCTTGGTTGTAAAATATGAACTTAGCAAGCCATATTATCTGGATCTGCTGTCCCCATTTCATGTAGAGATTCTTACTTGGATACCAGCACTGTCTTGTTTCACTGTTCACAGATGATATAATAATGATAAACAGATCATATATAGACACATTTCAATCAAGTAACAAGGATTAGTCAACGGATAAGGGCAAAACTTATCTACAAGTTTAAAGGGATTTGACTCCAGAACTGACTCCAAAGTGCATGGTCTTGACTGATACTCTTCATAGACTAGTTTGGATTCTTGTCTCCTCCTTATGGCTGAGCTTTGACTAGTCCAGTTGTTATCTATTCATAATCCTTTGTCATGGCCCTATACTCCCAACTGGTCCTGCTCTCTTACTGCCAAAGGTTTCCTTCCTTTTGGCCAGGTCACTGACTTTAAGTGTAATTCATTTTAGACTCAGTGAATTTCTCTATTGGATGACCTTTTATTCCAATTCTAATACTAATTTTAAATGTTATTCTTCCTACTAATTATAAGACTTCTGCTTATATTTGACTATTGTCCTTTCTGTTCAGTACCCTGTGACATTCAATTATACTACTGTGTACAGAGACTAGTATTATGGTGTCCAACCATATAGTGATAGAGGATAGGAATGTCTGGGTAGAGACCAGTTAGTGCAAATTCCTTAGGCAAGAACCAGCTATATGTGGTTAAAAAAATAGAAAGACATGGAGTGGGCTGGAATACGATAGGGAAAGGGAGAATGGGCTGAAATAATAGGCACTGACCAAATCCCATATGTCCTAGATGATCATAGTTTGGAATTTGTGATAGGAAATTATCAAAATTGGAACCATTATGAACAAGAGTGTTACAATCTGGTTTACATTTTATGACTTCTCTTTGCTGTGAGGAGAATAAAATGTAGGTAAATAAAAATGAAGCTGAAAGACTAGTTAGAAGGCTTTAAAGTGAGAAACAATGTGATTTGAACCAGCATGATACAGTAGAAAAGAGATAAGTAGGTAAATTTGGAGTATGTTTCAAATGTAGCTCTGTTGAGAATTGTTTATATATCAGGTATAGGGAATTAGAAAAAACAAAAGAGGAATCAGTATGAGTGGTTGCTAAATATTTAATCATCAGATGTTAATTTATTGATTTGACTGATTTATTATTATATTTGGACTTCATACAAGATTACGGGCACAGTGCAAATGTAATAGTATGATTTTAATTTAATTATATAACATACTGATAGAATTTATTAATTAGATTTAGGAACTGTAAAACTTGGTACAAATTGCTTGGTTAAAATCATTAAGCAAAGCTCATCGTTGAGATCAGTGAGGGGGAGAAATACTTATGTCCAGCTGGTAAACCTGGCCGAGCTGTGGGCCATCAGGACAGTGTCTTTCAATCTGAGGTCTTTGGACATTCTTAGAGATCCTTAAATTATTTTCTGTACAAAATGTTTAATTGTGTTTTTATTCAAATGAAAAACTAAAAAAAAAATTGATGTAAGCTTGCATTTACATTAATTGTGGCAAAAGTACACCTTTATTTGCCTCAGCCTAATGAAAAATGAACAAATGAAGGCCAAACAGTGTCACAATAAACCATAAAAACAACGGTTTCACAGTAATTGGAAAAAGAAATATAGTAGGAAAGTTGAGTTATAAAACAGGACATAAAACTATAGCAATGCTAAACTTTAAAAAAATATTCCTAATTAGAGCATTTTAATTAAAAATAGAATGTGAAAAAAAATAGAGTATGAATTTGGGCTAAAAAATGGATTTACTCAATGGTTAAACACATGCTACTAATTGCAAAGATTTACTACCACCATTAGAAAGTTATGCAAATACACCTAATTTAATTAAATTTTCCCTCACAAATCTGTAATAAGGGAAGGGAATGAACATCAAGTAGAGTATCTACTGTGAGTTAGGTACTTATGACAGGCACTTTTGTTAACTAACATAATTATCATAAAATTATTGTGAATTAGGATTTTTATCATTTTACAGATTAAGCAGAGAATCAGAAAGATGAAGTGATCATGTTGGCAAAAATTTGGAAAAATGGCTAAAATGTCCAGTGGTAGAGAGGTTATGAGGAGACAGAGCTTCATGTAGTCCACAGTGAGGGTAGTCCACTGAAGGACAATCTGACAAAAACTATGCAAATATAAAATACGCAAGTTCTTCTATCTCAGCAACCCTACTGTTAGACATCTGGTTTAGAGGACTACCCCGCATATACACAAAGAAACATGTATGTGGGTGCTCATTGCTCCATTGTTTTTTGGGTTTTTTTGGGTTTTTTTTTCCAATTTATTTATTTTCAGAAAAACAGTATTCATTATTTTTTCACCACACCCAGTGCTCCATGCAAGCCGTGCCCTCTATAATACCCACCACCTGGTACCCCAACCTCCCACCCCCCCGCCACTTCAAACCCCTCAGACTGTTTTTCAGAGTCCATAGTCTCTCATGGTTCACCTCTCCTTCCAATTTACCCAAATTCCCTACTCCTCTCTAACGCCCCTTGTCCTCCATGCTATTTGTTATGCTCCACAAATAAGTTTTTGGGTTTTTTTTAAAGATTTTTAAAATTTATTTGACAAAGAGAGATCACAAGTAGGCAGAGAGGCAGGCAGAGACAGGGGGGAAGCAGGCTCTCTGCCGAGCAGAGAGCCCGACATGGGGCTCAATCCCAGGACCCTGAGGCCATGACCTGAGCCAAAGGCAGTGGCTTAACCCACTGAACCACCCAGGCACCCCTCCATTGTTAGCAGTCAAGGGAGAAAAGCTGAACAAACCATGCACTATACCGATCACAAAATACGCACCACAGTTACAGAGAATGACATCGATCCAGTATAGGTAAGGTGATATTGAGAGTACAGGAATATTGGGGGTTTTAAGTAGACATTTCCATGCATACATTCATAGGTGAGTAAATGCATAGGAAAAGTTCTACAAAGATAAACAATCTGGAAGGGGAGCAGAATGGGAGGTGAGAGGTCATGTGAAATTTTACTTTACCTATGTCTTAAACTTTTTCCAGATGTGTTTAATATATTATTTGTGTAAATAAAAATATTTTTGTTTTTAAGAAGGAAGAGGGAGAACATGGCATAATGTCACACCTCTAGTAGGAGCTTCTCTATGGCTTTTATATATATTTTTTTCTCTTCTGGGTCTCCTAGGTCTCTCTCTGGTCTAGGTCTTGATTGATCACCTGATGCTTTTGTGCTGTGTTTGGACTCAGTCCCTCCTTTCCTTTACCTAGGTGAACTTCCAGAAATAGCAATGACAATAACAGTCATTGTCATGGAAGAGGCAAACATTAATTGAACTGCATACCTTCAGTGGACACCCACGTGTCTACACAGGTGTGCTGCTTGTAGTTACACTGGCTTGGAGTCACTTTTGTCTCTCCAGTGCTTCTTTTTTTTTTTTTTTTTTTTTTTTTTATTTACACACATGTGATCTCCAGTGCTTCTTCCTTCCAAGTGTCTCCAGATCACCTGTTCGGTCCAGGGGCTACAGGGAAGATTTTCCTTCTTTCTTGGCAGTTCTGATCCTCTTTCCTGAACTAATGAGACTCTCTATGTGGTCTGATAGTCTAATTTACCCCTTTCCAAACTGCATTGCTTTAGTGGAAAAAAACTATCTTCCTGGACGAACCTATGATCAGACAATTTCCCTTAATAAAACTTTTCTTTGTGGCCCTTCCTATTTCTTAGCTTAAAAAGGTGACTGTCACAAATTATTATAGCTTATAAGTATGTGTTTTTTGGTACACAGAGTTTTCTGGATTTTTTTCTTTTATTTATTTTTTTAAAGATTTTATTTATTTGTTTGGGGGGGGAGGCACCAATGGGTAGGAAGAGGAAGAAGGAAAGAATCCCAAGCAGACTCCACATGAAGCCTGGAGCCTGAGGGGGCTCAATCCCAGGACCCTACCGTCAAAACCCAAGTGGAAACCACGAGTCAGATGCTTATCCAACTGAGCCACTCAGGTGCCCATGTTTTATTTATTTACTTTGTTTTGCTTACCTAGCTGCCAACATTCAAACGTTGGAAGATTTCACAGAAAAATCTGGATGTGTTCTTCACATATTTACAACAGGCTAGAACCCCACAGTAGCTGCCCCACTGAGATGGGACACAAGTCTCTTGTTGACCACAGTGACATTTCCAGCTCAGTGTACAAAAGCATATTCCTGCCTGGCTTCCAATGACAGCTGAGTTTGAATCACCTGCTTTAATTATTCCTCTATTTGCTCATACTCTGAAGCCGCAGTATTGTCTCTGCAACATCAATGTGTATTCCTTCCCTGTTTGTAGATGTTATATTTCTGGTTATGTTGATTTCATTTAAAATCATAGTGAAGAATATTCACTATTTCTTCAGCATATAAATCAGTTCATATGTCAATATTTCTAAAACTTGAGTTTTAGTACTTTCTTTGCTTCCATAAATTAGTATACTTTTAAAACAAATTTTAGTATTTGAAAAAAAAAAAGAAATATGGTTATTGTCTTCTGCCGCAGTATGCTTTATCTTAGAGCAAGAGACACTTAGTAAATTATGAGCACCTGACTAAAAAAAGTTTCTTGTGTACCGACTTTTTTCCTTTTAAAATTATATCTTACATTTGTTACAAAAAGGAAAGATTCAAAAGTTAGTGATCTTCTTTCAAATTATTGCCTAATAATTTGAATTTCATGTGATTTTATAAATTGAAAATAAAGTCATTTATAAGAACATTTAACATTTGACACATTTGACATTTAATATATAGTTACATATAATTATATGAAAGATTATATAGACAACAAATGAGTAGTCAACAAAGTGATTGGGGGGAGTGAATTTTTAAGAATAAAAAAAATGTTCAGAGACTCTGAATGTTAAAGTTGGGTCTGAAATAGAGAAGTTTAAGATAGTGAAGACTTTCTTTACTTATTTTCTCTAATTGATCATCATATTGTTTTGATCTCTACCTTTTCACCTTCATTCTAATTTCTACTATAATTGTCTTTGTAAACACTGATGTTTCAGTATTACTTTTCTTTCCATTTTGTTGGACTGTTCTAAGCTGGCTAACATTTTCTTGGCAGCTTGCTTTCAAAGTAAAGTGTTTCTTACTAATACAGTTACATTGTTTTGTTTTCAACTACATTGGTTTTCAAAATTTCCCATCTACTATGGGTTTACAAATCCTTTGAAGATAAGAACAGGTGACTTTGAATTAGGGCAAGGAAAAATTCCGTAAAACTAGGTGTTCTAAGACTGTGACCCAGAAGTTTTAAGCCCTACCTTTGAAAGCTGCTGGGGATCTTCTGAAAATTTTTAAGATAATTTGATGTAGATGATATTTTATATCAGGGCAAACACTAATCATAAAAGAGATAATGTTCATTTTTTTTCAAAGATTTACCTAAATAGAATGCTAGATATACCTCTAATATTCTGTATATAGGAGACACACGCGCGCGCGCACACACACACACACACACAAAATGTCATATAAGCAAATGACATTTATAAACATAAAAGTGCAAGTTAAAATGTCATATCATTTTTTTCCCCACCAGAACTGTTAAAAACTAAAAAAGTATGATAATGCACAATGTTAGTGAGGTTATAGTAAAACAGGTAGTCTTCTCTTGATCTAGAAGACAAATTGGTGTTACTAAATAACATTATCTACCAAATTGTTTTAATGTTTCATTTTTTTAACTCCACTTTTTTTTTTAAAGATTTTATTTATTTTATTTGACAGATAGAGATCACAAGTAGGCAGAGAGGCAGGCAGAGAGAGAGGGAGGAGGAAGCAGGCTCCCTGCTGAGCAGAGAGCCCGATGCGGGGCTCGATCCCAGAACCCTGGGATCATGACCTGAGCCGAAGGCAGAGGCTTTAACCCACTGAGCCACCCAGGCGCCCCTTTACTCCACTTTCTAAAAATTGATATTTGTAAACAAAAAATTTGGTGTTACTTACTAAATAACATTATTTACCAAATTGTTTTAATGTTTCATTTTTTTTACTCCACTTTCTAAAAATTGATATTACCAATGTAAATACACTTATGGGTAAAGACATAGGTATAAGAATGATTTTATAATAGTAACTGTCTAATAATCCAAAAATATCAAAAAAAAAAAAAAACAACTTAGAGTTCCTCAAATGGTCAAACAGTTCTCCTTTGGGCATATATCCAAGAGAAAAGAAAACATATGTCTACAAAAGACTGGTACATGAATGTTCACACCAGCATTATTTATAATAGCTCATAAGTAGAAACAGCTCAAATGTCCACCATCTGGTAAGCAGATAAGTAGATGTGGTATCCATGCAGTGGGTTTTAATTCAGCTATAAAGAAGAATAAAGTATTGATATCTGTTAAAACATGATAGAACTACAAAAACAATTTAGTGAAAGAAACCAGTCACAGAAGACCCCATATTGCATGATTCAATTAATGGAAAATGACCAGAATAGACAAATCTACAGAGACCAGAAGTAGATTATTGGCTGCCTATGGTAGGGGGAGGAGGGCAGGGTATAACGAGTGACTATTAATAGGTACAGCAATTATTTTTGTTCTAAAATTAGGTTATGATGATGCTTGCACAACTATAAAGTATGAATACCATTGAATTATATACCTTAAACTAGTGTATCTATTGAATTATATCTCAATAAAGTTTCTTTTTTTCAATAACCTAAATTTCCATCAATAAGAGACTGGTCAAATAAATTATGGTAAATCCAGTACATGAAGCACCCCACAGCTATGGAAAAAAAATTGATTGCCTTACTTGTCCCAATATAGAACAGTCTCTTTTTTAAATCAAGAAAGCAAAATACAGGGGGGCCTGGGTGGCTCAGTGGGTTAAAGCATCTGCCTTCGGCTCAGGTCATGATCCCAGGGCCCTAGGATTGAGCCCCACATCAGACTTTCTGCTCAGCAGGGAGCCTGCTTCTCTTCCTCTCTCTCTCTCTCTGCCTGCCTCTCTGCCTACTTGTGATCTCTGTCGGTCAAATAAATAAATAAAATCTTAAAAAAAAAAAAAGAAAGCAAAATACAGAATAATATATGCATCATGGTCTCATATACAGAATAATATATGCATCATGGTCTCATCTGTGTAAAAAAAAATGGAATATTCCTTGAAAGATGTACAGTTCTTGAAAGACTGCTAACAGTCATGTTTGGGGTAGAGACGGAGAGGCAGGATCTGGAATGTGAGATTTTCTTTTCAATATCCCTTCTTGTATTTTCTTAAATGATTTACCATGTATCTATTTCTCTTACAATAAACTGTCTTAAATTAACTTTTTTTTTTCTTAACAGGAAAAGAGTAAAAGAAAAGAAAGTCCAAATCAGTAAAATATTAAATGCCCAACTCTATACAATAGAGGTAAAGTTTTGGGTACATACAGCTATTGACTGTGGAGACCCACTCTCAGAAGTTCACTCTGTAACCGGGAAGAAAATAAATATAGATAGATAGATAAGTAGATTAATAGATTGATTAATTAATGTTGCGATTTTAAAGAAAATAAAATTAGTGCGAGAAACCACCTGTAAATGCTCTGTGTACGGATGGAGAGCTCTGTGAGCAGCCTTCGTACGCATGGGTGTTAACCTGTGGATGAGGCAGCGTGACCACACTGCATTTAGAAGGGCAGGTGGCCTTTCAGAAGCTTGCTTTCCACAGAACCGTCAGAGGTACAGCAATTAGCAGGTGGTTTCAGGCACAAATGGCAGTTTACAAAACTTTTTTTAAAGGGGCTGGAGTATGATTATCCTATCCCCTCTACACAGATGGAAACAAACATACCCTCAGAGGTTGAAGAAGAGCCTGTCCTGTATAGTACAGACATTAATGGTTGCAGATTCTAGGATAATTCATAATTCCTAACACCTGCTATGTGCCAGGCAGACCCGCATACAATTTCTCATTCTCATGGCCATCCTGTAAGTTAGGGATCCAGAGTCTCAGTGCAACAGGCAAGGAATAGAAACCCAAAGAAGCAAAATAAGGCCCCCTCGTGTACCACAGCTTAGTGCTAGTTGGGATCGGTGATCAAACACAAGTCTGAGTGATGCCAGCACAACTCTTCCTTCTGCCAAACCATTCCTCCTCCCATGATGAAAATTGTTTCCAGCGTGTTTAACAATCAGGAAAGTGAAAGTAGTGTTGGTTTGTTTGGGTACCTCATGGGATGGTTCTAAGGATTTAAAGTTAAACTTCCTGATTCTTTACCCATTCTGAGATATCCTAACAGAACAGTTAGGTGTAAAAGAACCAGGACTAGGCATGATTGGTTTGGGGAAAAGGTGTTTTGTTTCATTTCCAGTCAAGGGGGTTAGAATGCAGTGTTTTAATGATGCAGCCAGCTCAAGGAATAGATAAGAAGGCCATGAAGCATTACAGTGTGGTCAGGTGTTTTTACAAGTTGGGTGTATATGGCCACTTCACAGATGAGAAAATAAAGACTTGGAGAAATCAAGCAACTTACTCAACCCCAGATTGAGTAATAAGCAAGTGAAGGTTATCCTAAGTGCAGTGGAATCTGAACTCAAACGCACATCTCCCAAATCCTGTTCATTCTTCGTTCTGCCATGAAGTCATCCAAGCAAAATAAAGATACAGACATGGCCAATACAGACTTTTGTTCTAAGAAGTTTGTCTGTAAAGGGGAGGAGGAAAGGCAGCTGGTAATAGGATGGGGGCCAAGGGTAAGAAAGGATATTGTTGTGTCTCTTTGGAGTAGAGAACATTGACCATGTCTAAGACAAAACATGCTCCAGGAAGATGAAACACGCCATCCAGAGCACATAGTAAGTGCTTAAGAAATGATTTTGCTTGATGCGAGTGAAGGAGTTAATAGTTAACAGAGCAGGGTCCATAAGGAAGCCAACATTGTTGAGAACCAAGAATACCAGTTAGTAGGAGTAAGGAAGATCGACATTTCTCCAGAGAATCAGGGCGAGCAAGATAAAAGAACGTTTTAATAAGTTAGAATGAAGGGTAAGCAGGGAGGTCAAGTGGAGTGCTCTCCCTGTTCTCAGTAAAACAAAAGTTAAAGTTCTCTGTGGAGAAAGAGGAAGGCATGGGTGAGGTCCAGGAATGTGGGGAGTTTGAAACAACCGTTATGGTAAACGTGGTCAGATCTCAGTGATACTTGGTTCTGAGAGAGTTCATGTTCAGTTAGGTATAAATGAATGGGGGTCCCGTTAAGTGTGCACCTAGATTGTTGTATAGATTACCTCGTGCAGAGTTAAAGCCACAGATCACCTACCCAACCCCTCTTGAGCTTTGAGGGATAAGATCCATGGTAGATCAGTTTGGGGTGTTAAATCTCGATGCCCACTAAACTCCAAACTTGGTTTTTTTTTTTTTTTTTTCATTTCATTCATACCTTTTATGACTGCATTTCAAATGCCTCAGTTCCATTTCTTGAGACTTTTTTTCCTTGCTAGCCTGTGTCAGTGATCAACCTTTAATGGTCCATTTTCCACTAGCTCTTGAATGTCTACTTTCCTGCTACCTGGTTTTCAAAATCAAATTCCGATATAAATTATAAATTGAGCATCTAAAACACCCATAGTCAGTATATGTTTCAGAATTACTTTACTGTCTCCAGAGCTAGCTCTGCCCTACATGAAACTGAAAATAGTTGTACAAAATCCCACTAAAAGGAAAGGTATCAGTCAGAAAAGCTAGACTTACACTCAGATCTTTGGAAAGTATGTTAACATGTGCAACTTACCAATAATATCCATGTACTTTCCCTGAGGAGCATCAGAACGTAGCAGAAAGGGCGTAGACATCGCAAGAAAGTCAGCCAGAGTTGAGTCTCTATGCTTACAAAGTTTCTGAATGTGGGTAGTTTTCTAAACTATCCAATGGAAACTAGATAAGGATGTAAACCGCAGAGGGTTGTTGTAAGGATTAAAGAAGATTAAATATGTAAAGTGCCTAGAATGATGCCTGGCAGGAAAAAAAAAGGATTACTTAACATTGTTATCATTAATCCCAGAAATTTCCTATAGATTTAGTGTTTCTGTTTCTTCTTCATTTTAATTCAATATCCACCCCCTTCTTTCCATCACAGCAGACTAGATTGAGAATTCCAACTTTATTGTCTTTTAGCCTACTTTTTAGAGTCCAGATTGAGATTTTAAAGCCAATCATATTACATTAAGGTAAGTCTCCTGGGTGTTGTTTTTTTTTTCTTCTGGAAAACTAAGATTCTTTTCCTAGAATGATTTTGTGTACATACAAATATATTCCTTGAAGTATTTGAAAGTTGCTGGAGATTTTGCAAAGCAAAATATTTCACTGATAAATACTAGTGTAACATAGGAAGACCTTAGTGTATGTTCCCCCAAGCATGATGAGGAACAGAACCTGTCTCTCAGCTGTGCTTTCCCCAGCTCTGTCACTTCCTCAGGCAGACCAATCCCTGGTGGTGGTGAGACAGACACTGGCAATGCCACAGGGGGCTCCTTGGAGGTCCAAGTCCAGTGGGAAAGCAAGCACCCCCCTTTCTGGGTAGTTCAAGTTATTGAAACTAAAGAAAGGAGAATGGATGCCAGGGGAGCAGAACAGTGAGGGCCCGCCACAGATCCCCCATCAGAAAGTCTCATACGCCCATGTACAAATGAAAACGTACTACATGGGTTTTGGGGTGAGTCAGTTTTTAGTGTTTCTAGTTCATCGTTCCCCAAAACATGTCTGTAATTTCTCACCTCCAGGCCTTAGATGACTTTCATATGGTAACGCCCCTGGTTTGTCAAAATCTTTTCCATGGAAAGATAAGTCACAGATAGATGAGAAACATTTTTCTTGTTTAGACAATAGTTTATTAATTTCCACTCACAGTGGCTAATTCCCTGTGAGTACAGCTTTCAAACCATTGAGGAATCTACCAGACCGTATTATTTATAAATTAAAATAGGATGTCATTTTCATCTGTCAAATGACTAGGATTTTTAATGTGTGTTCTTTGATAACAGAGGCATTTCAAGTCAGTATGTATCAGCCCATTAGATAAATGGTGCAGGGGCACTAAATAAATCATCTAAAAACAACAGCAACAGCAACAAAAACCATGAACCTAGATCCAGGTCTCACACAACAAAATAAATTATTCATCATTTCTAAAAGTTAAATATAGAGACTGTCTTTTTTCCACTGTATATTTTTTCCTGTTTTGTCGAAGATTAATTGACCATAGAGTTGAGGGTCCATATCAGGGCTCTCTACTCTGTTCCACTGGTCTATGTGTCTGTTTTTATGCCAGTACCTTGCTGTCTTGGTGATCACTTTTTTGTAATAAAGCTTGAAATCAGGTAAGGTGATGCCGCCAGCTTTATTTTTGTTTTTCAACATTTCCTTAGCGATTCGGGGTCTCTTCTGATTCCATACAAATTTTAGGATTATTTGCTCCAGCTCTTTGAAGAATGCTGGTGGAATTTTGATCGGAATGGCATTAAAAGTATAGATTGCTCAAGGCAGTATAAAAAAAATGAGTCCTGGGGCACCTGGGTGGCTCAATGGGTTAAAGCCTCTGCCTTCTGCACAGGTCATGTTCTCAGGGTCCTGGGATGGAGCCCCCATTCAGGCTCTCTGCTCAGCAGGGAGCCTCCTTCTCTCCCCTTCTCTCTGCCTGCCTGTCTGCTTATTTGTGATCTGTCTGTCAAATAAATAAATAAAATCTTTAAAAATAATAATAATATAAAATAAATAAAAAATTTTAAAAATGAGTCCAAAAAGAAGTAGAAAATAATGTCAGGTTAATAACTATATGTTCTTAGGGAGCCTGGCTGGCTCAATCCGCAGAGTGTGCATCTCTTGATTTCAGGGTTGTGTGTTCCCACACATTAGGTATAGAAATTACCTGAAAATAAAATATTTTAAAAATAATAATAACAGGGCACCTGAGCGGCGCAGTCAGTTAAAAATCTGCCTTCAGGGCGCCTGGGTGGCTCAGTGGGTTAAGCCGCTGCCTTCGGCTCAGGTCATGATCTCAGGGTCCTGGAATCGAGTCCCGCATCGGGCTCTCTGCTCAGCGGGGAGCCTGCTTCCTCCTCTCTCTCTCTGCCTGCCTCTCTGCCTACTTGTAATCTCTCTCTGTCAAATAAAAAAATAAAATCTTTAAAAAAAAAAAAATCTGCCTTCAGCTCAGGTCATGATCCCAGGGTCCTGGAATGGAGCCCCACTTCTGTCTCCTTGCTCAGTGGGGAGTCTGCTTCTCCCTTTCCCTCTTCCCACCACTCCTCCTACTCTCTCTGTGTGTGTCAAATAAATAAATAAAAACTTTAAATAATAATGATGATGATGATGATGTGTTCTCAGAGTAAGGAAGACATTCCCAAACATAACTCTGGTGATAGGAACTATATATAAAAGAATTTATTCACTGAGTTAGAGAAAAAGTAGTAAGTCCTCTTTATCAAAACAGTTTAGCTGGGGCGCCTGGTGGCTCAGTGGGTTAAAGCCGCTGCCTTTGGCTGGGGTCGTGTTCCCAGGGTCCTGGGATTGAGCCCCGTGTCAGGCTCTCTGCTTAGCGGGGAGCCTGCTTCCCTCTCTCTCGCTCTCTCTCTCTGCCTGCCTCTCTGCCTACTTGTTATCTCTGTCTGTCAAATGAATAAATAAATAAAAATCTTTAAAAAAAAAAAAAAGTTTAGCTTACTGATGACAAAAATGAAATGGGAAGACTATTTCTAACATAAATGTAACCAGGTGGGAAATTTTATGTATCAGATTTGTGGAGGAACTAATTCTCCCTACCCCGAACCCCTGCCTCCAAAATAGCTGCCAAAAGAGAAGACTTGAGCAATTCCTCTGGCATTGATCTGGCAGGGGCCTCGCAAGTCAACCGTGCAGGGCCTGAGCACATTTTTAAAACTCTGTGCTAGTGAGAGGACAGGAATAGTAAGAAGAGAACAGGAAGAGAGAGGGTGATGTTTTTGTTGGTGGTGGTGGTTGTTTCCTTTTTTAATTTAAATTTAATTAATTAACATATAATGTATTATTGGTTCAGAGGCACAGGCCTGTGATTCATCTGTCTTATATAACACCCAGTGCTCATCACATTAAGGGGCCTTCCTTAATGCCCCTCCCCCAGTTACCTTATCTTCCACCCACCTCCCCTCCAGCAACTCTCAGTTTGTTTCCTATGATTAAGAGTCTCTTTATCGTATATCCCTAAGAGAGAGAATATTTTTAATAATTACCAAAATGAAAACTTTGGAAAAAGGCAGAACTATCTGGAAGGAATTAAGAAGCTTTTGTAAGTATCATTTAAAACCCTGCCACTGGCCCTTTAAGATAACTTAGAGTCAAGTACTCTATTTCCTTCAACTCTTCGGAAGATTTTGGGTTTTATTGGTTGAGGCATGGAATGGTTTTTGTTTTGTTTTGTGTTTTTTGTTTTTTGTTTTTTTCTTTTCATTGTTGGAGGGGTTTTTTGGTGTGAACAGCCAGAAGCAGAAGCCAAAGCAGCCCAATTACTGCATTTAGTTTGTCCATGTAAGTGGCAAAAAGATGAATACCCTTAATAAAGATGTTCTATTAACCGCTACGAAAAGGCAAACAGGTGAGGGATTTGAATAGATAATACAATTAAAGCAAAACATAGTTATGAAGATGAAAAAATGGACCTCAGTGGTGCTCAGAAACATGTGAAATTAAGACAAAATGTTTTTTTCAAGAGTGCATCCCCTTTTCCTCTCAAAAAAATTGCCCCCAAATTAGGAGGACAAAAAAAAAGCAAACTTCCTATTTAGGGAAACTAGGCAGCACACATAATTCCAATGCTCAGTGTATAAAATCAGAAAGGATCAAAGCAAAGCCAGGAGATACAGAGACATTCTCTTCATGAGACAGCCAAAAGAACCTATGAATTTTTTAGATACAAACAATGGCATGCTGGTAAATTTTGAAATAGTTCTCTAAGGCAAACTCTGTGTATGTGTGTTATGTGTGTATCCATCCATACGTGTAATAAATTTTACTGATATAAAAGATGCACAGAATAATATATAAAGAAGAATAGGCCAAACAATACTCTTTATTGAAAACTTCACAGAGCCAACTGTTATTTTTGCCAATGTCTTGTACCTATAGCCAACCTGTGGCTGCAGTTAAGGAATGAGTGTAGTTCCAACCTGAGTGTTGATTACAATTTTCATTTATGTTAACAAGATGAATGTAAAACAAAAAAGATATTAGTCAGAACATCACTTATTTGCCAGTGATGTGAGTAAGTATTTTGCTGAGTTGTGTGATAGCTTTCAGATACTAGAAAATATTTCCTGAATGTTTTATGCCATTCACCATGTAATAGTTACAGGAAAAACACACTTTTAAATTTAATCTGCATTATAAGCATTTTCTCCATCACTTTCTTAAATCTAACAATCAACAAAACAATAAAGCTGAGATTTGTAGTTCTTGTCTATTTCCAGGAGCTAAAGACTCCCATTACGCCCAAGTTCAATATAGCATAGTGAGGTCACAGAATGGAGAGCAAGGAAAAGATGCCAACAGTATACCATTACACAGTCTTTCTACCATTTATAGCACTTCTTACAATTTTATATGTATTTTACTTACTTTGGGGGTTTTTTTTTGTTTGTTTGTTTTTTAAGATTTTATTTATTTATTTATTTGATAGACAGAGATCACAAGTAGGCAGAGAGGCAAGCAGAGAGGGGGACGAGGAGCAAACTTCCTGCTCAGCAGAGAGCCAGATGCAGGGCTCTATCCCAGGACCTGGGATCACAACCTGAGCCGAAGGCAGAAGCTCAACCCACTGAGCCACCCAGGCGCCCCTACTTACATGTTTTTGATTTTTAATCTATCTCTCCCAAGTCCGTAAGAGCAGAAATCTGTGTCTGTTTTTTCTCTATTGTATCCTAGTGTCTAGAACAGGACACATAAAGTAAGCATTCAATAAATATTTGTTGAATTAAAAAATAAAATGTTTAACTTACTCCATCCCAGGTACTGTCCTAAATGTTTTACATGTGTTAAGTCTAAAGTCCTCACCGCAGTCCTATGAGGGAGCGCCATTATGATCTTGATTTTCCAAATGAAACCAGAAGTGACATATCCAAGTCACCCAGCAGATAGGTGGTGGAGCCAGGATTTAAACTCAGGCATTTTGGCCCCAGATCTTGGACTCTTTATCACAGTGCATTCTCTCAATATATCAGAGACCTGATGCTGGCAATAAGAAGCCTCAGAATGTCAGATGCGTGGCAGACCTTATAAGCAACGAGGTCACATTAAAGCACATGGACTGAGATGGTATACTGGAACCACTTCATTATCTGACAGGTTTGGTGTTGTAGAAAATGCTCATTTTACATTTTACAGCACTATTGGAAATTGTGGAAGTAAGAGTTCCAATGAAAAATCTTTGCAAATGACAAAATAAGGCAATTATTAACTCCAGGAAAGCAATAAGTTGAATAAGAAAGGAAATATAATCATAGTACACTGCTTGATTCAACAAAAAATAATATTTACCAAGTCATGATAGTGAAAACAATGAACATGGATTTAGTCCAAAAAAAAAAGGTTATGCTTTTGCTACATTGGAAAAGGAAGGGAAGAGGGCAAAAATCTAAATTTACCAAATATAAAATCAATAATTTTTAAGCAGTAGCTATAATTACATGTGTGTGTATGTATATAAAGGTAAATGCAAAAGAAACATCTAAAATGTTGGAAGTTTTTGGTATTTGATATTGATATTTTGATAAAAATGAAATTAAAACAAAAGGTAGAATTTTTCCATAATATTGTGAAAAATCCAAAGTATAATAATGCTGATGTTAGCAAAAATATGTGAAAATCATTCTCATACACTAACTGATGGAGCTGTCAGTTGATGTCTCTCTGTAAGACAATTTGATATTTTGTATCAAAAGCCTTAAAAAATGTTGTTTGACCCAGCGTTTTCACTTAGTTGAATTCATTCTAAGAAAAAACTTTAAATATGTGCAAAGACTAAGACATTTCTTATTATAGCAAAAAGGAAAGGAATTAATACAAATATCCAATATTAGAGCCGTAACAGTTTGGTTGTTTTTTTTTTTAAATCATGGTGGAGCTGCCTAAAAAAAAATTGTCCCATTACTCAAAACTATATTGTAATTAGATTAACACAGAATGATATTTATGATACTCAGAAAAATAAAAATACTAGTAACAAAATAGCAAATTTTACTCTCCTGTTATAAAAGTATATGTTTGCACTAAAATGTTTTAAAGTACATGTAATTCAGGGGTGCCTGGGTGGCTCAATGGGTTAAAGCCTCTGCCTTCGGCTCAGGTCATGATCCCAGAATCCTGGGATCCAGCCCCGCATTGGGCTCTCTGCTCTGCAGAGAGCCTGCTTACCCCCCCCCCCGCCTCTCTCTCTGCCTACTTGTGATCTCTCTCTGTCAAATAAATAAATAAAAATCTTAAAAAATTAAAACAAAAAGTACCTGTAATTCAGTAGCTTTTGCTGGGTGATGGGATTATGGGTGATGTGTATTTAGTTTTGTTTATCTTTGTATTATAATCTCTGCTATATATATGATTTATTTGTGAGGTTGTTTAATACATTTCAATGTTTAGAAATCATACCTGAAACAACATCTTCTCATTAATGATTCAAGGAAATCATTGAAAACAAGTAGGAATGCATTACCTATGAGAGAAGACACCTCATTTGTCTAAAATAATGAGTCCAATGAAACATCGTCTACATTTTTAAAATCATAAAGAATGTAGTATTAAAGTTGATGTAGACTTCTTCACAAAATCCAGAATATTAAAACTATGGTTTACAAAAGCTTAGAAAAAGTAAAAGAAATTCTTCTTTTTTTTCACTAAGCAATTTTTCACCCATATACTCTACACTTAGATTTAACCATTGTTAAGGTTTTTCTTAACAAGAGAAGAGAAATTCCTTTTAATAGTGGGAATTAAAGATATTATCTACCTCAAAAAAGGGAATATTTATCAACATTACTAATCATCATGGAAATGCAAATCAAAAGCACAATGAGATATCACCTCACACATGTTAGGGTATCCATTATCAAAAGACAAGAGATAGCAAATGCCTGAAAGTGGAGAAAAGGAAACACTGTATACACTGTTGGGAATGGAAACTGCCACAGCCACTATGGAAAACAGTATAGACTTTTCTCAATAAACTTTCAGTTTATTATTACCATATTACCATATGATCCAGTAATCCCACTTCTGTATAGATATCTAAAAGCAACAAAACAATTATTCAAGGGGATATCTCTACTCACATATTTATAACAATATTATTCACAATAGCCAAGGAATGGATATGACCTAAGGGTCCATCAACAATAAAGAAAATGTAGTAGATATATATAAAATGGACCATTATTCAGCCTTACAAAAGAAGGAAGTCATGTCATTTTTGACAATATGGATGCATCTGAGGGCATTATGCCAGTGGAAAAAAACCAGAAAGCCAGAGAAAGAAAAAAAAAAAAAAAAAAAAAGCATGATTCAATGATGTGTATAATCAAAAAAAAAAAAAAAAAGTCCAACTTATAGAAACAAAGAGTAGAAAGGTGGTTATCAGAGACTAGGGTGAAGAAAATAAGAAGAGGTTGATCAAAGGGTATAAACTTTCAGTTATAAGATGTATAAGATCTGAAGATCTAAAGTAAAACATGGTGACTATAGTTAATACTGTATTGTAAAGGGGCACCTGGGTGACTCCGTCGTTAATCATCTGCCTTCAGCTCAGGTCATGATCCCAGTGTCCTGGGATCAAGCTGTGTTGGGCTCCCTGCTCAGCGGGAGGCCTGCTTCTCCCTCTCTCACTCTCCCTGCTTGTGTTCTCTCTCTTGCTGTGTCTCTTCCTGTCAAATAAATAAATTCTTAAAAAAAAAAACTGTATTGTATAGCTGAAATTTGTTGAGCGACTAGAACTAGAACCCTCTGGCCCTCAAAAAGATAAATATGTGAGATGGATGGGTATGTTGATTAACTCAGTGGAGGGAAAACCTTTCTTTCTCTCTCTCTCTCTCTCTCTATATATATAATATATTATATCAAATCATTGTATTATATACTTGTTTTATAATTTTGTTTGTCAATTATCCCTCAATAAATCTGAAAAAAATAAAACATTTTAAATGTCATGTTCTATGATACTTAGAATATTAGACTCTTTAAAACATTAATTTAACTTAGGATGAATCTCTTACATTTTTATATTTAAGATCTTCATTTCCACATATTTGGAATAGCCAGCTCTTGTATTTTAAAGATTTATCTTAATTCATGGTATTTTTTTGCTCTGCTTCTTAGGTACCGGCCAAGGCCAGACGTCTTACTCCACTGCTTCCCTACCACCGCCGCCACCACCCCATCCAGCCAGCCAACCGCCTTTGCCAACGTCTCACCCAACACAGCCGCCAGTCCCAAGTCTACCTCCCAGAAACATTAAACCTCCCTTAGATCTAAAGTAAGCAAAGATTATCTTGCCATTTCTTTGCCAGTCTCTTCCCATAGATTTTCACACTATGCTTGGCTGAACGCTGGAGTTTCATGGTAAACTGCTGGGGCCACAAATGTGGGCAGATGGAAGGAGAAGGAATGTCTGGGCAGGCTGCTCTCAAACCCCATATCCTTGAGCAACTATTGTTTAACTGTTTTTACAATGGTTTTTCCCCTGGAAGTTCATCTGAAGAAAATTTCCACTGCCTTTTTAAAATCTTGAAGCATTCTTAAGGTTAGTACTGCAATCATCTCTTCCACCATCACCATCACTGCCACCACCACCACTTCCATTATCATAATCATCACCACCACCATCATCGCCACCACTACCATCATTGTCATCACCACTACTATTGTCATCATCGTCACCAACACCAACACAATCATCACCACCATCACCACCATTATCATCATCTGTCATCAACATCACTGCCACGACCTTCACCACCACCACTACCATTATCATAATCATCACCACCACCATCATCGCCACCACTACCATCATTGTCATCACCACTACTATTATCATCATCGTCACCAACATCAACACAGTCATCACCACCATCACCACCATTATCATCACCTGTCATCAACATCACTGCCACGACCTTCACCCCCGTCACTACCATTATCATAATCATCACCACCACCACCATCGCCACCACTACCATCATTGTCATCACCACTACTATTATCATCATCGTCACCAACATCAACACAGTCATCACCACCACCACCAGCATTATCATCATCTGTCATCAACATCACTGCCACGACCTTCACCCCCGTCACTACCATTATCATAATCATCATCACCACCACCATCCTCACTGCCATCACTACCATCCCCATCAAAATCATCATCACCACCATCACCACCACCACCACCATTATCATCATCAAGAGCACCATCATCATTATTACCACGACCACCATCATCACCACCACCATATTTTACTGACTACTTATGACAGGCTGGAACTTTACATAGATAAGTAAAAAATGTTTTCATCACTTCACAGATGAAGAGATGGGAATTTACAGTGACTTCTCCACAATTATACAAGAATGTAGAGTTGAAATTTGGGGCAATGTCAGTCTATGTCCAAAGCAAATGTGTGCTTTTAACTACTCTGCTAAATAACCTCCTTGAGTAAAAAATGCAGGTTTTCTCTCAATCTTCAGACTTTTGGCTGTGTGTTAAAAAACTAGGAAACTTTTATTCAAGCCCACTCTTGTTTTTCTTATATGGTGCTTTTTAGAAATGTCAAAACTATTTGGGTTGTTATGCATGGGCTCTTTATCCATGATTTACCAGAACAGCTGGTTTAGGAAAAAGCAGACAGAAGATTGGAAAAGAATAAATGTCATTTTAAAAAGACATTGGATAATGGCAAGTATAGATTCTTACAGCAAGTTAGACTAGGTCTTCCCTTTCTTCTTTTAGAAAATTGCTTTGCATGATTCTTCTTTACCACAAATAGGATACCCTATTTGTGGATATAAGCAATATCCCAAAATATTTAGCTGCAGTTTATTTTTCCTCTACTTCAATCCCCTAACAGACTGATGTTCTTTACATTTAAGTACTTCATATCCATAATCAATATAAGAGAATCTGTTAATAACAATATCTTTACATTGAAAGTACTTCATATCCATAACCTATATAGTAGAATCTATTAATATCAAAACCTGGTTGACAGCTTTATTTTATTGATCATGATTACAGTTTAGAGCAAGTGTCGAAAATACATGTGTCATGGGTAGTCACCACTGTGTTTCACTTTCTGTGTTTATTTGAGGTATAAAGGCAGTAAACTAGAAAATGTTAGAGCAGCTTTGGGGCTATTACCTTGTTTGTGGCCTGCATCCCACCTTTATGTTAACTGTGTGCCCTTCCAGGCATTTGATTTTATGAATTCTAATTGAAAGACTCTAATACCCCATGATATCTTGCTACCAAATAAGAGCTTAGGCCATCTGCTTACTAACAGGTAAGTGCTAAATAAATATTTGCTTAGTTAAAATAATTAAGTAACATGTGTTCTTATATACACTTGACTTCTATAAACTGTTTTTGCTTTCACATGTATTAGATTTTGTTTCTTTTCCCTAATTTTCTCCTAGTCTGATAAATTTAACCCACCAGATCATGGTCTTAGTACTTTTGAATTTTATTATGTGACCCTATCCAAGCTACTGCCTTCTGTCTTATATGATTCTAGTGAGAGATTTTAATAAATACTCTGAGCATGAATCCCTGAAAATTTATAAGACATAAAGACTGATCATTGTTTGATTGAAGAAACTGTAGAGAGGAGGAGTGTTTGGCACTATTCTTGCTGTATGAGAAGTCCCCAAGACCACCATATGTTTGTGGATTCATTTAAAGGATGCACGGGACCCAGTGTTTAGTTACCATGGCTAAGATTTATCACAGTGACACTGTCCTTCTATGCCTAGAAGGGAGACACTGAGAATGTTCCTTTCTCTGGCTCTGGAAATGTGTAATGTTGCTTCCCAGGGAAGCCCTGTAGGGGGGCTTGTTCAAGTTTTTATTGAGAGTTGGTCACATAAGCATCTTCAGGGTAACCACTACCAAAATACCAGACTTCTAGAAGGAAAGCAGGTTTTCACCACAAGTTGTGTGGTTTATACAGTCTAGGGCACAGCAAGGCATTCTTATCAATTAGTCAACTTTAAATCAGTGTAGGGAATTTTTTAGAAGTGGAGTTCTCAGATGTAAACCAAGGGCAAACTTAGTGTCAGAGTCTTCTAAAATTAGCACCTTAGGCCTACTGTATTATCCCTTTTCTGCCAGCCTACTCCCCAAAATCCATTACGATATGGTGGGAAATAAAAAAATTTTAGATGGAGGAAAGAATTTCAAGAACAGATGTATAACCTGTAATACACATTCATAAGGATGCTGGTGAATTTCTCAGCTTTTCAGTGAATTGTTGCAAAGTTGAAAAGGGTCTTCCAACCAGCTAGGCCCAAACTCTTACTTGTAACATTATTTTATCAGAAAGTGGCAAAATCCACCAATTGTAATACACTTTACCTCATCCCTATTTCCATCTTATTAAGGACTCATAATTAGAAAGTCAGATTCCCCTAAGAGTTCCTGACTCTACAAAATGCATAAACTCTCAGAAGAACATAAAAAGATACAAGAGTCTTCTTGAATTTTATATTGCGTAGATGATAATTACAGAATCTGAAAGTCAATTGTCTGATGGAAAGAAAAGAGGGAATGAAAGCTAAGGGACATCTACAATTTTTTTTTTAAGTAAAAATGTGGTGTATAGTGAAAGACTTTCAGTCTCCCATCAGAAAACTCAAGTAAATTCCAAAATGAAGAAATAGCTAGATTAGAAACTTTATCCCAAGTAGGGGAAGCCATGTAAGACACAAAAAAGGAACAAGAGCAAAATAACTCGTTATTCAGGCTCAAAAGTTTATATTTCATGTGAGAGGGAAATTTATGGAGTAAACTTTAAGCACAATTGTGAGATATGGGTGTTCCTATGTTTATCCTCATGCCGTCACCCTTCAAAACACATGCATGGGTGTTTTCCACATGCTCCCTTTGCCAACTTGCAAATGCCTTTCCTCCCCTCTCTGGTCAGAGGCTACTCTCAGATAGAGCTCTACTAGATTTTTTTTTTTTTTTTTTTACATTCACTCAAGAATTATGTTTTTGAGCCACTACTTTGTGTTGTTGTAGTAGTAGTTCACGAAGTATCAGTGAACAAAATAAAGATCCTTGCCCACCTAAAACAGGGAGCAAGAGACCCAATGAATAAAAATAATAAACAGGTGAAGAAGAGAGTGTGGTGGGAAATACTAAGTAGGAGAAAAGAGGGCAGAGTTAGGTGATGTAGTAGGAGGGTGGGGTTGGGGATAGGGTGTTGCAGCTTTAAGAAAGGGGAGGGCAACTCCCTTTATAGGCAGTTATACTTAAGAAGACTCACGGAAGTGAGGGAGTTAAGGTTGCAGGTGTCTTAAGCAAGACCATTGGGGCAGAGAGAACAGACAGAACAAATGCCTAGAATGTTCAAGGACTAGGAATGGGGTAACAGCTACCAGAGTAGAGTGAGCAAGGGAAGGAATAGCAGGAAAAGATTCAGCTCACACAGGGTCTTGCCGGTCATCGTCGAGACTGTGACTCCTCAGTGAAATGGTAGCCACTAAAAAAAGGTTGAGCACAGCAGCAATGTTATGACTTATGTTTTATTGAGATCACCTTAACAGCTACATAAAAGAGACAGCAGGCAAATATTGAAACAGGGAAACTAGTCAGGGAGATAACGCAGAAATGCAAGCATGGTATACAGGTGGCTCTAACCAAGATGGTGGCAGTGGAGGTGGAGAGAAGCATCCAGACTCTGAATATACTTTGAAGGTAGGGACAACAGAATTTGGATTTGAGGTATGAAGAGAAACAGAGATCAAAGATGGCTCCAGGGCTTCTGACTTGAGCGACTATAACATAAGGATGATGTTTCCTTCAACTGAAATGGGAGAGGATGACGGTGAGCAAATTTGGGGCTAGAGAAGATCAGGAAGACCTGGCTATGTTAAGCCTGAGATGTCTTTTAAACATCTAAGTGGAGATATTGAGGCAGCAATTGGGTATCAGGAGTGAAGAGTCTGGGAGAGAGTTCTGGTTTTAACATATGAATTTGGGAGTCAGAGGCCTCTATTCTCCACTTAGAATCACGAAACTATTACAATCACCAAGCAAGTGAGTATAACTAGAAAGAAGAACCAAGCCCTGGGGTACTCCAACTCTACGAGGCCTGGGAGAAGAAAAATGAACAAAGGAGAGTAAAAAGGAACAAGCAATAAAATAGGAAGAAAATAAGAGCGCGATGTCCTGGAAGCCAAGGAAAGATCGTATTCCCCAGGAAAATGTAGTGATAACTGTGTCCGATGCGACTGAAGGCCAGATAAAAGGGATCATGAGGGTGGTCATGTGGAGGTCATGGGGGTGAGAATTCCTGGGCTTGGGAAGTAAGCCTGACTGAAACAGTGTTAGAGGAGCAGGAAGTGAGAAGAACGGGAAAAAGTGATTATAGACAACTCTTCCGAGGAGAAGTGGGGGCAGTAACTAGGGGAAAAATGGAATAGAGATTTTGTTTTTTTAAAGACGGAAGAAATAACACTATGTTTGTATGCCGGGGAGAGAAACCCAGTGAAGAAGGGAAAATTCTAATGGTGGTGGGGGAGAATTCCTGCAAGAAGGACTAGAGTGAGTGGGAAGTCGTGTTCAGGTGCGGGACTGGCTTCCCAAAAGAATAAATAACTGAAAGTTTTACAGTCTTCCTGAGGGTGTAGAGTCTGTATTGCTTGTGGCAAGAAAGTGAATTTTTAATTGGTATCAGGGAAGGAATTTCAGGAGATAGGGTGGCCTCCCCAGAAGTCAGATGTAATGACATCATTCAGATCAAGATGCCTTAAGAAGGTAAAAGGTTGGAGGCCGAGGAGAATTAGAAATAATAACCGTCTTAAAATAAAGTGGCTGAGGCCAGAGTTCTTTTATTTTAAATTGTACTGGTTCCCCACCTAGTGGTCAGAAGTCACTAGTTACGTTTTCTGCTGTGTTACTCAGACATCAGACATCGGAAGAGAAACTGAAACGCGTCGAAGAGTTTATCACTATTAGTGTTGAGATCAACATCCTTCTCTGTGTAACACGTTTCTTGGCACCACCTTTAAAAATTAATTGTAATTTTAACCATATAACTGATTTTTCAAAGGAAAACAGAACCAATGGTTGAATATTTTGGTGTATGAAACAAACTCCATGGTTATTAATAGTAACGAGACAGGAAAAGTGAAGTAATAAGAAATAATAAATACTGGGAAATGACTAAGGTTGGAAAAGGGAAAAGTGGAACAGTTCTTACCATGAGGTCATTCACAATCAGCTTCAGATTCTGGGGGGGCTCTCAAATTAGTGGAAAAGTAAGAATTAACCATTATAATGCTCTTATTCATTAGAAATGCTTACCATTGTCTGGAATTTGAGACCTGCCCTATCTGATGCGCACTCCTGAGTGGCCTTACCTAACTCCATTTGGAAAAACATTGGCTGAAACGAGCTTTATAGGTCCTCCTGCATTCAATACAGGAAGACATGTTCCCGAGAAAAGTTCACAGAAAAGTCATAAGATTGTATTCTCAGCAACAGCAGGTATAAAACCAAGTTTCATGGGACGCTTAGATCCGCCCTTCTACTTTAATTTTTTTAAATTCTTTTTAAAGATTTTATTTATTTATTTGCCAGAGAGAGAGAGCACAGGCAGGCCAAATGGCAGCAGAGGCAGAGAGAGAAGCAGGCTCCCTGCCAAGCAAGGAGCCTGATGTAGGACTCGATTCCAGGATTCTGGAATCATGACCTGAGCCGAAGGCAGCTGCTTAACTAACTGAGCCACCCAGGCATCCCCGCCCTTCTTCTTTATAAAACAAAAACAAAATACAACCCCGACAGTTAAAGTTATAAATAACAAAGAAGATATAAAGGTCAACAGCTTTACATCCTAAAAAGTCAGGAAACAGAGCTCTAATAGCTTTCTAAAAATGGCAGTCGTAATATTGAGTTGAGTTCGCCTTCCCTATGTAATTCTGCACACCACCGTGTAAAAACAAAGAACTGGTGAAAAGTCCTCCTAAGCAGGCACCCTGTTCTCACAACTAATAAGCTTCTTTTTCTTCTCCTTGACCTGCTCCCTCTGCTTAGGTCTGTGTGAAGCGTGATTGGTTTCATAGCTTGCCTATATCTTTTTCTCAATGCCTACAACACATTTTTGTTTTTTTTTAATAACTGCTGACAGTTTAATCTCAGTTTATCATGACGCTCACCTATTTCTCTTCCTCATGTTTTCCCTGTTATTCTTCACTATCATTCCTACACCACCTCATATTTATTGAATGTTTTCATGTTATATATGGTGAATTCGGAGTTTTAAAAGTAAACTAAGATTTATATGCTCTCATGTTGTGTCCATGAATCAATGTATGCATGTGAACATTATCTACAAGCAATAAATTTTTTTATAAACATGCAACCACATATGTATGTATGTGCTATGCAGATAGTCTCTATTCTGCAATTATTTTTTACTCTTTCAAGTGTTTTAGGAAGTAGGGGCGCCTGGACGGCTCAGTGGGTTAAGCCTCTGCCTTCAGCTCAGGTCATGATCTCAGGTTCCTGAGATCAAACCCTGCATCAGGCTCTTTGCTCAGGGGGAGCCTGCTTCTCTCCCTCTCTCTCTCTCTCTCTCTGCCTACCTCTCTGCCTACTTGTGATCTCTCTCTGTCAAATAAATAAATAAAATCTTTTTTTTAAAAAAAAAAAAGTGTTTTAGGAAGTAAACTACAAGTCTGGTAGTCTTTTTGACTAACATTCTTTTCAAAAATGACCATAAACAAGTCACTTCAGTAACAAACGTTAATTTAGTTTCTTATGCTGGGACATAATTAATTCATCAAAAAAAAAATCAAAGCCCTATACATGACTAGAATTATCCTAATAGCTTTCTAAAAATGACAGTCATAATAACAAATTAACTAACAAAGTGACAGTCTCTTTCTCATAGTCTCGTAGTAGGAAAGGAGCCCTGTGAGCAATTACTCTGTAATTACAGTGATACTGAATAATCACTATAATGGAGCAAACTATGACACATAGAAGCAGCAACTGCGTGGGCCTGGGGCGTTGGAGATGACTTCACAGAGAACGGAGTGTTTCAGGAGAGACTTAAAGATTAAGAAGGGTCACAAACGGGATGTGATCGGGAGAAAGATGATTCTAGGAAAGGAAAACACAGTGGGCTAGACATGGAGGAGGAAGAAACAGAGTGTTCAGGGAGTGAGTCAATATTAATATGTGAAAAAAAGATGATACCAAAAAATGATATAAGAGGATATAGGAATGGATAAGGAAGATGTGGTCCATATACACTATGGAGTATTATGCCTCCATCTTCAGAAAGGACGAATACCCAACTTTTGTAGCAACATGGACGGGACTGGAAGAGATTTTGCTGAGTGAAATCAGTCAAGCAGAGAGAGTCAAGTATCATATGGTTTCACTTATTTGTGGAGCATAACAAATAGCATGGAGGGCATGGGGAGTTGGAGAGGAGAAGGGAGTTGGGGGAAATTGGAAAGGGAGGTGAACCATAAGAGACTATGGACTCTGAAAAACAATCTGAGGGGTTTGAAGTGGTGAGGGGGTGGGAGGTTGGGGTACCAGGTGGTGGGTATTCTAGAGGGGAAAAAAAAGAGGATATACAAAAAATAAAACTGTAAAAGAACAGGACTGAGGGGTGCCTGGGTGGCTTGGTTGGTTAAGTATCTGCCTTCGGCTCAGGTCAGAGTCCTGGGGTTGAGTCCAGCATCGGGCTCCTTGCTCAGGGAGGAGCCTGCTTCTCCCTTTGCTTGCTTATGCTCTCTTTCTCCCTCCCTCCCTCTCTCTCTCTGACAAATAAATAAATAAAATCTTTAAAAAAAAAATGAATAGGACTGGTCATAAGAACCTTGCATACCGTGAAACAGGCTGTGCATTTTGTTCTGTAGGATATCAGTTTATTTGACATCTAAGGTTTTGTGTTTTTAATTAATATGTAATTTATTTAAGTTAGTAATGCAGAGGCCTAATTTATTTTAAGTATGTAAATTCACAAAACTTGCTATCTTACTTATACATCTATTAATTTTTATTGAAATAAGAATAATTATTGTCAGTGGAATCTTTGATTAATGATGGGACAATATTCAGGTTAAATTCTTTTAAATGGATAGTTACATTTAAAAATTTAGTTTTAATTACCCCTTCCATATTTTACATTGCCTCTGTAAATCTACATGCTGAATTTTTTAAGCATTTCATAAAGGTGACTGAACAGTAACTGTGCTAAGCAAAATCTTCCCCAAAACTTAAATGAGTCATAAATCTATCAAAGCATGTCCAGTTCTCTTAAATATTCCAATTGTATTTTCAATGAGATTCTTCTTATACCTCTTAAGAAGCACATTTATTTTGAAAAATTTTATTAAAGTCAGAAAGAATAGTGTAATGAACCTCCATGTCCTCTGCACAAACTTCAACAATTATAAACTTATCGCCAGTCTTGTTTCATCAATACCCCCACACACATCCCTCTTTCATATTATTTTCATACTAAAAAACACATAATTCTATTCATGAATGTTTTAGTAGGTATTCCTAAAAATTAGATTCTATATATTAATATAAAACTCAAGTCAAATTTTCTATTGTCAATGTTCAAATTTTCAATTGTCTCTTTTTTTAAAGTTTGTTTGAATAAGAATCCATATAAGGTCTATACATTTTCATTGGCTTATACATCTGCAACTCTCTTTCAAGCTATAACTTTACCCTCTCACTTTATTTATTTATTTGCTTATTGCAATTTATTTGTGGAAGAAATCAAGTTGTTTGTGGGCCTTATAGTTAACCACAGCCTGGACTTTGCTGAGTGCTTCCCTATAGTGCAGCTGTGTGTTCCTCTTTCTCTGTATTTCCTGTAAATTGGTAGTTGGAGGTAGAGGTGACTTAACCAAATTTAGTTCTAATTGTTTTGGTAAGACTACTTCCTAGGTGATGGTATATTCTTTTATCAGAAGTCTGTAATGTCAGGTTGAATCTCCTTTTTTGATGTGAAGAGCCTTTGAGTCTCAACATTAACACAGAGAATACATACTTTTCAACTAAACCAAAAAGTCTAACAAATTTTGAATTAGTTTGACATATCTAACTGAATATTTGCTAATGTAACACATCTCTTAAATATTATAAATACCTAAAATATTTAACATAAATATACTCTCCCAATGATGGTAAAACTTTTTTCACAAATTTTTGAACCATGGGTTTGACTTCATCATTTCTATATTTAACTCCGAATCTCTCAAGGATTAAAAAGATTTACTAAGGAATTTAAGTGTCTTTTTCTCACCAAGCTAATGAGTTGATTAATTGAGCTTTTACACTTACCTAAATTAAAAGCTAAAGCATATATAGGTTAAATTTTAACATTTCAAATTTGTTTAGAAATAAGTTTATTGGGTCAACAATTGATGACCGCATATGCTTACCATTCCAGATGGAGACTGAAATATGTATGTCTATGACAGTTCTTCATGAGCCACAAGTGTACCCACTGAGGGTTTTTTTGTATTTTGTTTGGTTTTTGGTTTTGGGGTTTTTTTTTTTTTTTTTTTAGTCTAAGGAATAACAAGGCACTTCCAGCCTACATTCTTCAAATAGGGTTAATTTTGCAACCAATATCTCTTGGGTTTAAGTAACAATCTTTCCTAATTCTTTAAGTGACTTGAATAGTGAACATGAGAGTGACATAATCATATTTTGCACAAGAGAGATCACTTTTAACAGCAATATGGAGAAGGGATTGTAAGGGTGGAGAAGAAGGAGAACAATGCTCATCACTAGAAGATGGGGCAGATGGCTACTGCAAGAGTCTATGTTAGTGATGCTATAATTCTGTCCTTGTATCTATCAGGAAAGAGGAGAGTGATGGAGGGAGGAAGTGAATTATAGGAGACATTAAATATATGGAACTGACAGCATGATTAATTTAATGTGGAACTGAAGAAGAATGAGAAGCAAGGATGACTTTGAGGCTTAGGTGGATATGGAACTGTGGTATCATTCACTAAGATAAGAAACTTAATTGGAAAAACGTGTTTACACTTGGATAAAAGAAGGAAGCCTCAGTTTCTGTGATATTAATATAGAACTGGTTATGGGACATTCAAGTAAAGATGTGTATATATGAATCTGAAACTCAGAAGAGAGGCCTGCACTGGAGGTGTCAATGGAAATCCCAAGACTAAGAGGAAACTGAAACTGTGGGCATATATGAGACCATTCGGGGACAGATATAGATTGGAAAAAAGAAGGCAACCCAAGACCAGAACACAAAGGAACATCATCACTTAAAGGAGCAGTCAAAGGGAGATAAGCCCACCAAGGAAATTGTGGGATGGTAGTCAGAAATGAGCCAGGAGAGATTTCTTACAGAAGCAAAGGAGACTCTAGGAAAGCTTAATGTCCAATAATGTTAAGGGCCACAAAATAGTCACGTAATATGGAAGCTAAGAGGTGTCTAGTGTATTTGGTAAGTCCTTTAAGAGTAGTTTCAGCAAAGGACTGGCAATAGAAGCCAGAGTATAATTAAGAAGAATTGAGTTAAAGGAAAAGAAGTCAAGTCTGTGAGTACAGACAGCCTTCTCCGCTTTGGCTGGGAAAAGGAGGACTATCTGTGGTGATGGGGAGGATTTAGAAAGGTAAAGAGAAGAGTTTGACTTTTATGAATGAGAGTAGTTGGGCTAGGAGAAAAAAAAAGTGAGATATTTAGGAATGGGGATTAAAGAAGAGGCGTAATAATAATATATATAATATGGTGACAAAAGAAGAAGAGAAGGGGGATAAAACATTGATAATTTAGATAGAATTCAGAACACAGGTGGAAGGAACTTTGATATAAGGTAAGGATAAGTTTGCGTTAAATGAATATATTTTATTAAGAGAGGAGAGTTCACATCCAATAATTGCTATTTTATCAGTGAAATAAGAAACAAAGCCATCTTATTATAGGGGAGAGGAGAGGGACAAGAGGTTTGAGGAAAGTGGTAAAGGTTTTAAATAGCCATTGGGAAGGATGATGGGAGAGAAGTTTCACTAGGAAAAGGTATATGAGATTATGGAATAGTGTTGAGGTTAAAGCTGAGATTAAATGTCATTTGTGACATCCAGAATCAGTGAAATAGCAATTTTTCCCAGCTATGTTAATCAACTTGAGGAGAAAAATAGAAAATATAGATGTTGCATCAATCATTACGAATTTGTGGGGCCCAGGTATTGATAACTGTTAAGAGCAGCTGGAGTAAAGTGGTTTGGAGTCCAAGCCACAAATGGTGGGAAAAAATCCAGGTGGAGAACATCTGGAAAGTAGGAATCAAGGTTTAGAACTAATTCTCTTTGGTATCCAGATCATAAGACCAATCAAATGCCTTCAGAATCCTGGAATTGAAGCACTGATATACTGCCATTTTAACAGAAAACATATTACTGCCCTGAAGCAATGAGGTACTCTTATGTGTCTGCTATGAATAGACAGAACTATCCTCAAGGACCCTGATTATCCATGTTTTTGCCTCAGTAGCAGCATCAATATGAGCCTAAGGCCCATTCTAACAACTTCTGAAGTTATAAATCGGAGATTAAAGAAAAAAGAATAATTTTTAAATGATCCTTTTATTCTTTTTCATTTTTCATTGTAAGATGAGCATCTATTTGCTCCATTTTTATTTTCTCTTCTTTCCTGCTTTCAGAAGCCCTGTAAATGAAGATAGTCAAGATGGTGTGATGCACTCTGATGGTAAGGGGCAAAAGATGTTTTATTTATTTGTTAACTTAGATATAGAAATTTGAGTTAATCATTCTGATAGGGTCACTATTGAGCTGTTGTCCTCACTGGTCCATGCAAGGTCCCTCTCCTGTTTTACTTATGTATGTATTCCCTTTTATCTCCATGACCCACTCACTCCTTTCTCTCCATTTCCAACCAGAGATAAGTATTCTAATATGTTTAATGTGTGTGTGTCTGTTTATACCATATTCTTATAAGTATGTATATATTTCAATTTACATAAACAGTACGTTATATCTCACCCTACTCTTTTTTTTTTTTACACTCAGCATTATGTGTTTTAGGGGACCCACCCATGTTGTTATATATGTATTTAGCTTATTAACTACTTCACAGTACCCTACAGTATGTATCCTATGCATCTACACTTTACTTCCAATTCCCTGGTACTTATAAATAATAATTCAGTATATGTTCTTGTCCATATTCCCATATGGACCTCTGAGACACTTTCTTTAAAGTATATATCCAGTAGTGGAATGGCTGTTTGTAAGCTATGAAATATTCATTTTGACAGATTAGGACTAGAGTATTCTCCAGGAAATCTGCATCTGTGTGTACTCCCATCAGCGGGGCATAAAAATTCCAAGATGCCTACATTTCACCAATGCCTGTTATTATTCAGCTTTCCAATTTCAAGTCTTATATGTATAAAATGATATCTCACTTTATTTTCATATTTCTGCTTCTACTGGTTCTGAGTACTTAGTTTGTGTATTGCAGTTTCCTTTGCAGTTTCCTCTTCTGTAACTTGCCAGTTCATACCTTTTGACCACTTTTGTTTTGGAGTCGATATCTTTCTGGTTGACTTGCAGGAGTTTATGTGTATTTCAGATATTAATCACAGTCAGTTGCAGACACTGCCACTATCTTCTCTCATCCTGTCCATTGTCTGTTACCCCGAGCTGCCCTTCACTTGTTTTACACACAAGTTACAATGTAATAATTAATTTGATTATATCAAAATTCATTTCTGTTCAGTGAAGGGCAGCTTTAAAGTTTTAGTTAAGAAGTCCTTTCCCTAAAAAATAGAAATATCTCCTATTTTCTTCTATAAATTTCATCCCTTAAATCTGAGTCGTTGATGTCTTTGTAGTCCACCTTTGAGGAGTTAGTAGAAACCCAGATTTATTGCCTCACTTATGGAACTAGTTTTCCCATTATCATACTTTGAAACCCATACTTTTCTCAGTATTTTATAATGCCACCTTTATACTACATCATGCATCTATGTATGTA
The DNA here is from genome assembly GCF_020171115.1 of Neogale vison. Lineage (NCBI taxonomy): Eukaryota > Metazoa > Chordata > Mammalia > Carnivora > Mustelidae > Neogale > Neogale vison. The sequence continues at coordinate 286,135,947 of NC_058091.1, forward strand.
TACCTGTATATTTGTGTGTGTAATAACTGTGTATATAAGAGTGTATGTAAATTCATGCATCTTTCTCTGAGTTCTCTGCTCTATTCCACTGGTCTGTGTGTTCTATACCAACACCATACTGTTTTTATTATTATTATTCTAGATTATGTCTTCATATTGAATAATTATTTAATATCACTAAACACTTGAATAGTAAGGTATCTTTTTTTAGAGAGAGAAAGAATGAGTGTGAGCCAAGGAGAAGGGCAGAGGGAGAAAGAGAGAGAGAATCTTAAGCTTAAGCCCCACATTGGGCCCAGCTTGGAGCCCAGTGCGGGGCTCAATCTCACAACCCTGACATCATGACCTGAGCTGAAACCAAGAGTAGGCCGCTTAACCAACTAAGCCACCGGTGCCTCAGTAAAGTATCTTAAAAAAAAAAAAAAACCTAAGTAACTAGATTTGCGTGCTATATAAATCTAAGTCCTTGGGAACAAGTAAGTCAATATGTGCGAACTAGTAATTTTCTGACAATCCTTCTTTCCACACAAGGCCGTAAAACTATATGTGTATGCCTTTCGTAAAGAGGATAAAAGTCTTCATTATTTTTTGCCCTTTGCATTATTTTATGAAAGCCAGTGAGATGATTTTATGGCTAAACTACAAGTATTGAAAAGGCTATAGTGAAGTCTAAGCCACATATTCTATTTCGTACATACATACCTTTGATAAAGCATAAGTTCTGTTAAATTATGAACTGTTTTGAATATATTATGTCTAGTAATTCTGTACTAAAGTGCTTTTTAATTAAAGTATATTAAATTTTACTGTTTTTTTTAAAACCCTTTAGGTCCCGGAAATCTAGATGAGGTCAGTTTTTTTGTTTTTTTTTCGCATTCTGATATCATACAACTTCACTCAAATACCTAACATGATTCATGTTCTATTGACATAAACCAACGATGAAAACTGTTATGAGTAATAATGATATTTTTCCATTTATAATATTACTTCATCTAAAATGCTTGAGACATTAGACACCAATCATTACACTGACTCACAGGAATTTTGTAACACTGTGCATAAACTTAAGTCTGGCTAGACATCTGAATTATATAGCAGAATATAAAATTAGATCTTTTTGTGCTAACTTTTCCAATCTATCTCTTGAAAGGAAAAGAAAATATTTGAAACAAGACAAACTTATATACACTTAAACTTATGCTTGTTTTACTAAGCATTTGATTGATGTAATGTGTGTATGTTCCCTTTTTGAGTAATTAAAATTAATCATTATTAATGTTTTCCTTGACAGGAACAAGACAGTGAAGGAGAAACATATGAAGACATGTATGAGTTTTATTTTTTACCATGATTTCATCCCTCTGAAATGAATATCGTGATTTCTGTGAGGGAGAATGGATGGATATTGAACACAAAGGGAGAAAAGCTTTATTGTTCAAATAACTGACATATAATGATAACCTTTATTTCAATACAAAGGACTAAAGATTCTTTATTTGTCTAAGAATTTTATGAAGGACTCTTAAAAATGTTCTTCTGTGAGAGGTCAGAGACCCACAGCTACTGGAAAGATCTCAGGCCAGGAATCTCTGAGGCAGGAATCTAGACTTCTTGCTCTCAGTGTGTCCTTGGGCAAATGAATTTATCTATTAATTATAACTTCCCCACTTAGACAGTGCTTCCCCTCGCAAGGTGCTGTGAGAAATAATTTACCACAGCACCAGATGGCAAAGTTTCAACCTGCTGAAGCAGAAAGATGTTAAAAATAGTTCCAAAATGGGTTTCTGGATGGGCCAGGACTAAGAAATTTCTTAGAAAGTGAAGGAAAGAAGAAATAAATATGTGTATTTATTTTATCTTTTTTATATTCAAATATCTTAATTTTCTCTACCTGGTTCTGGTACAGCCACTTCTGATGACAGTTTCTGAGCCTTTGGAGGCATTTGCATGCCTCCTACTAGATTTCAGAACAATCTCACACACCCAGGAATTTTGACAACCATTGGCTTCTTACCTTCATCTCTACTATCAGATACTGTCTTCTGTTGTGGGGAGAAACCTCTGGATACCTGAGCCATAATACATCAATGTTCCCAAATGCTGAAACAGTGTAACAATTTGTATCCACAGAGAAGCATCCAAAGAAAGAGAGAAAAAAAAGGAAAAGGAGGAAAAGAAGAGATTAGAGTTGGAGAAAAAGGAACAGAAGGAGCGAGAAAAGAAAGAACAAGAAATAAAGAAGAAATTTAAAGTAAGATCTTACTTGCCAATGGGTTAAAAAAAATAAAAAGAGTAATCTCTCTTTATAACTTTCATACAAAAGGGGCAGCATTCTTGAAAACTTACATGGTGGGAGAATTAATTAATTGTTGTTTCCTTGAAAAGTAACTACATTCATAACAGTAATTATTTTGCCCAATATACTCTCTTATCTCTGCACTAAAAATGTAATAGGATAAAGCCCAAATAAAATATGGTGCCTTAGAATTAGTGGGCACCTAGGAAATTTTATGGTGATTTAGTGAATGAATACTCAGTTGCTCAAACCCATTTTTGCTCTCACCATTTCACATTTGATCTTGACCATCTTATGCTATGAGCTCGGAGCACACAACACAGATATCCCTGTGGCAAGCATCACAATGGTGCAAGGGACACAAATGCATCTGGATGACCCAGACCTGTCTCAGAATAAAGTTGCTATAACTACTCTAACTGCTGGTGTCTAGACCTGACTTATATTTTGGCCTTTATTTTTAACTTAGGTACATGTTGACCCACTCTTTCTCGTCCCTGTTTTTCCACCTGGATTTCTGACCTCTCTCTTCTCTGATCTCTGATTTCTAATTGTATGACTCCTATGACTACCACCAATGTTACACTTGCAGACTGTCCTCTCTTGGATACACCATCTTTGATGACATGGCCCCATCAGGCACAGGTCTGGTGTGTTAGCTATATTTAAGGTGATTATATGAATTACAGAACTATTCTTCATGATGAAAAGGATTCATGTCAAGATTCCTTTAAATATTTAATTCCTCTGGAACATTTAATGTATCATTTGAGTTATAAAAATTTGATTTCTATTTAACTCCCCAGTGTATTTATTGTATTAAAACAAAGTTTCAAAAGCATGGCATAGGAAAAAAAATAAAGCTTAGAGTCTATTGGACAGATGTGGATTTAAATTCCAGCTGCCCATGTGAGTTATGTGATTGTGGGCATATTATTAAATTTCTCTACACCTCAGATTCATATTCTTTTGTTTTGTTTTGTTTTTATTCTTTAAAGTAAGCATATATGATACCTCTCTGGGAAGTTTCTTGTGGAATTAATTAAAATTATGTACATAAGACACTCTATCTGCTAGAGTTCTCATTAAATTTTGAAAAAACTTACTATATATAAGTAAAATTAAGATTAAAGCATGACTATTAAGACATTTTACTCATACAGATGTATGGGTACCAATGTTCATATTTTTCAAATGACAAATATGATAAATTAGTTTCTTAAACAAAAGTCTTCATAACACACTTCTGTGAAGGGACTTTGGAATTTTGAAGGAATTCTTGTGTTTCTTTTGGAGAAATCAATTTTGCACTATTTCAGTCATTCATTCAAATGATTTTTAGTATGAAAAAATTAGGATATAGAAATCTTACCACTAAATATGAACTCAAAGTTTAAGACTAGGACTTAACAAGCTGTATTCCTTCCACAAAAATAAAAGATTAAAAGTTAGAAGATGTGGGGTGCCTGGGTGGCTCAGTGGGTTAAAGCCTCTGCCTTCGGATCAGGTCACGAGCCCAGGGTTCTGGGATCAAGCCCCGCAGCTTCGGGCTCTCTGCTCAGCAGGGAGCCTGCTTCCCCCTCTCTCTCTGCCTGCCTCTCTGCCTATTTGTGACCTCTGTCTGTCAAATAAATGAATAAAATCTTTTTTAAAAAAAGTTAGAAGATGTTACAATTAAAGAAAATAGGAAGAAAGAGTATTTCTGAGTATTCATTTACTCAAAATTAAGTCTCTAGCATAAAATATTTCATGCTTTCAGCTTCTGAAATTCAGATATATCTTAACATCACTGGCCTATCATAATTTAAGTTTTTTCTCTCTTAGTGGTACATAATCGATGATATGTCACAATTCATAACATCATGAGTTCAATAAAATGAGGCAGAACTTCAAAACTCACAATGCATATTTGCATATCAAAAGGTCCAAAACATTATGTTGAAAAAGATACAAATTTAGGAGTAGGAAATTAGGAGTTCAGTATTCATGTTCTCAACCAGATTACAGTAGTTCCCATTATTCACAGGTGATACATTCCCAGACCCCCAGTGGATCCGTGAAAATGTGGATAGTACTGAACACTATATATACTATTTTTTCCTTTACATATATACCTATGATGAAGTTTAATTTATAAATAAGGCCCAGTAAGAGACTAATAATAACTAATAATAAAATAGAACAATTATAGCACTGTACTGTAATAAAAGTTATTGAATGTGGTCTGTCATTCTCAAAATATTTTATTGTGCTGCACTCACCCATCTTACGATGCTGAGATGATAAAATTCCTATGTGATGAGATGAAATGAGGTGAATAACCTTAGCATTGTGACATAGCATTAGGCTCCTATTGATCTGACAATAGGTCAGAAGGAGAATCATCTGTTTCTAGACCACAGTTGACCATGGCTAGCTAAAACCCCAGAAAATGTAACCACATATTGGGGGGGGGGGGTTCTATATTCTTCTGCTATGAAGAAACCACGGTACTATCCAGGATATTTATTTCCAAAACTTCACATAATATTTGTTTGCTATTTTTCTTATTTACAAAGCTATTTCTGAAATGTTATCTTGTTTAGAGCAGGTAATGTCTACTCTAAGTTTACAGATAGACAACACCACAAAGTTGGGGAGATAAAAAAAAGGAAAGAAAGAAAATGCTTTTCCCACAAGTACTACCCACCACCTTCCCACCCCTTGGCCGTCTGAAGTCTAAAGAGAACCATCGGAATAACTACACCATGTGAAGCTGGGAAAAAACCTCCATCTACCCAGCAGACCACCAGCCAACCCCATAAACCCCATAGAATCCAGCACATATTGTCACACATAAGTCGTATTCAGTATTAGTGGCTTCCTCTGTAAGCCTTTCACAGGCTTCTAAGATCACTACCTCTCTCTTTTGGACCCCAAGCATATGTTTACCTGTTCCTTGTGGGTCCTGCCTCACCTCTATGATTTCCCCCTCGCCCCTCTTAAAACAACATTCACTGGGTATGACATTCATCCCCAGTTTATGTAAATGTTGTAAATAGGCTGGTTAGCATGTCGTGGATGTATTGTATTTCAAAGCTCTGTTCCTAAAAGATTTTCTGAATAGTAAGAAAGCCTGATGTGTTTGTTCCCCTTCTTTGCAGCTAACAGGCCCTATTCAAGTCATCCATCAGGCAACAGCTTGCTGTGATGTCAAAGGAGGAAAGAATGAACTGAGCTTCAAGCAAGGGGAGCAAATTGAAATAATCCGCATCACAGACAACCCTGAAGGAAAATGGCTGGGCAGAACGGCCAGGGGGTCATGTGAGTGCAAATTTTCCTATATCACCGGGCTCACCTATCCCCCTAACCCCCTCCCTTGTAAAACTCTCAGTTTGATTCCTGGAGTCCGTAGCCTCTCATGGTTCATCTCCCCCTCTGATTTCCCCTTCTTCATTTTTCCCTTCCTTCTCCCAATGTCCTCCATGCTACTCCTTATGTTCCACAAAGAAGTGAAACCATATGATAATTGTCTTTTCTCTGTTTGATTTATTTCACTCAGCATAATCCCCTCCAGTTCCAATCATGTTAATGCAAATGGTGGGTATTCATCTTTCTGATGGCTGAGTGACATTCCATTGTATATATGGACCACATCTTCTTTATCCATTCTTCCGTGGAGGGGCATCTCAGCTCCTTCCACAGTTTGGCTATTATTGTGGACATGGCTGCTGTGAACATTGAGGTATTAAGGAGGACATGTACTGCATGGAGCACTGGGTGTTACACATAAACAATGAATCATGGAACACTGCATCAAAAACAAATGATGTACTCTGTGGTGACTAACAGAACATAATAAAAAATTATTAAATTTCTTGTGATTTCAAAATGTTAGGGTTTTTTCAAGACAATATTAAATATGCACATTCTCTTGTTAGGAGTAGTTAATAGGGCAGACAAAAATAGGAAAATTTAAAAGGACAGGGATAGCTCCAGCTTCACCTCATCTGCGTTATTGTTTCAGTGGGGGAACAACGCAAATATTTCTATGATTCCAGGGAGGAACGAAGGGCGTTCAGTTCCTCCCTGGTGTTAAATGGGGGTGGGGAGGAATGAATTACGTGAGTCACTTTGGAATCCTTAAAGTAGACCTAGGCTTACTGCAAACCACGACGGCATAAGTCTTTGACAAAGTCCAATGAAACGTGTCTACATTGGAAGTCTATAAATCAGATGTGCATGCAAGGAAATGAAGGGAAAATTTAAACAGCAAATGTGCAATGGGTATCTTATTTACAACTTTGAGATATGGAAACTACAGTTACCTGACCATAAATCATTCCTCCTTTTGGTAGATGGCTACATTAGAACAACTGCTGTCCAGATAGACTATGATTCCCTGAAACGGAAGAAAACGTCTCTTGGTGTTCTTTCATCAAGACCTATTGAAGATGACCAGGAAGTCTACGATGATGTTGCAGAACAGGATGACATTAGCAGGTATGTGAAAATACAAATTGTAAGACAGCTCGGACTGTCGTCTTGTTAGAGATTATATATTTTAAGATCCTAGAATTGTACTTTGCGTTTTTCCGACTACTCACTATCACTAAATTACCATTTACAATCACAGATATTTCAGTGTGGGTGAAAGGTCATTTGAAACCCCATAGTCTCATATTTCACTCGTGAGCTGTATGTATCAAAAACTACTTAGCAAATAATAGGCCATTTGCCAGGTCTTGCCAAAGGCATTGTGATTCCGTAACACAGTTTTATAATACTCATTCTCATTTGATCTTAGGGTTATGCCTAAAGAAATATGATTTTGCAAAATATGGAGCATGAGATAAAATTCAGCTCAAAAAATATAAAAATTTTTGCTCTAAAATATGAGCCTAAATATATTTTTTGTTCTTGTTTGGAAACATAACTGATAACATAAAGAAGATTGCTTTTTAATACAATTCTACTTTGCTTTTACAGGTTAAAAAGCAAAAGTTCAGTTCTCTATGATCCCTGGTAATCAATAAAGGGACAAATTTTCTTTCCATGGACCATTCATTCCATCAGATTGGAATGACTTTCCCTGTAGGAGTCACAGGAACATTTTTCTGGGGTAGAGGAGACAGGACAAGATATCCTTTCTGGAGAAGATGGGAGGGAAGAGTTGCCATTTTCTCCCATGCACCTTTCCTTCCCATCTTTCCCTTCTAAGTCTTCTGCTTCCTTTCTTTTTTTTTTTTTTTTTTAAGATTTTTATTTATTTGACACACAGAGAGAGAAATCACAAGTAGGCAGAGAGGCAGGCAGAGAGAGAGGAGAAAGCAGGCTCCCCACTGAGCAGAGAGCCTGATGCAGGACTCGATCCCAGGACCCTGAGATCATGACCTCAGGCATGAAGGCAGAAGTTTAACCCACTGAGCCACCCAGGCGCCCCTGCTTCCTTTCTTCATCCCTTCTTTTCTATCTTTTTCCAGCTCTGATCCTCCTTGTCCTTTCTTCTCTTTCTTGCTTTTCCATTTTCCTTCTCCTTTCATTCCTTCCTTCCTCCAATATCTCCCTTTCTTCGGTAAGGCTATAACCCCTTCAAGTTGACAGAAAATAGGATGAAAATCTCTAGCCCTGTTAGGAATCCTTGTTTTTCTGTGTCCATTTTGCAGAACTAGGACACATCCACTATGATCTCAAAACTTATAATCTATGCTAGATCTTCACTTAGGTAAAAATGGGGTCTGCACCTTTCATAACTTACATGAACTTAAATGAACTTAACTCAAAGAAAAAAATTACTTCAATTATCAAACATTTTTAAATATAAAATGATCAGTATAATAATATACTTATAAAATGCATAAAGAATTCGGTTTCCGGGCGCCTGGGTGGCTCAGTGGGTTAAGCCGCTGCCTTCGGCTCAGGTCATGATCTCAGGGTCCTGGGATCGAGTCCCGCATCGGGCTCTCTGCTCTGCAGGGAGCCTGCTTCCTCCTCTCTCTCTCTCTGCCTGCCTCTCTGGCTACTTGTGATCTCTCTCTGTCAAATAAATAAATAAAATCTTAAAAAAAAAAAAAAAAAAGAATTCGGTTTCCTTCCTGCAGTTGTTCCCTTCATGTCCTCAGTTAAGGTTGTTGTGTTGCTTTCTGGCAGCTTTGTCTTTCTAAATAGTCGACAATGCCTTCTTGTCATGTTTTGATATATGTTGCATAATTTATGGTAAATTTAATAAATATGCCATAAATTATGCAACATATATCAAAATATGCAATGTATGCACTGGAGTTTACAGAGCATAAATTGGCTTTGGTAATCAGAAATGCTCTGTGACCTAGTTTGAGAGTCTATAAATGCCAGTTTTGAGGTCAAAGTTTTAAAAGGCCATATTCTGAGAGTCACAGAATTTTCTGTACATGAGTATGTCATTCTGCCTACCTTCAGTGTCTATACTTTATGTTTCATATTTTATTTATTTTAAAAAGTGGGTTTTTTTCTCTTATTTTGTGATTCAAGAACTCCAGGAATATTAATACATACATATTTATGATGCACATAGGCAAGAAAAAAGTAATCCATGGAAAGGAGTGATGTTCTTAAAATGTAGCATAATTTAGTCATAATAGGGAACTACTTCCCAACACTAATACTATTACCTTACCTTTTTCATTGTATGGAGTCCATAGATACCACAACTCTAGAAGATACACTTTAATTAGTAAGCATGTAGCAGAAAAATAATCTATTTCATGAAAGGGAGTTGGAGGAGGAGTATGGTTTTCATGTTCAGGATCTTAAACAAATCTAGCACCACAATAGTTACTAGCATGTATGTCAATCTTATACATATTTAATGAGAATATGAAAACAGAAGTTTGATCGGGTTTTTTTTGTTGTTTGTTTGTTTTTGTTTTGGGGGGTTTTTCTTTTGTTTGTTTTTGGGTTTTGGTTTTTTTGAAGCTACAGCTGCTGCTGGCAGAGATCTCATAACAGAACAGGCTTTGTCCTTAGTAGAACAAGGAAAGATGCTGAGCCCAGCCGGCAGCTTGCCCTGGCAAGAGTAGGAGAAAGCACCATCCTGTCCTTCCCCTTCTCCAGATGTCCCCTGGGTCCTTGCACACTTCACCTGCTCTCTCTCGCTCTCTCACTCTCTCTCTCTCGCTCTCTCTCGGATAGAGGGAGCTGACTGCTCACTTCACACTCTTGGAGCAGGCAGGAGGTTTAACATTATAGGTCCTGACAGCTCTCCTTCTCCCTCTGTTCTCAACTAAAGCAATTTCTGTAATAAATATGAGACGTTGAAGAAAAAAGGAAATTATACATGCAAATACTTCATCACATAACACACTTTGCTTCTCTGAATGGTCACCAAACTTCTTCCCTCCCTCCTTGCCTTCCTTTCTCTTTTCTGGCACATTCCTCTCTTAACTGCCACTTCATCTGGTAAATGCTTTGTGTTCCGAACAGACCATTTTAAGAAGTTGAAGAAATGCTCTAAAAATAAAATAATGTGTGGCAGCTCTGCTCCTGATTATTAAAACTCTGTTCTTTGGGAATTGGTATGAGAATCTCCAAGATGAAATGTATTTGCCAGGAGTGGCAGTCAACCAAAATTGTAATTTTTCACATAATCCTAACTGCTTGTTTCACACTCAAAGAGAAGTGTCAGACAAAATGAATGTGAAAACAGTATGTAAGCAAGTGGAGAACAACTTAAACGTCATGAAAAATCAATTCCTTATTTACATATTAGGACATTTATAGCATGTTTTTCGGCAAGGTTCCATTAACACGGTATATTTTATTTTTAAATTAACCACAGATCTGTGTCAGGCCCATTTCTTTTATTCTGAATTCAAGGCGGAGGAATCAGATATGAGTGTATAATTGGTCTGCAGGACTGTAATGTCAGACCAGTATCTGTTGCCGGTGGATTATCCAAAGGGCAAAAATGGTGGTTACAGGGGATGCAGCCAAGTGAAGATACAACAATATTATAGAGGAAGGCAGGAGCCTGAGGTTCTTATGTCTGCTCTTCTTTTAATTAAATGTAGGCTTGGTCACGTCACTTCATTTTTCAGAGCGTCAGGTTCCTTCCTGCAAAATAAGAAGATTAAAACAGACTTCTGAGATTTTCCTAGTTCTCACAATCTACTCTTCTTTTGCTCTAGCAGAACTCACATTTTAGTGGAAGACACAGTCAAGAAAACTGATGATTATAAAATAGGGAAATATAGAGTGTTAGAGACATAACTAAGAAATACAAGTAATATGGATTAGAAAATTGGGGACCACACTATTTACAATAATAAGAATAAAATTTGGGGGTGCCTGGTTGGCTCAGTCGGTTAAGCATCCAACTCTTGATTTTGGCGCATGTAGTGATTTCAGGGTCGGAAGATTGAGCCCCGCATCAGGCTCTGTGCTGGGTACAGAGCCTGCTTAAGTTTTTCTCCCCCCACCTCTCTCCGCCCCCACCCCCTACTTGCTCTCTGTCTCTCACATAAACAAATCTTAAAAAAAAAAAAAAAAAGAAGAAGAAGAAGACTATTTCATGAATAAGATTTCAATGTTTTAGAAATTCTCTCTTTAAAAAAGGATATAATGCTACTGGACTAATATAAAATGCTGTGGCTATAAAATATTAAAAGAGAATTGGAGCCACTTCAGCAGCACAGTCAGTTAAGCATCTGCCTTCGGCTCAGGTCATGATCTCAGAGTCTGGGGATCGAGCCCTGTGTCAGGCTCCCTGTTCAGTGGGGAATCTGTTTCTCCCTCTCCCTGTGCCCCTCTTCCCCACTCCTGCTCTTTCTCTCTCTTTCCCTCTCTCCCAAATAAATAAATAAATAAATAAATAAAATCTTTTAAAAAGAGAGAGAGAGAATTGAATTGAACGTAATAATGGTTCTATATGACTTCTAGAATACTACTGTTAGTTGGTTGGTTGGTTTTCATAAATCTATCTATGGAATGAAGCAGTAATGTATAGCCTAAAAACTACCCCTTGGGAAGTGTCAAAAGCAAACAGTAACATGGTTTTGAAAACTTTATGTAGTACTGACCCTCACTTGATTCTTATCAGGTTTGCTTTGTTTTGTTTCTATTATGATAAGGAACAATGTTTCTTCCTCTTTACATAAAACATCCTGACAACTTTGAACTGCAATGTTCTTTCTCTTTTGTATAACTGTTCAATATATGAACTTCTCTTCCCAATAGCTACATAGTTCATATGCTAATTTAATTTGTTTATTTTTTTTTCCCCTAGCCACAGTCAGAGTGGAAGTGGAGGTAAGCCATACACTTTTATCAGCAGTTTCTTCAAGTCTTCATCATTTTTGTCTATATTAATGATGAGATGCTTTTGTTTGCAAATAATGAGGAGGATCTTAATATGGGTACCACTGGACTGGGAGCTAATGATGTGGATTCCACCCCTGCCCTGTGGTCACCCTGAGTGACCCTAAACAAGTCACTTCTTCTGAGCTTGTTGTCGGTCATAGGGTGACGCTATTTCCAGTGTCCCCGGGGCAAACTTGATTTATGTCAATTGTATGAGCACAGTTACATCCCCCTTCAATTTTAGAAGTATCCTTATTTGGATAATTTATATGGTTGGTTTAACATGACTCCTAAAGACTCCTCATATTCTCATCACTAAAATAAAGGTATTTTATTAATAACTTTCAGTGACAAAATTCTCATCCTAAAAGTCACATTTCAAGTTCTTTGTACATATTTCTGAACAGAGGAGGTACTCAATAAACTTTTTTAAATAAATATTTGTCAAATAGCAAGGATCCTGAGGGTTTACAACAAAGGCTTTAGCTCTTAAAGTATCACCTTGATTAAATGAATCAGAGCTATTGCCAAATTTCAAAAATTCACCTTTCATTCTGTTTTTCTTCACTTATATCTTGATCAGTGTTTTTCTGAATGTCCCCTCATTATTAATTAAATTTTATCACTTTCTCCCTCTTCTTTATAGTATAAATACTATAAATAGAGATAGTATTTATCTCTATTTCTATTCAGTTTTACTTTTTCTTATATTCTCCCCCATTCCTTTTATCTCCAATGCACAGTGCCCTTTATCTTCCTTCATATATTTATTAAATTTCACCTCCAAGAATTCCTTTATAAATAATCCACAAAACAATTTGCCTACTACCTATGTGAGAGTGGGAAAATAAAGTTATTTTTTAAATTAAATGGTTGATAAGGAACAGGGATTTTTCTGGAGTTAAAGAAGGCAGATTTATCATCAAATTTTGAGTGATGGTTACATGGCCAAATTATAAAATTAACAGAAGATTTTTTCCCCTCACCATCCAAATGAAGGGGTGTTCCCACCTCCCCCAGATGATGATATTTATGATGGGATTGAAGAGGAAGATGCTGATGATGGGTAAGAGTAATCAGTGATCTACTTTCTTGAAATTTTTTTACATACTGAAATTTAGTGTTGATTTCTGGTTGGAATAAAAAGCAAAAAATTGTGCTCCTTATTACAACCATCAATAATGATTTGAATGTTTAATTAGTAGCAGAAGTAAGTCAGAAAGTGTAATTGCACCACACTTCAGATGAAGTAGTAGATTATTTGGAAGGACCTCAACAACTTTGTCAAAGGAAGTAAAATGAAAAAGAATGATCTGTTAGAGATTTTTTTTTTCAAACTTTTCCCAATAAGTTGTTTATCAATCAGTAATCTCTGGAGAGTTTATCAGTTGCATGGCTATCTCCTGTATAATAATCATACTTATAGGCAATCCAAATAAAAGGAAACCATTTGCTATTTGTGGCAAAACCAGTATTGAGGGGGGAAGGGGTAACGGGACATCTGGCATTAAGGAGGGCACGTGATGCAATGAGCACAACTGATGAATCACTGAACTCCACCCCAGAAACTAGTAATACACTATATATTAATTAACTGAATTGAAATTTAAAATAAAAATTAAAAAACAGTATTGGATGCTTAATTCTCTAGTTGTTTAAATTTTTGTATTGGCGTATTTTAAAATTTAAGATCTGTCACTTCATTTTAAACACAAAATAATGCAAAATTGATGTTTAATAAAACTTAATTTTGACTTAGCTTGCTATTCTAAAGCTAAGAGAAATTGAACTAAATTAAAAAACATAACTTGCCTACTTACTACTTAACTAGTAGCGGCAGTATTCAAAGACCATGGCACCATCTTGTGAAATACAATGAGTCACTTGCTGCCTGAACGATCAATGCAGTATAATTATGAAAAATCTGAATGTCCCCCCAACGTCTTCACATTCCACTGATGATTCCATTCTGATCCGTGCCTGCATGCTCCTAAGCTCCACACTACAGGTTGAAGACAAGAGTAATTCGTGGTCCTGGGGGATTTTGAAGATGTTAAAGGGAAAAGATGACAGAAAGAAAAGTATACGAGAGAAACCTAAAGTCCCTGAGTCAGACAATAATGAAGGTTCATCGTAAGAGTCAACCAACCAAATTCAGTGCACAATAACTACACTAATGTGGATTTAATCAAATGCTACTAATATTTTATAACCAATAACCAAATTCCGAAAGCCTTAAGTCACTTCAGTGTTATTTTCCATTAGTCCTCTTAGCCTCTTTAATGGTATCATCCTTTACTCATGTATTTACAAAAGAGGAAGAGAAAGTATTCAAAAATTGTCATATGCTTCAAAGATATATATTGCCTTCCCTATAAACACGCACAGATAACACGCATGTATGCACACACACACACACACACCTTTACATACTCATAACACACTGCCTTTCATAGAGCTTTTTTTTTTTAAAGATTTTATCTATTTATTGGACAGAGAGATCACAAGTAGGCAGAGAAGCAGGCGGAGGCAGGCTCCCCGCTGAGCAGAGAGCCTGATGCAGGGCTTGATCCCAGGACCCTGGGATCATGACCTGAGCCAAAGGCAGAGGCTTAACCCACTGAGCCACCCAGGCGCCCCCAGAGAGCTTTTTTTAAATTGCAGCATCATTCATACCTAAAAGGTCACTATTCCAATTTTAGTATATGTGCTGCCGAAGCGAGCACAAAAGGTCACTATTCCAATGCCACATTTTATTATGTAATATTTTGTAGTGACTCTCCTCCAAAATACATTCTCTTTTAAAAATTAGTTTGCCAGAAATAAAGGACGCAATTGGAGTGTCTCCTCTCTAAATACAGTATTTAAAGTCTTTGTAGCTCCATAGAGTCTCCATACTTCACCAAAGCCTTTATCAAATATTAGTTCCACATCGACTTGCTCATTTTAAACTTTTCTGCAAGACCTAAAACCAGCCCTTAGTCAACAAGACACTCGAAATTATAAGTAAATATAACAAATCCTCTCTTTTTTTTAAACAATTCCTCTCTTGAGGCAACATTTCAGATGCTGACCTTACTTAGAAACAAAGGCAGGATTATTTTTGCTGCTTCAATTGCACACCTCCTAATTTTAATTTTCAATCACTTGAACTAATGACCTCTCACACCTTAGTGTAACTGTGCACCATTCTTCTAGTGATGTGTGTTTGTGTGTGTGTTTAAAGTTCAGGAAGTAATAAAAGCAAAGGTCTTTTTCTGTTGCAACTAAATACCACAAAATCCTGATTTCAGATCACTTCTATTAATAAGCTCTCCCTGTCTGGTTTCACCGGATATTCCTCTCTTACTCACCATTCTCCTGTTAGGGGAAAACGGGGTCATACGAAGAATCCTATGACCTTTGTTCATTTCAGCCCTCTATTTCTACTCCTTTAGGCAAATAAAATTTCGACCTGAGCTATGCCGCAGTGGTTCTAAAACATTGAGCCCATTGAATTTACTGATGGGATAATATACCCAAACTTCATAGAAGAAATCTGAAAATATTGGTCAAATGCCTATGGGCAAAACCAACCATTGAATGCCTTGACTTTGGGCTTTTTTGGCTACCATTAGAGTTCAAAACAAAACAAAACAAAAACAAAAACTTGTGAAATTCCAAATTGATGGGCAGAAACTGAGACTCAGTGGAGAAATGGAGATGAGAAAGGAATGACCACCAGCCAATTAATTAGCCTTCAGAAACCTTCAGGTTGTTGCTTGTTCATGCCTCTCCTAAATAAAAGGGCTCAATTCCTGTGTTTATATTGGTCTGATTATAATGTGTTCTCATTTCTTTCCAGTTTCCCTTCTCCTCCTAAACAATTGAGTAAGTAATAAAAACTAATTACATATTTTACATCTCATTTCTTGCAGATGGGGTAGTAGGAAAGCATTGGATATAGTCATGGTATCTAGAGGAGAGCCCTGACTCTGAAAATATTAACCTGTCAAGCCTTGTCAAGCAACTTCTCCTGGGGGGGAGGAGGGGGCGGGCACAGTTTCTCAACAGTTAAATAGTGAGAAGAGGAAAAATTTTAATATTGGGGGTTTTTAAAGATTTTATTTATTCATTTGCCAGAGAGAGAAAGAGAGAGTACATACAGGGGGAGCAGCACACAGAAGGAGAAGCGGGCTCCGTGGTGAGCAAGGACCCTCCCTCAATGCAGAACTCCATCCCAGGACCCTGGGATCATGACCTTAGGGAAAAGCAGACGCTTAATGAACTGAGCCACCCAATGTCCCTAATATTGATGGTTTTTAAACAGTTCACCCCATGGAGAAAGGAGTGAAAGGGCAAAGGAACTATGGAGAAAGGAACAAGTGGGCAGGGATAGACACTGATATTTCTCATGTCTCCTCTACCCCAATTCAGTCAAGCCTGATATATTGGGCTTCTGCATAAGGATTTCTAAAAATGTACCAGATTGCATGACACCAAGGCCCTTCTAAATCTAAATTTCTTTGATTTTTTTAAATGTATAATTTATATTATATTTGGAAATTTTTCCACTGTTAAATGTAAAACAGTTTCTTCATTGTATCATTTTGATCAGCTTATTTTTTTTATCCCTGCTGAGACAGACCTTTCAAAGATTCTTCTTAAATTGACTTTGAACAAAATAAAATGTCTCACAAGAATATTCAGGGGCATTCAAAAAGTTTGAATTTATAAATAAATTGAAAGAGAAAAATGAACACACAGATAATCTATTCTTCCAGACTGTTTATCATTTTCAGTTATCAGTTTGAAACTAAATAAGGCTCTAATTCAAATTAATTAATAACTGATGAAGAGTTTATATCTTAATCTATAATTTTCAAAAAGTATTCAAGAAACTTAGTTCCACAAGGGGTAGGTATAAAGTGAAACAAATGTGATCAGTTAAGTAAAAAAAAAAAAAAAAAAGTGGTTGTTTGTTTTAATTTTTTTTTATTTTCAAGTGTCTTTTATGTACATATGTATGAAATAGTAATTTTTCCCATTCTGGAAACCAATGATATGACATATTTTTTCTAATATTAATGATGGGTTCTTCACATAGCTATGAAATTAATTACATGAGTTGGGGGGAGAATGTACATACACAGACATACATGTATGTAATATAAATATACACATACATATGTACTCTCTCTATATTTATACAGAAAGAGAGAGAGATTCTTTTTTTTTTTTAATTTTTTTTTAAGAATTTATTTATTTATTTGACAGAGAGAGATCACAAGTAGACAGAAAGGCAGGCAGAGAGTGAGAGAGGGGGGAGCAGTCTCCCTGCTGAGCAGAGAGCCCGACGCGGGACTCGATCCCAGGACCCCGAGATCATGACCTGAGCCAAAGGCAGCGGCTTAACCCACTGAGCCACCCAGGCGCCCCGAGAGAGAGATTCTTAAAGGAAATTAAATCCTTGCCTCTAGCAGAGAGCATTTAAACTTTCTATGATAATCATTCCTTAAAACATTGTACTCTCTTCAGCTCATTTCAGCCTAATTTGTTGTGGAGCAACTTAACAGGTGCAGACAGGAAGCAATTCTCCTGACTTTATTAACAAGAGGTCTAGATGGAAGAAAAGTGTCTACGGGTTGGGAAAGCCATTGCACCGCTTAAAGGCATAGCCACTTTTCCACCAACAGTGATTCTCAGTACTGATGGGACCAGACATGTCTTATTACTAGAAATATTCTTCTCATTTTAAGGTGGTACCACATCTAATATTACTGTAAGTTAAAAATTAATGAGAGACAGATCAGTGAATAAAAGAGAATGATAGATAGGTAGACAGACATAGACAGACATATAAATAAAATAATGTATATTACCAGAGCACCCCAAATCCCCTAAGAATCAATCTCTACTGCCTATTGCCAATGGCCGGTAATGCTGATTTTTTTTTGTCAGCAGTCTACTAATCCTGCCATTCATCCCATGTGTGGATCTTCAAATAATCTCAGTCACTAGTTTGGGAGATTTATCCTGATAATATTAGTTACAATCATGACCACTGGTTTTTTTGAGGGAAATTTAGCAGAAGCATCCAGGCAGAGAAAACCTCTCCCCTTCAAGGAGCAGACAATGCTTCCGGAAGAAATGTACAGAGACCCAAGGAAAACTGATTTTGTTGTCCTTGAAACAATTTTTATATTAAAAACATCATCAGATGCTCATATCAAAATTCAAACTATAAGTTTTCAACGTTTGATATTTTGCCTTTTGTTAGATGTGGGAGATGAAGTTTACGATGATGTGGATGCATCGGATTTCCCTGCTCCACCGCCAGAGCTGATGTAAGTCAAATGTTCCCGTTTTGAGGTAAAATCCGACTGCAAGTAGAACTTTTTTTTTAACTGCAGCGTCGTATCTAAAAGCTCACAATCCAATGCCACATTTTATTATATAATATTTTATAGTGGCTACCCTTCAAAACACGCATTCTCTTTTAAAAATCAGTTTGCCAGAATTAAATGACCCAATTTGGAATGTCTTTTCCCTAAATACAGTACTTAAAGTCTTGGAAACTCAATAGAGTCTCCATACTTCACTAAAGTCTTCATAAAATGTCAATTCCTCATAGAATTCCTCATTTTAAACTCTTCTGTGAGACCTAAAACCAACACTCAGTAAACAAGACACTCAACATTGTAAGTACACACAACAAATCCAAAAAAGAAAATTCAAAGAGAATAAACCCCCAAAGGTTTATGCATATTGTGTTCGATCCAGTTCAGTCTATCGTCTCTCTGATCCGAGCTCTAAAGTTTCAGCCAGGCTTGTGAGTGGAAAGCCTTGATCCTGATCTGCCCCCTCCTCCACATTCTCCCCTCCTTTGCCAGTCTCCCTTCTCTTCCCCCTCTCTCCTGCGTTCTGTTCCTTGTCCTCTAATTATTCTCTGCCCGGTGACTCACTGGTGTGATCATTCATTTATTCATTCATATACTCATTCACTGGGAAAATATTTGAGAGACTGATCACAACTGATCTCACTGATTCATCTCCTCCCTTTATTTTTGCCCTTTTGCCAAAAGCTTTTTTTGT
Source organism: Neogale vison (assembly GCF_020171115.1). Taxonomy (NCBI): domain Eukaryota; kingdom Metazoa; phylum Chordata; class Mammalia; order Carnivora; family Mustelidae; genus Neogale; species Neogale vison. The sequence continues at coordinate 286,154,635 of NC_058091.1, forward strand.
CTTGAATTCTCTTCTTAGTTTATATCTCAGCTTTCACCTACCTTCTTCAAATCTCTTCTGTCCTCCACAAGATTTTTTCCTTTTATGAAATAAAAGATGATTTTTGTTTCGAAAGGACTTTATTATGTCTCTTTTTCACAAAAGCATCAGATTCTCAAAGTCTCCATTCAAATTTAAAAAAAAAAAAAGTGAAGAGTGAATAGTGACATTCTTCAGCTCACCTAGGGTTTCGATTTAATTTCAGGCTAAAACTGTATGAAAACCTGTTAAGATCAGTTAGTACAAAAGGAGTACTTTTTGAAACCTCTTTTGAAATAGAAAATAACATGGTAAGATGCTTTTTTTATATTCCAATAAGCAAGTGAGATGAGCTGATCCATACAGTGTATGAAAACAAGAATACTTCTGTAGCTTTCTCAGGAAAAAAGGTAAATAAAAAGACCTTGAGCTTGGTTAGTTAAAGGAAGAAAGTGACATAGATGAGAGATAATATGCTGTGTCTTCTGAGCAATACTACAAAAATGCACGTGTGCTTATCTACTTAGTATTTATTTTTTACCAACACTGTTAAGTTAATTTTACTGAACAAGAGAAAATATCAAGATCAAAGAAACCGAAGGGGGAATATGCTATCTATGCTTTCTATGTGAAGATCGAGTTCTACAGGCACAACAAGCAAGAAAAATAAAAAGAGAATCATTCTCCTTTTTTCTGAAAGGAAAACCTAATCTTCAGTTAATATGTTAGGTTTGAAAATTCCTCACCATTGGGGAGTCACTTCTATCCCTGACATTTTTTAATGCATTTTTCTGTGTTTTCTATTACTGTAGAAATGTCACCCTATTCCATTAAACAGCTCTCTGGAAACCCAGTTACACACTGAATCTTTTCTTCAAGTCGAATAAACCCCAGCTGATTAAACTTTATGTGATATGTACCGTTTTCTTTGCTGCTGCTTATTTTCAGAGCTTAAGACTATGTTATGTTCTCTAATGTAATATTCTAATTTTAACTAAAACTAAATTTCAATAAGCTATTTTCTAAGAGAGCTCTTGGGCCATTTTTAACATGCACATATATCCTAATAGTTCCAAAGCGCTAATTTGGGACAGCAAATCCACCAGTACCCAGAGCACCGTGACACGGGAGGTACTGAGGAAGGCTGCAGAAACCAAGGCAGGACCTTGTACTAATTCATTTCACAGCAAATGAATTAAATCTAAGATTCAAGCCTTAGGAATCAAATATCTTGAATATATCAGTCACAAACAGAACTTCACTGTAGGTAATCTAGAGAGAAATGAACATCCGTGTTTAGAACTTTTCTTATTCACAAAAATTCTGATTTTTAAAATTCTCTTCTTCAGAGACATTCAGCCTTTCCCTAACATCCACGTTCAACCCTAGCAAATGTTCCTCAACCTTGGTTGCAAATTAGTATTATCTGTGGAGCCTTAAAATATATACATGTCGGTATCTAGACCCCACTCAGTCTAATTAATTAGAGTGTATTTAATTTAATTAGAATTTCTAGGAATTAGACAAAGTACTTTTTAAAAACTTCCCGGGTGATCTTATATATGGCCAGACTGAGGAATTACTGTCGTAGGCTTATTCTTAGGACAACTGGCATCAGCCCAGTTCATGTCTATGAGAGAAAGTGCTACCCTGGCTTCATTTTAGGTAGATGTGAAAACCTGACATATAGATAAACTTCTTAAGCCAAAAAATCAATTTAAAAAAAAAAATGTTCTCTTTTAAAAATCCTTTTCTATGATAGTAGTCAAGCCACTTAATTATCTAGGAAGGTTTGAAAAATGCAGAGAGGTTGACAACAGGTGGGTTGAATCATATGAAACCTCTGATATGTAACCTTGTTCACACTGTACCTTAGTAATTTTTCATGGCTCAGCATAGTAAATAATTACTTATTCCATTTTAACTCATAATCTGTATTCTTTTGAAGAGTCTCTTCTGTGTTACAAAATACTATCACTTATTACAGGGAATGTACTAGATTTCTAAGAAAAGATTTTAATTAAAAACAAAATTTAACAAAATTGTAATTTTAGGAATGACGTCTCTATTGTATGCTGTTCTTTTTAAACTAAACTAAATGCTGTTTTATGTGTGTTCTGTCATCTCAGTCAAGGAGCCAAGGCTAAGACAGAAGAAAAAGACCCCAAGAAGTTAAAAAAGCAGGAAAAAGAAGAGAAAGACTTCAGGAAAAAATTTAAAGTATGTCATATTTAAATATCAGACAAAGTTCAAAGTGTTAATGAAAAAAACCAATTTTTAAGTACCAAAATGTACATATTAAAAGTGTAATTATCCATTATCGGTTATCCATCCTAACTCCTTTATATTCTATATAATTTTCTTTACATTTGTATTTATTCCTTTAACAAATTAAGCAAGCTCTCTTGCATGCACAATATATATACTGCAATAATCATTTAAACTTAGCTGTTCTTTGAACTTTAATAATAAAATAATCTAGAAATAGAATGGATTTAAAAATATATATGTATATACATACCAATACATATACATACTCTGGAAAGTTATTCAGCTATGAAAAAGAAGGAAATCTTGCCACTTGTGACAACATAAGTGGCCCCTGAGGGCATTGTGCTAAGTGAAGTAAGTCAAATTGAGGGAGACGAATATTCTATAATATCACCTATATGTGGAATCTTAAAAAGCCAAGCTCACAGAAGCAAAGTAAAATGAGAGTTACCAGAGGCTGGAGTGGGGGACATGGAGATGTTGGTCAAAGGTACAAACTTCCAGGTATAAGATGAAAAAGCTTTAGGGGTCTAATGTACAGCATGGTCATTATGGTTAGCAATACTCTAATTAATATATACTTGAAAGTCATAAAGAGAGTAAATCTTAAATGTTCTCACCACAAAAAAGAAGTGGAAATTATGTGAGGTGTTGGAGGTGTTAGCTAAAGATTTGATGGTAATCATTTTGTAATATATGGGTATATCAAATCAACACATGGACACCTTAAATTTTAAAAAACATTTTTAATTTTTAAAATTGTGATTGTATTAGGTCGGTGAGATTATGAGTGGTTTTGCCTCAAATTTTTTTCTTTAATGTTTTTACATTTTTTTTTTAAACAAGGAACTATTCATGGAGCAAAGGCTTTCTTAGTAAATCTGTCACTAAGGGAATTAATTTAATAGTACACATCAATCAATCAATCAATCATATAAATGTTTTTCTTTGTTTTTCCAGTATGATGGTGAAATTAGAGTCCTGTATTCGACCAAAGTTGCACCTTCCTTTACTTCCAAAAGGTTGGGCACCAGAGATCTGCAGGTGAAGCCTGGTGAATCTCTTGAAGTTATACAAAGCACTGATGATACAAAAGTTCTCTGCAGAAATGAAGAAGGAAAATGTAAGTCACTGCTTCCTTTTCGTCATCGAACATGCTTCCCCGGTCGCCCCTGTTTTATTAACCTTGTTTTGTCTATGCTTTATGAATTGTAGCATACATTAAGAAACTAGAGATCGTGCTTCGTGGAAATCAATGTTATTTTATTTGAATCCCTTTTCATCTCCCACCTGCTGTATTTGGCACTGTGGTGCCAAGTTCATGCCAAATTTGTACTTCTCAAAATGCCAATCCACAGACCACCAGCATCAGAAAACCCTTTGTGTATTAAAATCATAGTTGCCTGGACCCGCCCTGAGCATGCTGAGTCATGAGTTCTGGGGAGCCAGACAGAATCTGTGACCCTCACTTCTTCTCTGGCTTATTCTCGGGTACACCAGAGGGAGAAGCAGTGTGCTGAAGGAGTGAGTATCTCTTGCTCGGGTCTGGTTTTGAGATTATATAGCACACGGCACATCTAGAATTTCCAGTCTTCCTACCTTGCAGACTGACTTGTTTTCAGTTCATACTTGGATACGCTTCATACACCATAGTCTTCCTAATGAATATAAGAGAGTCTCCTGTCTTCTTTGATTTTGTGGGCTATTGAAACAGACAGAGGGACATCTTTTCCCTTTTGAAAAGGAAGCTTATTTCACTTAAAGACCAGGGAAGGGTAATTCAAAAGTATGCTTCCTCTATTTATTTTTTAATTTAATTTAATTCCAATTTAACTCCAGTGTTGTTAATGTGCAGTGTTATATTAGTTCCAGGTGTAAAATATAGGGAGTCGCCACTCGCTACACCCCCACAGCCCCCCGGGACACACCCCAAGTGCATGCCTTCGTACCATGTCATATTCCATGGGTTTACAAGAGAGTCCCTGTCTCTGACTTTATCGGCTATTAAAACCCACAGATGGAAATGTTCTTGTCAGGTTTTAAAAGGAAGCTTATTTTACTTCAAGTCTAAGGAACAGCCATTCAAAATTAGGGGTGCCTGGGTGGCTCAGTGGCTTAAGCCGCTGCCTTCGGCTCGGGTCATGATCTCAGGGTCCTGGGATTGAGTCCCGCATCGGGCTCTCTGTTTGGCGGGGAGCCTGCTTCCCTCTCTCTCTGCCTGCCTCCCCATCTACTTGTGATTTCTCTCTGTCAAATAAATAAATAAAATAAAATAAAATTAAAAAAAATTACGTGTCCTTTATTTAAAAGCAAAGACTCAAGCTGATAGACTGCCCCCCTATCAGCTTGGTTAGTCTGTGTGGAAAACATGAACTCTGAGTCGAATTTTAATGACAGGAAGGTGACTCAGGGACAGGAACTGAAATGGGAGTTTTAAGAATAAAACCGGTGACTCAAGGTTGGGGAAATGGATCTAAAGTTATCATGGAGGAGGTGTGGTTGGCTTTTAAAAGGAGAAAATGAAATGTGGGTACAAAGGATAAAAGACACGAGTGGGGTAGTATTAAGGCTCAAAGGTCACAGTAGCTAATGTGTAAACAGTGCTCCAGCAGACAAAGAAAGCCCCCATTCAGACTAGCATATGTGAGGATGTACCCCAAGGAATAGCTTTACATGCAGAAAAACTCTATGCGTTAAAAGGTCATCAAAAATATTAAAAAGTTTAAAAATTCAAAAAGTTTTAAATAGGTTATGATTAATATACCAGATTGAATATTTACACAAGGACTATGATAATAATGTGAGGAAATTCTCATGGCACGATCGTAAGAGAAATAAGAAACCTGCTTCATGTGGGATAGGATTTATTGCCCTGGTAAAAAAAAAATTATACAAATAAGAAACTAAGGGACACCACTGATAGTGGCTGATTGAGGTGATGAGCCTAAATGAACCTGTTTTCTTTCCTCTGGTTTCCAAATTATATCACATTTCTGACAAGAGAGAATTGTCCAAGGACTTGCCCTGTGGCCTTTTCTCTGGGGCACAAGCTTCAGACCGATCTTGCCATGCTGTCCTGAGATTCTTATCTTTTGCAACCAATCCCGTGTAAAGTCATGCCTCACAACTCCAACATGCATACCCATTACTCAGGTGACTTCGATAGGATTTGGGAGGATTGTTGTGTGCATTTAACCCTCTTGAATCTAGATTTTTGCAATAGCCTTTCAAATGATATGTCTACCTTACCCTTGTTGTCAGCCAATCCACCTGCCACACTGTTACTCAACTATTATTTTTTAAAAACACAAATATTATCTCTAGGCTATTATATAAAACCCTATAGATTTAGCCTCAAACCCATCATTTATCCTATCAACAACCACCACTCCAAAATATATACTACTGACTTGTCATTCTCTGAGTAAATTATGCTATTTCATCCTTCTATGCTGTTCTATTCTACTTCTAATGCCCATAATGGTCTAGTAAAAAACAATCCAGTTGGGATGCCTGGGTGGCTCAGTTGGACAGGCGACTGCCTTCGGCTCAGGTCATGATCCCAGAGTCCCGGGATCGAGTCCCGCATCGGGCTCTCAGCTCCATGGGGAGTCTGCTTCTCCCTCTGACCTTCTCCTTGCTCATGCTCTCTCTCACTCTCTCTCTCTCTCAAATAAATAAATAAAATCTTTAAAAAAAAAATCCAGTTATCATCTAAAATTAGAAACACACCCACTCCCTACTCCCCAGTCACCCATCACAATTTATCTCTCTGGCCACACCATGCTACTGCTTTTGTCCTTCTAATTGTCCTTCCTGTTTTACCAATTATTCGTATTAGACCCTGAGCTGGAGAGTAAATTCACTGAAATGTTGTCAACGTTGTACTGCCAATCCTCCCACGGTACCTGGCACCTTGTTCGGGGCTTACTGAATTGAATGTAACAATTTGGAGATTGCAGTTGGAGAACCAGATGAAAGTCTGACATATAGACATGCATAAGAAGAAGTCTGCAGAGGAGTTTAACTTGTTAGGAGACAGAAGTTCTCTGTCTTAGTCTTAGTGATGTGGTTTGTCTGTGTATCATGTAGGAGGCTTTAAATCTTTCGGTTCCTTATTTCTACATCTGTATAGCTGTAAAGGCATTTGCGACCCAACACCATCGTAACCTTAACATCTTCCTTACTTTCCATTCATTAATCCATCAAAGAAAAGAAAGCATAGTTTATAAACTTAGTTTGGAATGGTAGAAATTAGAAGAGAAAGTATTAACAACAATCTCTTCCTATTATGGAGTTGAGTACAAGCCACCCTTACAAGCATTATCACATTTGATCAATTATCCCACTGGCTTGTGGAAACACATATCGAAGAGGCATTGAAATCTTAAGTATGTATTTCTGGCACATTCCCAAATGTTTAGAATTTCTCTTTAATATTTGAGTGTATTCCACAACTCAGTGTCTCATAAGCTGTATGTTTCCCCACCTCCTGTAGAAAATTTTCCACAAAAATTGTGGAAGGAGACATGAACTGAATTATTTATGGTTAAAATGTTCTCCATTTTCTTTGGGCATCAAGGTAAGGGAATTTCAAATATAGTTTGGATTTTCTCAAATCCAATTAATCATTTCTTTGCTTAAATAATTCTATTTTCAATTTTAAAACAGCAGATGCTCACTGAAGAAAATTTTCTAAATTCAGAAACCTTAAAGTCCCTGGATTTGAAGCCCTAGAAATCAGGAGAGAGGGACAGAGAGAAAGAAGACAAAGAGAGAGAACATTTTTGTAATACTAGGCTAATAATTTATATTTAGTTTTATACACTGTATCTTATTTTTTTCTTTCTGTAATATTATGAGTGTGTCCCTTTGATGTCAGGCATTGTTCCACTTGCATGGGTAAGTCTGTTCAACAAGATATTATTGTTTTTATCTACATGAAGCCAAATTGAGTAAACTGAACTTTATTCCTGGACTTAGCTCACAACAAATGAAATAATAAATAAAAAAAGCTGTCATTTTTATTAAGAAATTTGAAAATATTACAACAAAGATATTTTCAACTTTTCCAAAGATGATTTTTGTGTTTCCTTCATAATTTTTTTTTAGTTTTTTTTTCCCCAATTTATTTATTTTCAGAAAAACAGTATTCATTATTTTTTCACCACACCCAGTGCTCCATGCAAGCTGTGCCCTCTATAATACCCACCACCTGGTACCCCAACCTCCCACCCCATAATTTTTTATTCATGACTCCCTTCTTAAAGGTCAGTCAGTACTGAGAACTGGCACACGTGGGGGATGGGCGTTACTTTCTTAATTAGCTCTATCCCACCACATATTTAAAAACACTTGTTTCAAGCCACTTTGTTCTGCTGTATGAATATGAAGTTTCCAAATAATCATTTCGTATTAGGTGTGAGAACCCCTTGTGAGTCAGCACCCACAGTAAACATGGTGCCCATTCTACATAGCATGGAGCCATGATGACTTTTTTGCTTATTTCATTGTATTTTTCATTAATACTCCTTATGATGGATATACATGGAGCACTGAAGCAAAGAGATCATTTTTCTACTGCAAAAAAATGTTGTTTCTAGGAACTATAATGGAAAGATCATAGAAAATATAAAAATTCATAGTGGGTCACTTTTTTCAACACTGTCATGAATCAATCATGCTTTTAATCAAATGAAGTTTTAGAGATTTTTAAAGGTACTAGAGAGTGAAACCCATGCTGTATTAAAAGTCATTAATCCTAGGGCGCCTGGGTAGCTCAGTGGATTAAGCCTCTGCCTTTGGCTCAGGTCATGATCTTAGGGTCCTGGAATTGAGCCCCATTTCGGGCTCTCTGCTCAGCATGGAGCCTGCGTCCCCCTCTCTCTTTGCCTACCTCTCTGCCCTACCTATGATCTCTCTCTCTGTCAAATAAATAAATATAAGTCTTTTTTTAAAAGTCATTAATGCTGTAAAAATGCTATATAATAATAATTTTATAGCTAATGAGTCCCAAATTATAACATCATTTCAGGAAATTAATATAAAGCAGTATAGTACCATCCCACATTGCATCTCCTTGATACATTTTTCTTAAATAATATTCATAATCATTCATATTTATGTAGCTCACACACAGAAGCAATAGTCACAGCAGAGCATTCAATGAAAAGAAAAGCCATTCCTTAGAGCTCTGGAACAACCAAGACATAGGAGGAAATGTAATAGGGGTTTGAGAACCTAAAAAATATTTTTTATAATTAATTTTGTGAAGACAGGCTATTAAGCTGTTTATCATAGTTATTAACTTTGGTCATGTAAAGGACTATTTAATGCTTAATTACTACAGACAGTACTTTATCCAGATCTACATAATTTTAGCATACATGAGTTCTTAAAAGATTACCTAAAAGCAAAGGAAAATAAAGACCTTTAATTTCCAAAAATGGTGATTATATTCTCTTTGTTTTGTTCTTTATTTCTTTAAATTTCCTAAAGACTTTCTTTAAAAAAGAACAAAACAGGAATATATTTGATACTGTAGTAAGTCCAGTCTCTGGCAATAGCTTTAATTTTGTATATATTTCTCTAATTTTGTATCTTCTAATATTAGTTCAGAGACATTCCAAAGCCTGAACAGCTCACAGAGATTTCCTTCACTGTCAAAAGCTTCAGCTCCTCCATGTCATTACTTTTAAATTATTAACTTAAACATGAATATCTCATGGGAACACTTATTATTGTATTCTTTTATTTTCCAATTTGTTTTAAGAAAAAAAATTGTAAAAAAAAAATAAGTAACAAAAGCAGAGCCACCATTTTTAACTAATGGAAACAAAATTTTGGACTATTACTGTCTATAGAAAAATGTTCACATTTTATTTTAGCTCCAAACACCAGGACAGGTGAAGATAGATTTCAGTTATTGGGACCATGACATGAAATTCACAGCTCGTTCTGAAAACTTGTTATCTGCATAGATTATCTATCTAGATAACCTATCTGCATAGGTTATCTCTTTTGAGAGACACACATAGAATTGAATTTTTTAGAGATGAGCTTATCCCCCTTTAAAAATTATGTTAAATTATGATATATACCCTAAATTTTTTAGAAGTCTCTTAATATGAAATGAATAAAAGAACTGTAGTATCAACGGCAACCAAGGATATTAACTTTAGATGTTCTTACAGTAATAATTTTTGCTACTTTTGCTTTAACTGAAATAAAAAAGGAAGGTATAACAAGGTCTAACTTCTCAGAGGCTGAGAAAAATATTACATTTTTGTGCTTTTATCATTTTGACACATGCTTCATTATTTCCATACTACAGGAATTCAGAGATAACTTTCAGTTTCCTTTTCCAAATAGGATTCTAATAAAATTTTCATTAAAAAGGGGTGAATTTCTTGATAAAATATTTCAGTGGAGTTTTTTTTTTCACTCTGGAATATTTCAAGGGAAAGTTTATTTTCTTAAGTTTCAATCTAGAGTTTCATTTGTATGATCCCACTTTTTTAAAAAAATGTTTTTGCATGTTAACTCAATGGCAATATGACATCATTATGTTTATGTTAATATCATCTGTATTACTCTTTGCTATGTTTATAATTTTTTACACATTTACCCTAATAAAAATTAGATCTAAAGTGGACCAAGCCCAATAGATTGACTCTGAATTTAAAGGTCTGTATTGACAAGGCAATGAAAGCTACTAATCTCAAGCATATAGTGGAGTTTAGGTGCTAACACAAAACTAATAATTCCAAAGACTAGTAATATTAATTAAATATCAACAGAAATGTTCTCAAAAAAATAGTCTGTATCTTTTCTTAGGATTGTTTTGCATAATAGGGGCAAAGATAAGGTGCTTAAAAAAAAACTTTGCTTTTTTTGCATAAAGTATGGTCTACTTCCTACTTAACAGGAGAATCACTAGAATGCCTGCTGTGTTGTCTTCTAATAATGATTTGTATCATGAAAGATGAAAATGCACATGTCGACACTCTGTCAAATGGCAAAAGCAGTATGGAAGACCTTCCACGCTGAACTTGAGAACTATTTTGAGACCAGTTAGAATGCATACTCCCCCAAGGAATTGCAAGATTGCTGATCTGCAAGGGGAGTTGAACAATTTCGACTCTATTCAATATAATAACATTTTAAAACTTAAGGCTTTGATCTGATGGTATTTGAAATACCTACATACAAACTATTGTTCTATTTAAAGAAACTATAAATTCTTCCTAGGACAGGGTCACATGGGTAACACTATGAAGAAATAGAGTAGAATTTGGAAAAGCCCTGTGCTACTACATGCAGTAGCTTGGAGAAGAAGGTAAATTGTTTATCTTTAAGGGGAAAGCTCGTAAATGAAGGAAAAGAGACTTGTAGGAGAGAGAAAAAAAATTAGAGAGAAAAGGAGAAGAAAGGGGAGAAAAGTGGACATGAATAAGAAAAATAGGTTGTATTTGGAAATAGAGTTATTCAGTATACTATATCACATTATATCAAAGCACATTACATTAGATATTCAATTCTATTTCACTTTCTTAAAAGAAACAGTAAGATTATTCAAATCTGTACTATTAATAAAATTTACTTTCTTTTTTTTTTTTCATAGATGGTTATGTCCTTCGGAGTTACTTGGTGGACAAGTAAGTTCATTTTCTTCTACTACTAATAAAGAGTATTATGTAATTCTTTAAGAAAGATTCCTAATATCATCTAAATAATATAATCTACTAAACTGTCATAAATAAATTTTAAAACTATGCTATACTAATATCAGTATGGTACTACCCATCATAAAGTTAAGGTTTTCATAAAGTGTCACTCTTAAATAAACAAGAATTCTTCTCATTCGTGAGTATACAGTTCATAGTCATAAACATTCATTTGAGACAGACATAGAAAACATTGGAGACAGGGGAAAACCACTAACGCTTTCATTAAAATGTTGCCTTTCACTTACTGATAAATGCGGTTGGTTGAATTGAATTAATCAGGGACCAATTAATGTCTACACAGTAGGTACTAATGTCACTTGTTAGTAATTTGACCCCAACTGAGGGCTTTTCTTTATTAGGCATAGTAGAGTATTAAGTTGCCTTTTTGGTAGCATGCCAGAATAAAGATTGTCATCAATGATTCTCCTATTCTTATGAATAAGACATTGTCACAGTCTGGTACTAGTGTTCTATGAGAGTTCCCCTCAAACGTTATAAGATTCTGTTCCAAGTATATCATTGCACAAAGTGAACTCCATTATCAGGTGTATATGCCAACATAAAGATTTACAGAATTCTGCATAATAAAAAAATCAAGGAAGATTCACAAACCGTATCCATGAACAACCTGACGCCCATCAGAAAGAGACATATCAATGCTAATGCTTTGTCAGGAAACTAGTAAAGAGTGAAAAGAAAAATAATTAGAATACTTTTCTTTTTCTCAGAGCATTAATCACAATGGTAGGCAAGCACTTCTCTATTTTATGAAAGATACTAATTTCAAGGAACAACTATGTGGCATGAAGTAATGAAGTAATCTTCATCAATGATGAAGAGAGAAGTTAGAGAATATAGTCTAAGTAATTATTGGTTCACCATCTGTTGAAGTGATTACTTAACAAGTGTTTATTGAATAGATGATAGGAAAATCTGTCCTCTTTTCATTCGTATCAGATTTCCTTTAGCTAAGGATTCCCTTAATCTCAGAGAAAGGATCCAAACAGAAGACAGAGGAAACCTATAGCATCTGCCATAGTTGGCAGCAACTGGGAGGGCTTGCTGCTGTTTCCATGATAAAAGCAGAGATAGTACAGGGACCAAAAGTGAGTCTGGTCAAGGTGACAGTCACCTTACATTTCTGAACTTTGAAACTGTGTTCTACATTTCAAGCCTATATTTGCATTTACAATACTTCCTATTTTAATTACTTGTATATCATTCTCTCCTCCATTAGATTATAAGATTCTTGAAATCGAAGCTTGCATTTTACCCATGTTTATATCTCCTCGTACATAGGAAGGACTTATTAAGTGTATAGAACAGAATATTTTACAAAGATTCGGGACCAAGTACAACCAAAATGTGTAAAAGTAGCCAGAACTATTATTATGCATCAGCCTATAACCATAAATATTTTTAGAATTATATAACATAAGAATCACCATACTAACCATATCTTGGCTACTCATTTTGAAACTAATATTTATGTATTTTATAATTAATATTTATAAATTATTAGAAATGCAAAAATGATGCACTCATTTCCTAGGTCAAAATTATTCTTCTTTTTTTCATATTATTCTCAGAGAATTAGGTTAAATGAATGAAAGATGGTGTAGATGAATACAAAATTTCTTCCCACTTATAAATTCACATTTAGCTTCTTACCTTTAAATGTTTAATTGTGTCATATAAGATCATATTACTTTTTAATCTAGAGATTGCCTTAATGTTAAGAACATATTTTCTTTAAAAAAAATTATTTTCTACATTTACAGTGATGGAGAGATCTACGATGACATTGCTGATGGTAAGTCCTACATGGCACCCACCACTGAGAACAATAACAGCGAATTCACTGTTCTTACAAATACTAAAAATAGCTTGCTGGATTAATTAGAGCTTTTCAATCTGATCAGAATTTGAATCACTTGAAAATGTTAGGAAAGGTAAATGCTCTGGTATAATTTAAGAAATTATTTTTGCACAAGACTGGGAATCAAGGAAGAATCTTATTTATTTTCTTTGAAAACAAAAGTACGAAAATAATGTGAACTTTTCATTATACCATTAATCTTAATACAAATAACTTTCATCCTCAAAAATTTGTATACTTGACCAATCAATAAGTCAAGTATACATATTTTAATTCATAATCTGTAATACTCACTAATATTCTTTTAGCATCACATATGTATAAATTACAATCTTTAAAAAATTAATCTCAACTGAAGTGACGCATAGAATTACTCATGTGGCCTTTTAGTTTCCTTTTAAACTTTCGATTCTTACTGATATTTAACAACTTCAATCTCATTTAGAAAACTACCAAAAAATACATTTAATTAAGTGCCAGATAAAATAATTCTGAGTCTCATTTTGATAAAAAATAAATCTGTCCAGGGAACCTGGGTGGCTCATTTGGTTAAGAGACTGCCTTAGGCTTAGGTCATGATCTTGAAATCCTAGGATCCAGTCCCACATGGGGGTCCCTGCTTGGGGGCGGGGGTTGGGGGGGAGTCTACTTCTCCCTCTGACCCTCCCCCATCTCCTGCTCTCTCTCTCTCCCTCTCTCAAATAAATAAATAAAAACTTAAAAAAAAAAAAGAATTAATCTGTCCAGAACTTTGTTAGAATTATATACTGAACAATGTAAAGTAAATCCATATATGGTCTTCCATGTAACTGCTTTTCACAAAGTGAGCCAATTCTACATTTTTCTACATTTTTTTTTAACCCTAAACTGGGTGAGTGTGAATTACCCACATTTCTAGCCTTGGAAAGCTTAGATGCTATGTGTTTTGTATAACTCTATTGAAATTTGTATTTTTTTTCAGGTTGCATCTATGACAATGACTAGGTCTCAGCCTTGTTCATTCTGCTCTGTTCATTTGATACCAAAATGAGGTCCGAATTTTAATTGACATGGGATTGGATATCATAGAAAATGGATGCATGCAACTACCAATTGCCATTCGCTATAAAATTCTGATTATGAAGTTTTAAAACTGTGGACTTAGAAAATGATCTTAACATCTTGGGAGACTGCATCAGTGAGCTGTAAGAATTATGAAATATTCCATTTCTGATTCAGCTACAGTTATGAAGGAGCTTCTTGTAGACCATCAGGAGACAACCTCCCCTCTCTAAAAAGAAAGAAAAAATTAAGAAGAAATGACTGTGTTGTCTAAAGAAATATGAGGAGGAAGAATAAAGAAATATAAGGAAGAAAATATTAAAACATTCCACAAGATAGAAAACTATCGTTTGAACCTCTAATTGTGATTGTCTCTTACAGTCTTTATTCAAATCCTCTATCTTTAAAAGGGCACAACTGTTTCCTCTCTTGCTGGTGGGATCAATGTTCTAAAAATTACAGTGGCAGCAGAGTTTGTGTATAAAGATTGTCCCTGTTTGTTAATTGTGAATATATGTTAATTATTTGATGAGAATGTATGCATTTAGTACACACACTTCAGATTAAAACTGTAGAGGAGTCAAAAATTGGTTTTCTTTTTGCAGACTCATCCACTAACAGTCGAATTATGTGCTCTGTTTAAAGTACTGTTGGAACTAGAGTAGATAGGAATGAGGTTTACCCTAAAATTATGAAGAATGGAAGATGGACTTTGAAATTAATTAGGCTTTAATGGCACCTCTTCACTATGAAGACTCTTTTGAAAGTTTTTGCTCTTCAATTACTTCTGTGGAATTTTTTTTAAACCACTTTACTGGAAAGTTGGCCTAGTGTTTGGACTAGAATGTTTCCTACTCATACATACACTTTCCCAAAGCACCTCCAAACAAAATGTGAAGCATTTGGATTCCAAATGCTAAGAACACTAAACAACATGCTACAAAATGCAAGACTCCTAACACCCAAGAAAATAGCATGTTAGGTAATTTTTTCTCAGCTTCCAAAATAGGCAAATCCTAAAGCTGACTCTACTACCAATGAACCATGATATGATATTTGGTGAACTAGTTTCCTCATCTGCAAATTACAGGATTAGACGAAATCAGTTTTTCCCAAAAATTTTATGACCAGTTACCTCAAACTTTTATAATCCTCCCCAAACCCAAATCCTGTATTTCAGAAGCCTTTGTGTATTTTTAAAACTCATTGATTAAATAATGATTAAAGTATTTTCTGTATTTTAATATTTCAAAGTCTCATTGGAGCTTCTGAATAGTGGCCCCACTGAATTGAAATCATTTCAAATCATTGTAACCTCAGCCTTCATATGAGTAATTTCCATATGGGGTGTTAAAATTTGAAAACAGATCAGAAAGAAAGACAAACAGAAAGACAGGATGGAAGGAAAGAAAGAAAAGAAAGGAAGGAAGGGAGAGAGAGAAAGAAGGAGAGGGAGAGAGAGAAAGAAAGAAAGAAAGATAAAAAAGGCCTTCAACCTTTATTGTTCAATTTATAGAGTCAGCAAGTCTGAGGCTCCACATTAGAAATCAATGATGTCCAAGTCCCCCTCCAATTATGAAATACTTTGATGTCTACTTTTTGATAGGATAAACCAGTATATGCTCATATGATGAAATTATTTTAATAGATAAATTACATGGTTCAAAAATGTTTTTGTTTTTATTAAATTTGGTAGCAAATATACATAATACACTGACAGTATATCTCCAGTTATTTTTTTCTCATTGAAAATAACATAAATTCAATATAATATCAGTTTTTAAAATTCCAAATTAAACCAGGAAACTATATTAGAGTTTTGGGTTATACACCAAGAAACAGACACATACAATGCCTACAAAAGATTTATATACTAGATAATCATCTTAATATAAAAGGCATATTTGACAAGTTAATTTTAATATATTAAGTATTATTTCTGCTGTAGTTTAATGTATAGAATTTTGTCATGTGAGAAGAGCTACAAATAAATAATATCTTTAGCAGATAACTTTGCTACCTACTTCATCAAGGAATTGAGGTCCTCAACCTTTATCTCCCGTAATTTGATCCCACATCTGCAGTCTTTCTTTAAGCCCAATCATTCCTGTTTTTGCTTCATCCTCAGAGGATGGAGTACCTCCTGTTTAAGACTAAACCTTCCAGTAGTGTGTCTGATGCTTTTCTTCCTATTTTGAATGAAATTGAAAAAACCAAGCACAAGTCCCTTCAACTTCCAATAATGTTCAACCTCAACCCATGTTCAGACATTATCCCAGGGAATAAGATACCACTCCTCAAAGCCATAACCTTTATCCAGTTTCTTCTTTCTTTCTCTGAAGTCTTCTTCCTTCACAATTAACTAATTCTCTCTCACACACAAAGACCCTGCCCAACTTTTCCTCCTTTCTCTTCCTCTCTTCCTCTTCTTTAACTTCTTCCATTGTGCAGACTTTTTCCTCTGGACTTACAAACATACTGAAGTTCTTCTCATTCAAAAAAATAAGAGAAAACCTTGCCTTGAATCCAAACATCTCTACATCAACTACAACCAATTTCTTTTTTTTTTTTTTTTTAAGATTGTATTCATTTATTTTCCCAGACAGAGACCAAAAGTAGGCAGAGAGGCAGAGAAAGGGGGGGAAGCAGGCTCCCTGCTGAGCAGAGAGCCCCATGCAGGGCTTGATCCCAGGACCCTGAGATCATGACCTGAGCCAAAGGCAGAGGCTTAACCCACTGAGCCACCCGGGCGCCCCCCAGTTTCTATCTTCTATCTTCCTTTTCTCATCCCATTGTCTGAAAACGGTAGGGTGCATTCGACAACCAGGAGAATACTAGCCTCACAGACCCCCAGCTATGGGAGGTTTAACTCACCAAAGGTCCTGCCTTCTACACTCTGAAGCCCATTTCCACAGCTGTGCCAACACCAGGATTCCCACAGACTGCTCCCAGCCAATTACCAAGCATGGCAGTCCTGTTCTTGAAAGGTACAGAAGCCCTCAGGTGGCAGCTGTGGTTTGAAATCTCTCCAACTACCTAGCGGAAACTTCCTTACCCTGCATAGGACTCTGAGATGCCTCTTCCCAACATTCCTCCCTCCCCTCTTCATTAGGGTCAGACTCCCATTGCTCTCTGATGGCTCCTCCGACTTTCCCTGGCTCTCTCCCCATTTCCTCTCACACATACATTTTTCCACTTTTTTGCAACATCAGCCACTTATGATGGGAAATAAATCAGATGAAGCCCCGACCACACTATAGCTCTCCAACTTGCCAATAACAAGGGGCATTTTTGTGGGGGTGAGTGATGGACAAACCTCAGTTATTGTCTAGGACAGCCAGATTGCATTTATGTTAGAAATGCCAAATGCCCCCCAAAAGGTCTAGCAGGAATAGCATCATAAAAAATTAAGGCTGCTGCACACGAACTACTCAGCATCTGATGGGATGCAAATACCACGGTCTGGAATAGAAATTTAAAGTCAAATCATGGTTGGGGATTTGCCCAGCTGAGAATAATATTCAATAGCTAATACAAGGCTATTTGTGGACAGGTTCTTAGTAGCAAAGAAGACGGAAATACCTCCTATCGCCACCTCATCTCAGTTCTTAGAAACAGATGTTTGAAATGATGTAATATTTTTCAAAAACTTCAGTTAAGTTGATGAAGAATTATATTCAGGCATGTGAACTCTCTCTTCTCTTTCAAACTCATGACCTTACACATGCCGTCAGATATGGAAGCTTGACTCTCCATCACCTCCCTGGGAGTGGTACTAGAGGTAAGACTTTTTAAGATAGTATGAAATTTGGATTATTGTTCTTTAATTAATATGATATGCTCGTTAGAGCTTTGCCCTATATGGGAGAAGCTGTGTTAAGAAAGAAACTGAAATGTTGTTGCCACCCACATGCCCCAGGGGACCGGAGGTTTGTGTTTTTTGTGGTTTTTTTATTTTTGTTTTTGTGTTGTTCTGTTTTTGGTTTCTTGTCTTTAGTATGTATAGACCTAAAGGAGGTGCAGTAAGTATCATGGTTACTAACCTCCAAGATCTAAATAAGAGTACGGGACTAGTAAACCAAAACCACAAGGTATTAAAAATTTTTGTGCATTTGTCTAGAAGAGAAATAACAGAAAAAAATCTCTCCTGTTGGTAACATAATTGTAGAAATAAACATACTTAAGAGGTATCTTAAGTTGGGTCCTCCCAAAAGCCAAGCTTGAGACTGGAATTCTTGTGTGAGGGATATGTTGAAGAGGCTCTGCAGGGAAAGAAAAAAAAAATCTGCAAGAATGAGGAAGCAGGATAGTACAAGGCAAGAAATTGGGCTAAGATGTGGATCTATCTGCAGCCCATGCTTAGCCTGATTTTGGAACAAAAAGTTGGAGCAAGAGGGGCTCCATCGGATTACCCCATCCCCCGAAGGCAAACGATGTTATGAGCACAGCGTGTTAAATGCAACTGATGAATTATTGAACACTACATCTGAAATTAATGATGTACTATGTTTTCTAACTGAATTTAATTTTTTTAAAAAAATATTGAATTAGAA